>NC_074695.1:29539543-29874543 GCF_029448725.1 Salvelinus fontinalis
CCATGCGGTAGCAGAGAGAACAGTCTATGACTAGGGTTGCTGGAGTCATTGGCAATTTTTTGGGCATTCCTCTGACACCGCCTGCTATAGAGGTCCTGGATGGCAGGAAGCTTGGTCCCAGTGATGTACTGGGCCGTACGCATTACCCTCTGTAGCGCCTTGCGGTTGGAGGCCGAGCATTTGTCATACCAGGCGCTAATGCAACCTGTCAGGATGCTCTAAATGGTGCAACTGTATAACTTTTTGAGGATCTGAGCATCCATGCCAAATCTTTTCAGTCTCCTGAGGGAGAATAGGTTGTTGTTTCATCCTCTTCACGACTGTCTTGGTGTGCTTGAACCATGATGGTGATGTGGACACCAAGGAACTTGAAGCTCTCAACCTGCACCACTACAGCCCTGTCGATGAGAATGGGAGCGTGCTCAGCCCTCCTTTTCATGTAGTCCATGATCATCTCCTTTGTCTTGATCACGTTGAGGGAGAGGTTGTTGTCCTGGCTCCACACTGCCAGGTCTCTGACCTCCTTCCTATAGGCTGTCTCATCACTGTCTGTGATCAGTCCTACCACCGTTGTGTCATCGGCAAACTTTATGATGGTGTCAGAGTCGTGCTTGGCCACGCTGTCATAGGTGAACAGAGAGTACAGGAGGGGACAAAGCACGCACCCTGAGGGAACCATGTTGAGAATCAGCGTGGCAGATGTTTTGTTGCCTACCCTTACCACCTGGGGGTGGCACGTCAGGAAGTCCAGGATCTAGTTACAGAGGGAGGTGTTTAGTCCCAGGGTCCTTAACTTTGTGATGAGCTTGAGGGCATTATGGTGTTTAACGCTGCGCTGTATTCAATGAACAGCATTCTCATGTAGTTGTTCCTTTTGTCCAGGTGGCAAAGGGCAGTGTGGAGTACAATAGAGATTATGTCATCTGTGGATCTGTTGGGACGGTATGCGAATTGGAGTGGGTCTAGAGTTTCTGGAATGATGGTGTTGATGTGAGCCATGACCAGCCTTTCAAAGCACTTCATGGCTACAGACGTGAGTGCTACGTGTCGTTAGTCATTTAGACAGTTTATCTTGGTGTTCTTGGGCACAGAGACTATGGTGGTCTGTTTGTAACATGTAGGTATTATAGATTCAGTTAGGGACAGGTTGAAAATGTCAGTGAAGACACTTGCCAGTTGGTCTAGCGCATGCTCTGAGTACACGTCCATGTAATCCGTCTGGCCCTGCGGCCTTGTGAATATTGACCTATTTAAAGGTCTTACTCACATCGGCTATGGAGAGTGTCATCACACAGTCATCCGGAACAGCTGGTGCTTTCTTGCATGCTTCAGTGTTGCTCGCATGCATGCTTCCGTGTTGCTTGCCTCGAAGCACACATAGAAGTAATTTAGCTCATCTGGTAGGCTCGTGTCACTGTGCAGCTCGCGCCTGGGATACCCTTTGTAGTCCGTAATAGTTTGCCAGCCCTGCCACATCCAACGAGCATCGGAGCCGGTGTAGTAGGATTCAATCTTAGTCTTGTATTGACGTTTTGTCTGTTTGATGGTTCATCTGAGAGCATAGCGGGGCTTCTTATAAGTGTCCGGGTTAGAGTCCCACTCCTTTAAAGTGACAGCTCTACCCTTTGGCTCAGTAAGGATGTTGCCTGTTATCCATTGCTTCTGCTTGGGGTATGTACATACGGTCACTGTGGGGATGATGTCATCGATACATTTATTGATGAAGTCGGTGACTGATGTGGTATACTCCTCAATGCCATCAGATTAATCCCGGAACATATTCCAGTCTGTGCTAGCTAAACAATCCTGTAGCTTAGGATCTTGATCATCTGACCACTTCCGTATTGAGTGAGTCCCTGGTACTTCCTGCTTTAGTTTTTGCTTGTAAGCAGGAATCCCGAGGATAGAACTATGGTCAGATTTGCCAAATGAAGGATGAGGGAGAACTTTGTACGTGTCTCTGTGTGTGGAGTAAAGGTGGTCTAGAGCTTTTTTTCTCCTCTGGTTGGTCATGTGACATGCTGGTAGAAATGAGGTAAAACAGATTTAGGTTTCCCTGCTTTAAAGTCCCCGGCCACTAGGAGCACCGCCTCTGGATGAGCATTTTCTTGTTTGCTTGTGGCCTTATACAGATTGTTGAGTGCGGTCTTAGTGCCAGCATTGGTTTGTGGTGGTAAATAGCGCACCATCTGTTATTGACAAATAGACACAGACTACCACTAATTGTCTTACCGGAAGCAGCTGTTCTGTCTTGCCAACCCAGCCAACTGTATATTATCCATGTCATCGTTCAGCCATGATTCAGTGAAACATAAGATATTACAGTTTTTAAAGTCCCGTTGGTAGGATAGTCTTGAATGGAGCTCATCCAGTGTATTCTCCAATGATTACACATTGAACAATAGGACGGGTGGTGGAGGCGGCTTACCCACTCACCGATGAATTCTCACAAGGCACCTGGACCTGCGTCCCCTGTATCTGCGTCTCTTCTTCATGCGAATGACGGGGATTTGATCCTGGTCCGGTATCAGCAATAAATCCTTTGCGTCTGACTTGTTAAAGAAAAAATCTTAGTCCAGTTCGAGGTGAGTCATCGCTGTTCTGATTCCCAGAAGCTCTTTTCGGTCATAAGAGACAGTGGCAGAAGCACTATGTACAAAATAAGTTACCGTCAAAGCAAAAAAAATAAAAAATACCACAATTGGTTAGGAGCCCGTAAAACGGCAGCCAAACCATGTTGTACAGTTTCAACCTGCTGTTGAACTTCTTTCTTCAGAATGATCATAACCGTAAGGTGAGTTTTAAAAGTAAGATAGGCCTGCTATTTTGATGCTAAGTGTTGGATATGATTTACCATTTCATTTGCATTGATGGGAGAGTAGTTAGAGGGATAATAAAGCCCTGAGTACCAGGCCATTAGGAACTGATGGTAGTTAGCAAGTTGGGTACTACCAAAGCATGTCTAGATGGCATAAGAGGAGATTACCAGTTACGTGGAATTGTACTGGAGTCATGACCTATGACTGCTAGCGTGGCGGTAATACCGACACCACAACAGCCCTATCTCCACCATGTTACACTCTGTTGCCTTGGTGCAGAACATTCATCTTACTGGCTATTCCTGCTTTATAGAATCATATAAAACAATGCACTGCTTAGTGATCTAAGCAGAGGACAAATCAACAGAGAAAGAAAATACGTGATGTAAAGAAAGTGGGACATCTATTACGTGGAAGGGGAAGAGTTTTTTGCCCGCTACCTTACAAGTGGTGCAGGCGCATACACACCTACCCTGACAGTCACATCAATCCAATCACACACATAGTCTACAACACAGTGTCATGCACAGCAATATCAGATGGATACTGAGTAGTACGAAGCAGCTCACTGCTTGAATCACCATAATTTCATAAAGGAGTGAGACAGCCCTAATGAATAATTCACCTTGCTCTCTAACTAATGTCCACCACCATGTCTAGGGTTTTCTTCACAAACCACAGAGGGATGAGAGGGAAAGATCAAACCTGACTTCAAAGGCCTTGTTAGAGATATGTAAGAGTGGAGCAAAGAGCCCCTAACACCCTCTTCCTCTACAAGCGACAGACTGTGGATTAACCATTTATGACAGTCAATCAGGGTTGCTGTTTGAAAATTTGGAAATGTCAAGAACAGTGGCAAATGTTGTCAAGTTAAGCTCTTCTTGAGTGATTCACCTTTTGCCACTACTTAGGCCCTATTGGAAGAGATGGAGAAATCTAAACGCTTCTGAAAACTGCTTGGACTTTAATTGAGAAGCCCATGGAGCAGGACACGCAATCACACAGACACACAAAAACCATGTCACACAACAGAAATATAGTACATTCTATTATATTATCTTTTATACGTTCCCTAAGCACTCCAAGGTTAACTAACTGAACAACAAAATATGGATCCTATTTGGGACTTGAGAGTACCACAATTTGACAGAATCACACAATTGATTGCCCTGCTTGCAGAGAAATACTTCTTAACAATATGGTGTGGCTCATAACTCATAATAAATTAACTTCACCCCCTTATCTCATAAAAAACTCGTATTGCTTTAGGGGTGGCATCTGCACAATGGCCAGAGAGGAGAAGATCACACTATACTGAGTTCTTCTAATCTAAACAATCTTAAGTGACCTGCCACTTAAACACTTTGATTGGGGAACTCCAAATCAAGGTTGAATGTAGCACCTATTGTAGGTAGCTCGTAAGACGTTACAGCATCAGCATGAGTAATATCCTTTCATTTACTATGTCCATACAGGTTTATACTCATCAAATATGTTCAAACACAAATGTGTGTTATTAAATGGAAAATGTGTTGGTTGTTTACCTCAGCAAAATATAATACATTTCTTGAAAATGAATATGCCAAAATATATTCTATGCCACGATACAAGAAAAGTAATTCCATAAAAATCTATTTTTGTTCTTTCTGCAGAACAGGAGGGATTTGTTATTGTGTCTGCTTGAGGTTTCCCTGACGTTATTATTCTGTCTCTCTGTGAGTTCTAACACCAAAGGGAAGGCACCCTCAGCGCCATTGGCAAAAATCGTGAGACACGGTTTTCAGGGGAAAAGAGCCTGTGACGCGACTTCCGCTTTTGGATGTGGTCTTGCTGTTTACTGTCCCTGGTGAAACATATAGTGGATGAGCTAAGGCATGTTTGCCAGCTTGCTCTCTGAAATTGTTTCTCTCCGAAATATTAACAAGGCGAAACTCTCAACATTAATTCCTCCTCCCCAATTGCTGGATTGGTTGAACAGTGCAGAAGAGAACCTCCCCCGACAGTTCTTTTTTAAAATCTCTTGTCGTGACCAAAATGTGGGGCATTTAGTTTCAGGCATTTCTTTTACGCCTGCTACGTTAGGTTAAGGGGAAGGTGACAGGCAGGCAGCAGCACTGATGGCGCCTACAGGATCTGCTCTGTATGCCTTGTCCTTTCCCTGGTCACTGGTCTCCAAAACTCAATGAATTGAAACAACCTTGTAGTCGAGCACCCACTCGAGTGGGTCATTAAAGGAGTTAGAATGAGTCATGAAAGGTGCAATTCCGCTCTCTCTGGCAAACTTTCCTCCCAGCTCTGGCACCTGTGTGTGTTCCTTCAGTGAACTCTTAAGTCTGGCTGTTTGGCCATTTAAATAGATATCCCAGAGGACCTCAAGGCGTACTTCACCAGAGTACAAGAGCTAGCTGAATAGAAAGACAGAATAGAAAGGTTCATTGCTTTTTAGTGTGAGGTGTACCATAAAATCTGGTCATGATGTGTGGGAGTATACAGTAACAACATTTCGGGGGAGATATTGAATTATAGATTCTTGGAACTGGGAAAACATCACTCCCGGCATTCTTAATGTCAGATGGGCGGTTTTATAACTCAGAAATGTTGGGAAATGGCAACTTTGTTTTTACACTGCAAAGCCCCTGGGAATCGAATAAAAACTGGGCCAGAATATGTCTCTTCATTTTTCATATTTTGGTTGACAGAAAATGTAAATAGGCATTGTTTTTAAACAGAAATGCTTTGCCACTTGTTGGGGAGTGTATATAGGGAGCTGAATGTATGCCAAATGCCCTTCGCAGAATCATCAAGGCAGAAAATAAATGGGAAACCAGAAGCATAAAAGATTTATGACGGTCATTAACTAGTTACCACAGCCACAAAGTCATAAACCGTGCAATTTCTACAATTTATCTTCTTAAAATGTAATTTCATACCTAACCATAATCTTAACCATAAACTTAACAACACTGTTAACCTTATGCCTAACCCTAACCTTAAAAAAATACCAAAAAGCTAATTTTAGTTTTCAGAAATGTTGACTTCGTGGCTGTGGTAACTAGTGGAAACCCTATATGACCCCCATCACCTGTGAGCTCCCATACTGTAGGGAGGGACCACACCTCCATGCTTGGTTTCAGCTTTGCACTGCTGCAGTGGGTATTCGGGGTAATGTCACTGTTGTAATTTAGGTCTGGTCTGGTGGCTCTCAGGAGATGGAAATGAGATCGCAAACATTACAAACTCTCCAGCTGTGCTTTGGGAGGTTCAGGGCTGACACAGGGTGCATTTCAAATGCCTCTGTGCTCCCCCTCAGCCCCCAGGTAGAGAAATAGAGCCCGACCAATACCGACAGACGTTGGCAGGCGGATCTTAAGGAAGCTAGAATGATTCTTTGCATTTTCAATCAAAATGTTCCCTGGGATTATAATACTGGACTGACATGAAAGGGCTCTTTAATTGTATTTTTTCAAAGAGCAACAAAATAACAGGTACAGATGAAACAAAAACAACCTAAATCGGCTTTTAGAGTGTCTTAAATTATAGTGTCACAGTCACGCCACACCTACACATCCACATATCTCAGAGCAATGAAGACTCACTTAGAATTTAGCATGTTACAGCACTTTAAAATGGATGAGATGGGGAGAGCCACGGTGATGGGTAGGTGAGGTGACAGAGGTGCAGCCAGGTGGTATGATATGGGTGAAGGCTCGGGCCAGATTATACAATTCCCAGTGACAGCAGAGGCTTAGGGGGGAGCAAGCTCTGACAGGGGTATGGACCTATATTGCAAAACCACTCCACCACATTCTTGACCATTTTGACCAAGACCTGCCACACAGACTGAAAGATAGACAGACACAGACACACTCTCACACACAAACGCACCCACGCAAATATACACACACATACACACACCGTTCATATTGCTTGTGTGAAACTGCAGAGCTGCAGCGCGCATGGCTTATCTGGCAGAAAGTCTCCTCTGCAGGGAAACAGCGGTTATAAATAAAAGAGAGAAGAGGAAGCCTTGGAAGCTTTTCTTGCACACTCCTCACAGAAAGAGAAAGACGGGGACCTTACGTAAGACTCAAGGTCCCGTCACCATCTCAAGAACAACCTTCTACAAAGGGAAGGATTAGCCTAGACAAAGGTCCCAACACATCAGAGAAACACCCACGCTGTCATGCTCCCATTCAGAGAATGGATCTGTGTCTTATCACCAGATGGGTCAAATAAGAAAGCATTTTACAGTCAGTTGGCTGATTATTAACAGACTGAGTCAGAGAAAGGGGGAACTGCATAGAAGAAGCAGTGCGTTCTGGGATGCAGTATAGTGGAAGGTGATTGGCTTTGAGGGCGAGAGAACAGATGGGACAGGAACACAGAGCATAACAGAGCAGAGTAGAGCAGAGCTGGACCAAACAGCTGAGTGTGCTTCCTCTGAATATTCATCCCCTCTTCCCTTCTCTCTCTCCCTCCCTGGCCCTGCTTCCTTCTCCAAGCAGTTTTGCGTCTCTCTGATTGAATATATCTGATAGAAACAGAAACACAATGGGCCCTGGGCCTTCTTTGCTTTTGCAGGAAAATATGTCCTCCTTATAATCTGCTCAGAGCTCAGCACGCCTCCTCAAGAGATATTTCACACAAGAATAGGCTGGCTCTGTTCCAGTAGCATTACTGTCTCTACTGCTCACTATATTCTTCATACCGGAGCACTTCCTTTAGCCCCTCCCCTTTCTCCTCCCCCTCTAGATTAATTATGCAGCTCAATGCAGCACTCAGAGTCCGGGAGCAGCTCTGCTCACCCAATTCACCCCTTCACACCACTACTACAATACACTACATCCTCTCGTCTCCCCCTTTCTATCTCACACTGTCACTCTCTCCCTTTATCTCACTCTCCCTCTCTCTTTCTTTTTTTCTTTAATTCTTCCCTTGTGTTGTGACCAAGGCTGAAACATTCTTCCCTGGAAGAGTGCCAATACACACAACACACCCTTACTCACACACACATGCACATGACAGTGCTTACTTCGAGCGACAGTGTGCGGGTAGCCTGACATGCCATATAAGACTCATGCTAAGATTGATGCTATCTCTATCGCTCTCATTTGTCAAGCTATAAGAAAAATGTTGATACTGCCATATGGCATTCATTTATCATATTAATCCTATGGCATCTATTTTTGTATGTCGTTAAGGCGGGGCTAGTGTCAAGCGAACGTTAGTTTGCAATTTTGTCATTTAAAAACTGGCGCACTAGCATTTTCCAGCCCTAACACAAGGTTTGGCAATTTACCTGTCTTATATCAACTCGCTTGCACTCAGATGAGGGGGGTGGTAATATTTGAGGGGTATCCTTAAAAACATGATCCAAGGTGCTAATTTCAGGCAGCACTGGTAGGGATATTTAAGACCAACCAAAAGGTGGTTTTAGCGGTAAAGCAGTTGGTTATGGCATGAATTTTGACAGCGGAAATGCAGCCTATCCAGCTGTGACACACACTGCCCATATGTGCATGGAACAAGAGTAGCCTAATGTGCTTTTGGTGCATGTATACTTCTCATTTAGAAACATATAAAACTAATGTTTTTCCCCCCATTTTGTTTAATTTGATTAAAAACCAAGCATAGCCTCACCTCCTCTCAATTATTATTTTTTGTCTGCCCACAGTAGTCAAGACTGTCAATAAAGGGTTTGGCTCCTGAGACCCCTTGGAAATAAATCATCTTAATCACCAAAGCTTTATCAAAATATCAAGTTTGAGAGGAGTAAAACAGTGTACTGACATTTCCTTTTTATCTATGCCTTGTAGGTGGCCCACATTATTTTAGCCATGCGGGTCCCATTTTGGACTTTCATAAAACCCCCTCATTGATGTCAGCTAGGTGTCCATGCCCACCATGAAACGAGAGATTAGAATCTTGGTGAATACCAGTGAAGCTCATATTTAGAAGTTATCTGTAACCTGTAAAAATGTATTGTTTTCCGTTTCATATGTTCAAAACCCAAGCCCTCCCTTAGGCCTACTATAACGAAGGCTGGTTCAACAGCAATGTGTGTCTTTTTTATCCTGGCAGTTTTATGATATTACATTTTACATTGTTTTTCATTTAATTTTATTACAACCAAACATATTCAAAATATTCACCTTTATGGTTTCATGGTGAGAATGTCCGTAGCACGCTTGCAATTCAACTTCTAGAGATGTGTCATGTGTGAATGCGATCTGAACTGTAAGATGGTTCCGATTATGTTCATAAAACATAGGCCTATTTCGGAGCAGTGTAATGATGAGTGGACATTCTCGCTTTCTATTTATATTGGATCTTTGTCCAGCTACTGTGAAACGTTTGGATGTTGTTAAACCCTCCATAGTCTGCGTTGTTTTAATATGATAGGACCACGGGGAGAAATGATGGTGCCTGTAAGTGTGACATATCCCATTTAAAACAAATTGTTGTTTTGTTTTGTTTAGAATTTGTTTCAAATTATTATTTTTAGGCCTTATCAATAAATAACTGACAATGTTTGGTATGTTCATGCTCAGCCATAATATAATGTACAGTAGGCCTAGCCCCTACATCAGTGTGAATACTATTGAAGACATGCAATGACTTAGAACAATGTGGACTGCAAATGGAATCAAGTTAATGTATTTAGCAAAGATAGTCTACATTTTGTTATTTCGTTTCTATAAGACATTTAACAAACTATAACGGACTAACATTGGCATTGGAGTTGATTCCAAGTAAATACATAAAAAAAACATAAATACACAACTTGAAGCATCCACATATTTCATCATGGAGCATGTTCTGGTTGGCCAGTGGGGGGGGGGGGGGGGCTAAGCCTAGACACACCCACAAACTTGTTTATTCATCAAAACCCAATAATTGTGATAGTGAAAATAGCTCAAATATGACACACCCCTGAACCTATAGCGCTACCGCCTGCGCTTAGATTAACCATTGTGGTAGGTTTGTTAAAATACAGCCCTCATTTGAATTTATGAGAGACCAGGATGCTCTAAAACACACAAAGCTTAGCAAAGCAGCAATTACACACCTGAATAGCCGAAACATAATTGGACCAAGAGAACCCTGTGTTTTCTAATGCTTTGATCTCCAATTTATTTGAGGACTGACTGGGGAGAGTCCACTCTATTAAAAGAAAGCCCTTTGATATACAGCGGGTAGAAACGTGTTTTATAAACTACACTACTTTGCCCTCAAGACTTCACCAAGTTAAATCATTCATTTCCAGCATCGGATAGGCTTTTCCAGACATACATTTCCGACCTAGGATGTGTTCAGACATGCCTGTTTGCTCTTTGCAATGTAAATCTGAGGTAACAGATTCAACAGAAATGAGAAGCTTAGTGTGGTGTGCTGTAGGGAAACAAACTTCACAGTCCAAACACTCACCCAGCTAGGCATAGCAGACTCAAGCCCTCCTCAAATAGAGGAACACTGACTGAACATCAAACCCCACAGTGGAACTGATAACTCTAAACAACACCAAATACACAGTCAGTGATATGATGAAAGTGTTACACCAACATGATAGTAACCAAGATAAAATACAGCAGATAAGCCTCTCATGCAGAAATAACTTGGATCTTTAATTTCCTAGAATAGCAACCTTGTGTATCGCAACTGTGTAAAGCGGTTGCCTGGACAAGGTATCCCATAACTAGCCTACATCTGTTTTAATTCAACATGAATTAATGTGTAGAGTGGAAAGTTGACCACTGGGCTCAGTGTATACTTAACTAAAAAGCCAAAAGAACAGTGCATGTCAACAAAGCGACAGACAGATAGTAGACAAACACAAGTCCTTTCTAGCCATGTGTTTATCCCTTTATTGTAGTCATTTCAACATGTCCAGTAAGGGAGCTGGCTTTATTTGAAGGACATTAGGCTAGCCAATCCAGGGACAAAAGCATGTGATGTGTGCAAATGTTCCTAATAGGAGAAACACAGCGGGGGATCTGAAAGATGATGTACCGTACCATACAGCAGTACTGGGGTTATCAGCTACATTTGGTTTGCTTGGTCCTGATATGGTTAAAGTATGCTTGTACAGCGAAAAATAACAAAATCCTATGACTGAATATAACAGGTAACATTGGGTAGAACTGAATGTGTAGTAATGATTGGCTCATATAATCCAGAAAAGCCTTCCATGAGATGTATTGTCTTGTGTAGTCCATTCAACTCTGAACATTCAATAGCACACTTCAAGCACCCAAAAAACAGCACAACAGAAAACATCTATCAGCTCAAGTGGAATGGAGGAACATTGGGTTGCTGATTTTTTGGTCGATGTACTGTTCGTCAGCAAGCAGTCAGGTAGGCAACCCTCTATGTCGCTCTGCTAAAGGGGTCTTTTCAGTGCATGGAACCGGATGGCAAGAACACAGCAGCGGCTAGGCACTGCAATGTGCTGCAGTGCTCTGAGCGTTGTACAGCACACACACTCTCTCTCTCTCTCTCTCTCTCTCTCTCTCTCTCTCTCTCTCTCTCTCTCTCTCTCTCTCTCTCTCTCTCTCTCTCTCTCTCTCTCTCTCTCTCTCTCTCTCTCTCTCTCTTCTCTCTCTCTCTCTCTCTCTCTCTCTCTCTCTCTCTCTCTCTCTCTCTCTCTCTCTCTCTCTCTCTCTCTCTCTCTCTCTCTCTCTGTCTTACTCTCTCTCCTCTCTCTCTCTCCCACTCTTTCCTCTCCCTGTCATACTTGCATCATCTGTCTCCCTAATTCTGTTGAATTTTTTTCTTATGTCCCCATCCTCTCCCCTTTTGTTCTCTTCTTCCTAATAATCCCCTCTATTTTTGCCTTTCCTCCACCACCCACTTTCTATCCTATTCTCGTGCTCAGTCTTTGACTCTTTCGTCCTCCTCCCCCTCCTTTTCTTACACACATATACATACAATATCCTACAGACACATTTCCCTTTGGTGTGTGAGGAGGTACCCTGGTCCTGGTTGCTAGCACGGTACAACTGCAGTGTTATCTGCTGTTCTCTCCTGTTCTCTACGGTTCTCTGCTGTTCTCTCTTGTTCTCTGCTGTTCTCTCTTGTTCTCTCTTGTTCTCTACTGTTCTCTCCTGTTCTCTCATGTTCTCTACTGTTCTCTCCTATTCTCTCATGTTCTCTACTGTTCTCTACTGTTCTCTACTGTTCTTTACTGTTCTCTACTGTTCTCTACTGTTCTCTCCTGTTCTCTACTGTTCTCTCCTATTCTCTCCTGTTCTTTACTGTTCTCTCCTGTTCTATACTGTTCTCTCCTCACCAGTGTATTTATCAGGCTGACACTTCATTCAGGGGAGAATGTTCACCTTAATCATTTGTTATGTCCTCTATTTTCCTCTATTGTCTCCTGTACTCTTTCTCAGAGACTGGCAGCAGTACAGAATGGCTGGAGAACATCACTGTCCTGAACATTCCTTGTGTCCTTTTGCATTAGCTTTTATCCATTAAGAGCCTGATATTTTCTCAATATATGGCTCTGGATCCATTCAGTCACTCAGATTCCTCTCTCTAATGTAGTCGTATCATTGTGATCCATATCTAATAGAGTTTTGAGTTTGTTTGACAAATGGCTCACAGTGCATCTCTATGGCTGACATGCAGAGCTAAGCACTCTGCTAACTGTGGTGTCAGGGTGACAGCAGTGTTGGCTCCGCTATATTGCCTACGCCATCAGTACCAGGGGCGCACTAAATGCCCCGTATCACACAATCTGGGACAGGGGGTGTCACACTGAGAGGATGAGCGAGGACAAGACTCCAGTCAAAATCTGCCCCTTCCTAAGGTGCTTGACACCAAATCTACCCCTTCATGAGGTGCTTTATACCAGATCTACCCCTTCCTGAGATGCTTTACACCAGATCTACCCCTTCCTGAGGTGCTTTATACCAGATCTACCCCTTCCTGAGGTGCTTTACACCAGATCTACCCCTTCCTGAGGTGCTTTACACCAGATCTACCCCTTCCTGAGGTGCTTTATACCAGATCTACCCCTTCCTGAGGTGCTTTATACCAAATCTACCCCTTCCTAAGGTGCTTGACACCAAATCTACCCCTTCATGAGGTGCTTTATACCAGATCTACCCCTTCCTGAGATGCTTTACACCAGATCTACCCCTTCCTGAGGTGCTTTATACCAAATCTACCCCTTCCTGAGGTGCTTTATACCATATCTACCCCTTCCTGAGGTGCTTTACACCAGATCTACTCCTTCCTGAGGTGCTTTATACCAAATCTACCCCTTCCTGAGGTGCTTTATACCAAATCTACCCCTTCCTGAGGTGCTTTATACCAGATCTACCCCTTCCTGAGGTGCTTTACACCAGATCTACCCCTTCCTGAGGTGCTTTACACCAGATCTACCCCTTCCTGAGGTGCTTTATACCAGATCTACCCCTTCCTGAGGTGCTTTATACCAAATCTACCCCTTCCTGAGGTGCTTTATACCAGATCTACCCCTTCCTGAGGTGCTTTACACCAGATCTACCACTTCCTGAGGTGCTTTACACCAGATCTACCCCTTCCTGAGGTGCTTTATACCAGATCTACCCCCTCATGAGGTGCTTTACACCAGATCTACCCCTTCCTGAGGATCTTTACACCAGATCTACCCCTTCCTGAGGTGCTTTATACCAGATCTACCCCTTCCTGAGGTGCTTTACACCAGATCTACCCCTTCCTGAGGTGCTTTATACCAAATCTACCCCTTCCTGGGGTGCTTTACACCAGATCTACCCCTTCCTGAGGTGCTTTATACCAGATCTACCACTTCCTGAGGTGCTTTATACCAGATCGACCCCTTCATGAGGTGCTTTACACCAAATCTACCCCTTCCTGAGGATCTTTACACCAGATCTACCCCTTCCTGAGGTGCTTTATACCAGATCTACCCCTTCCTGAGGTGCTTTACACCAGATCTACCCCTTCCTGAGGTGCTTTATACCAAATCTACCCCTTCCTGGGGTGCTTTACACCAGATCTACCCCTTCCTGAGGTGCTTTATACCAGATCTACCACTTCCTGAGGTGCTTTATACCAGATCGACCCCTTCATGAGGTGCTTTACACCAAATCTACCCCTTCCTGAGGTGCTTTACACCAGATCTACCCCTTCCTGAGGTGCTTTATACCAGATCTACCCCCTCATGAGGTGCTTTACACCAGATCTACCCCTTCCTGAGGATCTTTACACCAGATCTACCCCTTCCTGAGGTGCTTTATACCAGATCTACCCCTTCCTGAGGTGCTTTACACCAAATCTACCCCTTCCTGAGGTGCTTTATACCAGATCTACCCTTTCCTGAGGTGCTTTACACCAAATATACCCCTATTCTGAGGTGCTTTATACCAAATCTACCCCTTCCTGAGGTGCTTTATACCAGATCTACCCCTTCCTGAGGTGCTTTACACCAGATCTACCCCTTCCTGAGGTGCTTTACACCAGATCTACCCCTTCCTGAGGTGCTTTATACCAGATCTACCCCTTCCTGAGGTGCTTTATACCAAATCTACCCCTTCCTGAGGTGCTTTATACCAGATCTACCCCTTCCTGAGGTGCTTTACACCAGATCTACCACTTCCTGAGGTGCTTTACACCAGATCTACCCCTTCCTGAGGTGCTTTATACCAGATCTACCCCCTCATGAGGTGCTTTACACCAGATCTACCCCTTCCTGAGGATCTTTACACCAGATCTACCCCTTCCTGAGGTGCTTTATACCAGATCTACCCCTTCCTGAGGTGCTTTACACCAGATCTACCCCTTCCTGAGATGCATTACACCAGATCTACCCCTTCCTGAGGTGCTTTATACCAGATCTACCCCTTCCTGAGGTGCTTTACACCAGATCTACCCCTTCCTGAGGTGCTTTATACCAAATCTACCCCTTCCTGAGGTGCTTTATACCAAATCTACCCCTTCCTGGGGTGCTTTACACCAGATCTACCCCTTCCTGAGGTGCTTTATACCAGATCTACCACTTCCTGAGGTGCTTTATACCAGATCGACCCCTTCATGAGGTGCTTTACACCAAATCTACCCCTTCCTGAGGTGCTTTACACCAGATCTACCCCTTCCTGAGGTGCTTTATACCAGATCTACCCCCTCATGAGGTGCTTTACACCAGATCTACCCCTTCCTGAGGATCTTTACACCAGATCTACCCCTTCCTGAGGTGCTTTATACCAGATCTACCCCTTCCTGAGGTGCTTTACACCAAATCTACCCCTTCCTGAGGTGCTTTATACCAGATCTACCCTTTCCTGAGGTGCTTTACACCAAATATACCCCTATTCTGAGGTGCTTTATACCAAATCTACCCCTTCCTGAGGTGCTTTATACCAGATCTACCCCTTCCTGAGGTGCTTTATACCAGATCTACCCCTTCCTGAGGTGCTTTATACCAGATCTACCCCTTCCTGAGGTGCTTTACACCAGATCTACCCCTTCCTGAGGTGCTTTATACCAGATCTACCCCTTCCTGAGGTGCTTTACACCAGATCTACCCCTTCCTGAGGTGCTTTATACCAGATCTACCCTTTCCTGAGGTGCTTTACACCAGATATACCCCTATTCTGAGGTGCTTTATACCAAATCTATCCCTTCCTGAGGTGCTTTATACCAGATCTACCCCTTTCTAAGGTGCTTTATACCAAATCTACCCCTTCCTGAGGTGCTTTATACCAGATCTACCCCTTCCTGAGGTGCTTTACAGTCCCTGAGGATTGTTTACTTGAGGAGGTGCTCATAATGGACACTAAAAACATTGCATTTGGGACAAATTATTAGCTAAACACTAAATCAATTAAAATCAAAGCACGCTCCCCTGAGGGGCCCCCGTGTTGAGGATCAGCATGGCAGATGTGTTGTTGCATACCATTACCACCTTGGGGCGGCCAATCAGGAAGTCCAGGATCCAGTTGCAGAGGGAGGTGTTTAGTCCCAGGGTCCTTATCTTAGTGATGAGCTTTGAGGGCACTATGGTGTTGAACGCTGAGCTGTAGTAATTGAACAGCATTCTTACGTAGGTGGGAAAGGGCAGTGTTGAGTGCAATAAAGATTGCGTCATCTGTGGATCTGTTGGGGCGGTATGTAAATTGGAGTGGGTCTAGGCTTTCTGGAATTATGGTGTTGATGTGAGCCATGACCAGCCTTTCAAAGCACTTCATGGCTACAGACGTGAGTGCTAGGGGTCAGTAGTCATTTAGGCAGGTTACCTTGGTGTTTTTGGGCACAGAGACTATGTTGGTCTGCTTGAAACATGTAGGTATTACAAACACGGCCAGGGACAGGTTGAAAATGTCAGTGAAGACACTGGCCAGTTGGTCAGAGCATGCTCAGAAGACAAGTCCTGGTAATCCGTCTGGCCCTGAGGCCTTGTGAATGTTGACCTGTTTAAAGGTCTTACTCACATTGGCTACGGCGAGCGTGATCACACGGTCGTCCGGAACAGCTGGTGGTCTCATGCATGCTTCAGTGTTGCTTGCCTTGAAGCACGCATATACAGTTGAAGTCGGAAGTCTACATACACCTTAACCAAATACATTTAAACTCAGTCTTTCACAATTCCTGACATTTAATTCTAGTAAAAATTCCCTGTCTTAGTTCAGTTAGTATCACCACTTTATTTTAAGAATGTGAAATGTCAGAATAATAGTCGAGAGAATGATTCATTTCTTTCATCACATTCCCAGTGGGTCAGAAGTTTACATACACTCAATTAGTATTTGGTAGCATTGCCTTTAAATTGTTTAACTTGGGTCAAACGTTTCAGGTATCCTTCCACAAGCTTCCCACAATAAGTTGGGTGAATTTTCTATGGGATTGAGGTCAGGGCTTTGTGATGGCCACTCCAGTACCTTGACTTTGCTGTCCTTAAAACCTGTTATGGCTGCAGGGGGCGTATTGAGTAGCCAGATAAAATGTGCCCATTTCAAACGGCCTCGTACTCAATTCTTGCTCGTACAATATGCATATTATTATTACTATTGGATAGAAAACACTCTCTAGTTTCTAAAACCGTTTGAATTATTTCTCTGAGTGAAACAGAACTCCTTCTGCAGCACTTTTCCTGACCAGGAAGTGGAATGTCAGAAATCAATGCTCTGTTCAACTGCATGCCTATACATGGGCGTGATACGTAAGAGTCTACATACACTTCATACACCTTCCCCTGGTTGTCAAGATGCGGTGAGAGAAGAAATTTCGTGTCTATCTTGGTCTGAGGTGGAATAAAAGGTCTTTGTTTGACGTGACCATCCATATCCTGTTTCTGGAGCGAGCGAAAGAGGACATGGATATGCCTTCTGTTTAGCTGTCGTTATGAACGACGAACATCTCCGTCTTAGATTTTATTTGATACATTTGACCATATCATCGTAACGTATGTTTTTTCAATATAGTTTAATCAGATTCTTGAATTTTTTGGGGGAGTTTTGCCGTGTTCCGTTCTCTAACTTTGTTGACGTTGGAGTGATCCGTGCCACTTGGCAAGTGCCCATGCTAAATGAAGAGGGATATTTGCCGTTCCAGATCAAAACAACAACTGTTCTGGACAAAGGACACCTTGTCCAACATTCTGACGGAAGATCACCAAAAGTAAGAAACATTTTATGATGCTATTTCTAATATCTGTCGTGCATGTTGACTGGTCGTGGGCGCCCAAGTGTTTCTGGCTATTGTGGCTACGCTAATAGCACGCTACATTTTGTTTGCGCTGTAAAACATTTAATAAATCGGAAATATTGTCTAGAATCACAAGATGCCTGTCTTTCAATTGCTGTACACTATGTATTTTTCAGAAATGTTTTATGATGAGTAATTAGGTATTTGACGTTGGTGTCTGTAAATATTATGGCTGCTTTCGGGGCAATTTCTGATTGTAGCTGAAATGTAAACTATGATTTATACCTGAAATATGCAAATTTTTTGAAAAAAACATATGCTATACAATAAATATGTTATCAGACTGTCATCTGATGAGGTTGTTTCTTGGTTAGTGGCTATTTTTATCTTTATTTGGCCGAATTTGTGATAGTTACTGATCGAGTCATAAACTGATGGAGTAAGAATATTGATGTCTTTTGCTAACGTGGTTAGCTATTAGATTTACATATTGTGTCTTCCCTGTAAAACATTTTAAAAATCGGACATGTTGGCTTGATTCACAAGATGTGCACCTTTCATCTGGTGTCTTGGACTTGTTAATGTGTGAAAGTTAAATATTTAAAAAAAAAAAACTTTTGAATTTCGCGCCCTGCACTTGAGCTGGATGTTGTCATAAGTGTACCGGTGTCGGGCTGCAGCCCAAACAGGTTAAGCCATTTTGCCACAACTTTGGAAGTATGCTTGGGGTCAATGTCCATTTGGAAGACACATTTGCGACCATGCTTTAACTTCCTGAATGATGTCTTGAGATGTTGCTTCAATATATCCACATAATTTTCCAGCTCAGACACCCATACATACCCGACAAAACAAGCCACCAGGGCTCTCTTTACAGCCCCTATGTCTAGAACAGAGGCTAGGAAACACACAGTACTATGTAGAGCCATGATGACTATATAGAACTCTCTTCCACCTCGGGTAACTCAAGCTAGCAGTAAAATCTTATTTAAAAAAATTATAAAACAACACCTCACGGAGCATCACGGACTATGAAGAGACACACACACATTGTAATATTGTACATTTTATATTGATATTACATTTGTATTATGCACAATGTATTGTATGATGCATTGTTTTATTATGATGTTTTACTTTATTCCTGTTTAGACCCCAGGAAGAGTAGCATAATGCCCTAATAACAAACAACAAAATTCGATGAGGTTTGTTTTCATTACCCTTAAATTACCAAATTCTCATTGAGTATTTAAGTAGAAACTACTCGTGAATATTGAATCTACTGATATTCCGACATGCATGATTTGATTATCCATTACCTGTCTCTTCCATAAGAGTGATTGGATAGTTGGAGCCATACTATTTCACTGTGCAATCAGTTTTTCTCTAGCTGCTGTTGTGATTGGTCCTCTGACTGAAGACTGAATACCTCCTTGATTCCACCAGCTGTTTTACCCTGATTACAATATTCTTAAGATTTTGGCCAACAGCGAGATATCAGATGTTTCAAATCCAACTATGCTAATTTATGATAAGTACTTTTAGGCTCCTTCAAATTCAGTGGTTCTCAACTTCTCACAGTTTCAGTCTTAGAGGACAGCAGCTTATACTGGGGCACAGTGAGGGGTATCATTGCAGTGTTGCTATTAGGCGCCTGTGCTATTTGAGTGTCTTCCTCAGCATGATGTCTCTACCCTGCTGGGAGTATCTCCACCTCATCCTCAGGATAATGTGAAGAGGAACAGTCTTCCATAACGCCATGGGTGGCAACGTCATTAAAGTGTTGTTGGCATAATAATTCACCTCATCTGCAAAATATCCATCAGCTCATACATTACTCATTTTCCAGAATGCTAAATCTAAGTTTACTATGAATAATTTGGTAATTTTTGTTAAATTCATGTTAGACTCACTGTAAGTGTAGCCTACACAGTAGTGGGCCTACCTCACAAACTGCATGGTTATGACGTTTTCCATTTGAAGATTATTGCTCTGACTGTGTTTTCATGTGTGATTCATCGTGGCCACTGGCAAGCACAGGAAGGGATGTGATGATTGTTGAAGTTGCTCACAGAATTGGGTAGGTACTACTCGTCAGGTACAATCGTCTCTCATTATGGTACTGGGCTGGCAGTGGTAGTGTAAAACAAAATGCTGAGGACGGGACACACTAAAATAGTTCTGCTGTGTCTCAAAGCAAAAGTAATTTGCTGTAAGAGCCACCATGCTCTAGAAAGGCAAAGATACATGGATAGTAAACTGGGTTTTCTCCCTGCCTGGTCCACAACTGCCATATTAGATTGGATAAACTCACAAAGCTCCTATGGCATCTATGGGAGATTGGGTCTGACTACTATAGAGCCAGGATCTAGGGGTTAACAGCTCTGGTCAGGACAGAAGGGGTCCCTTACCCTCCCTAGCTTTCCTCCCTTCCTGCCTACTGTCCTTACCACTGGTACCTTCCACTTATGAGGACTTGAGCTTGTTTTAAGTGCTGGAGCCCGTCTCCATCTATGGTTATAAAACATCCCGCCCAATTCCTTTTAGCAGTATAAGAAGAGTGCTTTTCCACAGAAGATTTTTGCAGCTGCTTTTCAATGACAGAATGAGGACATGGTCTGTGAATCATTTTAAAACACAGATTCTTCACACTACTCTCCCAAACTAACACAGAACTAACACATTTATCTGGTTTCCAGATAAATAGCCTACAACTGTGGATAGCAGAGCTGCTCCTTCAAAATAAACAGCAAATCATTCAAATATAATCTTCACTCATTCTACAGTACTATCTATGATGACACATCTGAAATATTTTAGAAAGGCTAACAGATGAAAGTAACAGCGCCCACTGCTGGCAGGTGTAAATTATTCACACCAAAACATTTGAAGGTCATAAAAACATCAAATTACCCTACAATGACCAAAAGAAGTGTAAATACACTTCATGAATGATGTTAGTATGATGAAAATCTATTTTATATTTAGAAAACACTTCATCCATCTGTTACAGAATGTGTCCAGTAGCCCTTCATAAAATCTTTAAAATTCCCTTGGCCTTCACTTTCCTCTGCGGATCCTACTGTGTGACCACTGACGGGTGAGAGCGAAGCCCTCCTCTTTCCCTGGAAGGAGACCCCTACAGCCCAGCCTACACTCCCTGTCAGATAGTTCACTGTGGCTGCAGGCACAGACTAAGGAAAGTCCCTGAACAGCAGTGAACCCGACTAATCAAGCTTCACACACCATTCCTAATGCATGTGTTATCTAAGCAACCCAAATGCATGCATCACATCACAGAGTTTTCACATACGGCTGCACACGAAATGAGAGTCCACACATACGAGTGCACACACCATCCCATTTCGGGACTATAATTTTGCGTTACATATATTTCACAGTGAAATGATACCCCTGTCCCCCACCTGACCTCAAATTTGAACCATCAACATCAAACTGTTATAAAATGTTTTTAGTACATTCTGTCAAAAGCCTCAGATGTCCCATGAAACTTCAAGTTTGCTCTGAATTCACCAAAACTACATGGTTATATTTAGTCCCCCTGCCACACACCAGCAAGATGCTGAGGTCTGGGGAAGCTCCGCTATGGACTGAAATGGGATACTGCAGCGCTTGACAGCCGTGTCAGCGCTGAGAGTAACAGAGAGTAACAGAGAGTAACTTGCCTGGAAGCATTAGAGAGTCCCGCTCTAGCCTTCCCCCACCCTCTCTCTCCTTCCCTGTCAAGTCTCAATTATGTTCAAATTAAAAAAGAAAAAAATCTCCAAATTAATTACCAATGATTTAGTTCCCATATCACTTCATGTCATAACCCAGTGTGAGAAACATATGCTCAATTATATAAATTAGATATTGAAGAAAAAAATAGATAACTTCAAAAGCATCCCACCAGCCCAACAGTAGATGTGAAAAGCAGCATACCTTGGGTGCTGGGTCTCTTCCTCCTCAAGAAAACCTTCTCTAGCGGCTTCAGGGCACTTTGACATAGACAGAACAAAAAAGACAATGAAGAAAAGAGAATAAATATTCCTTCAATAATTACTTTCTCTTATTTCCAGTGTTAGAATGAATAAGCCTGGACTACTACAGTATAGTCCTAGAACACACCTTTCCTTAGTCCTTCTGTGGACTCTTGCCTCACATCCACACACAATCACCCTAAGACTGGAGTACTACAGTAAATTGATCAAAATCAGCTCTTGGGAGGGATAAAAACTACACACTCACTGCAATTTATTTCTTGTCCACTCGTTCTTCTGTTTTTTTACTGCTGTATCTGCCTGCGCCACCACCTCATTGGCTAAGATGCTCTTCAATAACATAAGCTCTCTGTTTTAATTGGGAGAGGGCAGTTTCATGGTGCATCAGGACCCCTCCCACCTAGCTCGTCTCTTTTTTTTCTCTGAAGCTCCCGTGGAGAAGAGTGCTGAGCTCTGCAAATTCATACACAGAGCGTAAAAAAAGAAGGGGAAGCGAGGATGGAAGGAGGGAGGACATGGAAAAAAAACTGAGATTGAGTGTTAGGAGGGAGAGCTAAGGAAGAAATCAATGCCATAGGACAAACACACCGAGATAGGATGCAGCATTTTGCCAGGGTTAGGAGGACTTTGAGACATAAGCAAGGACCACCTCTGCATGTCTGCAGTCTGTGATGAACCTCTGCAGTACAGTGGGGTGTCAGAGGAGTCTGAGGCCAGATAAAGGGATATTTTCCAGGGCTAGCGGAGCGACTAGGTGGCTCTGCTGCAGTGTGCAGTCTAATTGCTGGGCAAAGGGGGATGGGAGGAGGAGGGGGTCGGATGCAGTGATGCCGAAGCACAGTCTTCCAGCTAGGAATACAGAGGGAGGCAGCCGCAGTGTACACAGCGGCTAATGCATTTTCCTCATGAATTATTGGTGCACCAAAGAAGGAGGTATAGGGAGTGGGTGCCAGGGGGCAAAGACTGAGACTGTACACTGTCTAGCTAACTACTGTAAGCTTGTGTTATCACAACCAAATGTATATTTATAATTGTTAACTTAATATGCTCTTCGTTTCAAGTAATGTTACTACAGGCAATCCATCGAAAGGATAGATGGTTTGGTGTAGATTCGAATCAAGTTTCATGATGTACAGGAGGGCTTTCCCATATTACACATAAAATGGATCTGTGGGTTTGACATTGTGGTGGCAGATTCCCCACCCCCACTCTCCATTACATCTGGTGCCTACACTGTCTTTCAGTTGCGTTAGAGTGCAATATACTCAAGATCAATATTACATCATACAATACCATGGCCATATCTGCACCCTGCTGTGTTGGTCATAGAATTAGAATCACATTCAAGGTAGCTTTCAGTCAACAGCATTTTTATTTATTTACCTTTATTTAACTAGGCAAGTCAGTTAAGAACAAATTCTTATTTTCAATGGCGGCCTAGGAACAGTAGGTTAACTGCCTTGTTCAGGGGATTCGATCTTGCAACCTTTCGGTTACTAGTCCAATGCTCTAACCACTAAGCATCAAGCTTGTGACTCATGAGCAATGCCTGAATCACAGCACAGTGAATTAAGCATAGTCAGTAAATGAAGAGATAGGTAGGAGTGACTAGATGTATTTGTGAAGATCATATGCCCTCCTGTATTGTATGATGGGTGATATAGCTACATTTAGTCATAAGGTGAATATGCTCCAATGATGGCATAACACCATTTACACTAAGCAGAAAATTTCTGTATATTACACAAGAACCACAGGTCTAGTGAAAGGTGTAAAACAGATTTTATTATCTTGTGAAATTAAAATCACAATTTACTTTTTATTATTCATGCTCGTGTAAGGTACTTACAGGGTTACAAAAAAAATCAACATTACAGGGTATTTAAAATCAGCATATGACAAAAAGCAGTACAGAACAAGAGAAAACAATCATTGGTGCCCCCTTCTGGTGGAGAGAATTCCAATGAATATGATATTGCTACTATATAGGACAGTAATTAAAGTGCAAAATATGAACATGTAATTTCAGAGAACAATTAAACAGGGGTAAAGTAGAGATGAGGGGGTATGATTTCAAGGAAAAGTGTGTTTATTCTCTTTCAAAAGTACAGCCTTGGGCAAACTTTGTACAGATGCATACCAGTATGCTGATATATTGTCTGTGAGTTTAACGTCATTTTGTTTTACAGAAAACATCATTGGAAACTTGGTTGCCCCGTGGACTTGGTTTCCCTGTGGGTTTTACAGGGAGGGTGTACACAGTGATACTGATACTTGTGGGCTGGAATACCTTCTCAAGCATCTTTTCCACTTTGTCCCAGCGCAGTCGATCAAGGCCACAGCCAATGGACCAAATGGAAATGATTGACATGTTAAAATAATTTAATGACACCTTTTTATGTGTAGAATGTATTCATACAAACCGAGGCATTGATATTGCAGTTACTCCGTTTTTCAAGCAATGAGACTTCATGTCCTCAAGGCTCTGCCTCAGGCTGTCATAGGTGGGCTTGTTGCTGTACTTTTCCTTTGTTATCTGTAATAGAGCATGACACAACCAGAGACAACAAAAAAAATGCTTTAAAATGTTTGTTGGTTGAATGAAACTAACAAGGCAACTGTCTTACCAGGTAGTACACAAAACGCTAGTGTCCTTTCAGTACAGCGCATTGTCCTGGCACCTTCTCTGTGAAGTAAAGCAAAACTAGTGAACAGTGATCTTGATCAATGACATGGGCTTATGATATAAGCCATGCTTTTCCAAATTCAGGGCTCATTTTAAAATGAAAAGGGCACATCACAACAGACGTCCATTGCATGCAGTGCGTAATAACAAATAATACATTAATAATACATTATACAGAACAACTCACTCTGTTCCTTTAGCTCAGCCACTCCACCAAACTTCTTCTTGAACATAACTGCGATGCCAGCCCCCATGTGGCAGTCTTTGCTGATACAGTGGGCTAGGGCCTCATCTTCAGGACCGGAGAACAGTGGGCTAGGGCCTCATCTTCAGGACCGGAGAACAGGTCCCCCTTCACATGATGTAGGCTCCAGATGCCTTCTGCAGGCTGGCCAGGAGAGAGCAGCATTACACCACAGAACCAGTCACCACTACCCAAAACCACTATCCAAAGAGTTTTGCCATAAAAAGTGGCTAGCTTGCTAAATAGGACTGTTCACAATAAGTAACAACATATTATAGCCATTGATTACATGCCATTCAACGGTATGGCAGCATTACCTACTAGCTAACTACGGCGTTTTCATGCTGGCCACTTACCTTCGATCTGTCAATAGAGCGCACTGGCTCCACAGATGCGGTTGACAATACTTTGGCAGGTGAGCTGTAGTCAACCAGGTGGGACAGATGGGCAATCTGTTTTGTTAATCTGCGAGGGAAAGCAATGCTACTGCGAGAAAATGAAAGTGCATTGATTATTTAAAGCTGCATTAGCTAGTTATATCACTACAGTCACAGCTAGCTATGCAGTGCCTCCCTGACCCTAGCTTTAGCATCTACAGAGCCGGCACATTTGTCTGAAAATTGCACACGGCAACTAGCTAGCTATGGTGCATTTTCCCAAATGTATCAATTTACTTAGCTAGTGTCGAAGTCGTTAAATTTCTCTTTCAATTTCACCAATGTAGGTATTATAAGGGTTAGAACTAGATAGGATCCAGTTTGTCAGATTTTACTTTTCGTAGGTTAGAATTTACGCCGCAGGTTGGGATGATTAGATCAAATGAAAAGAATAACCAACTTTTGACGTTAATTCGACAAAAGCTGTATCCCTGCTAGCATATACCCTCTAGCTAGCAATCTACTTCTTCTTTGCCACAAGGTGTAAGTAAGCCTATCAGAAGGCAAGGAGATGTTGACGCTTCTTCTTATTCTTCTTCGATGGTATTATCGTGGTCCGCAAATATAAACGTTCGAGGTGCATGCTGCCCCCTGCTGTGTCAGCCTACTGTTCTGGCTTGTTAATTAATTACACTGTGACACACAAAGAGGAGGCAAATAAGAACGAATAAAAATTGCCCTACCAACTAACCCTACACCCATTAAAACCTCACCACTATTCAACTACTTTGGCTCTATCTGATCCTATGCCAGGCCGTCAGCCTGAGAGGGCATTGTTCAACACACCGTGCTGTAACTCTTTTGCAGTAACATTTTGTACAGCCAAGCTCTTTTCTGCAACTGCCACCACAACATCTATTTTCTGTAATTTATGTTCCATTTCTGCGGTACAGTTGATAACCATGGGTATGAATGCTAAGAAGCTAATCTTACTGAAGCACATGTTATTCCTATCACTCTCTAGTGGCCTCGGGCTACTCACAGGGATCGTCTTAGGATCCCTCGCCCTGGATCCATCTTCCTCTACTACTCTCTTCACTGCCTCAGCATACGACACCTTCTGTACTACTCTCACCCTAGCAACCTCGACATGCCTTTCTCTCACCGGACACTTATGATCTCCAACAACATGGGTACCCCTAAAGTTAACACACAGCTTTTTCCACCGATACTACACATTCCTTTGTCTCCTGCACACTTCTCACATCTAGGAATCTCCCTCTTACACACTGCTGCAACATGACCATAAGTTTGACACCTAAAATACTGTAAACATCCTAACTTGACTTTGTTGGGTAAAGACAGTGTCTTCTCTGTTTCATCACGCTCTCCACCGGGTCTGCATCGCACCAAACGCTGTGCATCACAAACACCGGGAATCTTCCATTTCAGTTGATCCTTCTCAACATTCACGCCACACCAGTTATCACTCCTTTCAATGGCGCCCTGCTCCAGGGAGTAAAGAAAGTCACAGGTCTTGTCCCAAGGTGCATGGTGCAGAGTGCCCGCTCCCTCTTGGCGGAAGACACACAAATATCATCACGAGTCCACTTCGAGTTACTTTCACCGATTCAACAGTCCCCAACGTCTTCTCCACCCAACCTGACACCACATATGGATCCACAAGAAGGAAAGGATCCATTCTCTCAAAAAAGGCTCAAACCCGCACATGGCACGCAGGTAATAAATCCTCACTCTTGTCAGGTTACATTTTTTCTCTTTGTACTTGACTAAAATCTTCCTCACCACACTGCTTCCCTCTACACTTAGCTCCTTTCCTTCTTCCTTGATGTCCATTTCCACAAACCTCCACGCACTTTCTACTCCTTTATCCGCTGTAGTAGCAAATGGTTCAAATGGTTCTTGTATCTTGAATTTGCCACCATGTCTTGTCGACTCATTAAGCTCTACCAGCCGCAATTATCTGCCGCCTACCGCCATTACTCAAGGTGAAGCTGCTTAAACCTATCCAATCATTTAATATCTACAAGTACCTAGAGGTAGGAGGAGCTGAAGGTTGATTCTGCTCCTGCTCCAGTGCCTACCTCCACCATCCATTCTGGAATGTGATGAAGTGAATACTGTCAAAGATGGGCAGTATGATTTCCATAGTGTCAAGTTATTCATGATATTGTGATGTACGAGCTACCCTCATATACTCTGAAATTGATAGAGCATTTATTCAGGGTTATATAATAGACTTACATTCCATAAAATTGGTTTGTTTATTATACATCTCCATACACATTTACTGTTCAACATACACAAAAACATTTGTTCTACAAATGCAAAAATTGTGCCAGATATGTAACAACCAAGTCTGCTACCGGAATACTATATTATTGTCAGCTCTAACCATTGACATTTTTCCCTAGCAAAACATAATTGCAAAATAAACTTTACGATCTGCCACTGCATGTTGTCTTTCAACCGTATAGAGATGGAGAACACTGGTCACTTTTACTTTACACTGCACATACAAAATGAAATCATGGTCAGTAGAACACACACATAACCATCAGTGGGAACAGAAACGCGCAGATATGTACACATTAGGGATTTCAAAAGAGAAAACAAAGAAAGTTATAAAAGAAGCAACAAGTTATGGTGTGTGGTGTGCAGGTTATGGGGAGAGAGGGTATTACAGCAACGGTTGCCCCCTCTGCTCAAGAGTCCATAGTCCCCATGGGTATGGTGGTAGTGTCAGCCACCACCTGGGCACAGGGGCAGGGCACAGGATAGTTGAAGCTGCTGGTAGATGGATTCAAATTTTAATTGAAAGAAGTCTATAAACTTATTACAGAGGTTCAGCTTCAGAGCTCGCTCCAGAGCTCTTGCGTCGCCATACACTGATCCAGTCCCCAGGGTTGACGTCCATCTGCAGCATCTTCATCACCCACTTGTCTCTCCTGGCCTCGTCGATGAACTCATCCAGAGACAACTCCCCTGAGGGAAGAGACAGTTAGCATTACTCACTAACTACTGAAACCATACACTGTTTACACCGAGGGAAAAACATTACTAACACCCATTGTCCAATGGTCCAATTTTCTAAATACTTTAGAATTTTACACACAATAATGTGTTACACACAGTCATAATGATATGGAATCACAGTGAGAACCTGTAACATCATTACATTATTAAAACCACAGATCAAGCTGTCAGAGAACAGTAAAAGGATAAAGAAAGCGTCCTCACCATCTCCGTTTTCATCAACCAGTTCAAATATTCTGTCGACCACTTGATCTGGGGTCAGGAGGTTACACTCTGCATCCAGTTCTCCATTACAGGCTTTCTTCAGTCTGTAAATGAACTGAGAGCGAAGACAAGCAGATTTTGGAATGATATCCCATATATGTATGGGATATCATAACTGTATTTTATGTAATCCTACAATAATCTTTGAACGTCTGTTACCTCTACAATCTCCAGCAGCTCTGTCTTGTCAATGCAGCCACTTTCATCTTTGTCGTAATTTTGAAAGTCCATTTCAGTTTATGTTCCAACTTGCCCCTCAAGACCAGGTTCAAGGCTGCAACATACTCTAGAAAATCAATTGTATTGTCCTGCAAAGGAAAGAAATTATAAAATAATATTTTGAAACAGAAATTAAGAGAAAGTGATGTTCAACAGTTATCACTTGAATGACATGTGGACACTGTGGCCCTCAAAGGCCCCCATCATCTTTAGCTACTTACTCCGTTCTTGTCAAATGCGCGAAATATATTCTCAATATAATCGGCCGCCTCCTTGTAGTTAGTAACACCGAAGAAGCTCTTGAACTCGTGCATGAAGAGTGTTCCACTTGGGCACTCCACCACAAACTTCTTATACCAGTCCTGCAGCTCTGCAGCATTAATTTCCTGGTCTGAATCACTCTCCTCACTCAGTCGCTGACCCATCACGGAAATAGTTCTCAAATACTGTGATGAGCCTCTTTAGTTGAAGGTGTTGTCGCTCATGTTTGATTGAACTCCTTAGTTGAAGAAGTTGTCTCTCATGGTTGAAAGTTGTGTCAGTCAGGGGTGTAGCTCTACTCTTTGGACATTCCACAAATTATTTTGCTCTTCCAACTATGTGCTCATTTCCATCACAACTGCAACTTTTTAATCAGTCCACTGTGTCTGTACTATTACTGACATTTTTTAAATATTTCCATAAAGGTACCACACATAAACAAAAACACTGCGGACAGAAACAGTGAGTTACTATATTACCCCTTGTCTGACCATTCTCCACTGATGGTAGAGACTGGGCAAGGACTGATGTAGATCACATGACACATGGGATTAGGAATACATGCCTACTGTCTGGATCAATTTGTTCATAGTGAGTTCTCGAGAAGATTTGCTATTGTCCATCTTCTATTGCTCAAGCGTCAGTGTAAGAAGTCCAGTCAGTCCAAGGCAAGTCAACCTGCTAGAACTACTGCAACAGACAGGCGGTGAACAAAATAATAGGTATAAAGATGTTAAACTGCTAACTGAACTGCTAATTTAGACTACTAAACCTAAAAGGAAGAGCCCTTGACTTTACATTTTTCTTTGATCATGGTAATAGTGTGACATGAGGAAATTGAAATCAGCATACAAGTCATTGTAGAAAAGGTACAGGGCCAGTTTCCCAGACCCAGTTTAGTCCTGGACTAAAATGCACTTTCAATGGAAACTATCAATTGAAAATGATTTTTTCATCCAGGACTAGGTTTAATCAGGGTCCAGCAAAGTGTCCCATGTCATCTCTACAGAGAATTACATTGAGCCATATACAGGCAGAACCCAGTATATTCCCGTGGTGAAATATGAAGTTCATGTCTTGCCAAAGGTTAGTTACACAACGTCCCTTACATGGGATCCTCCTTTTTGTTTGCAAATCTGATGACTCATAAAGGCCGGGCATTTGGTAATCCCTCTTTAAGGTGATGCTATTTCTAGGACCTTCCTTGATAACCTGTGTGACAGAATGTACACATTGTGTCTCTGTTGCAGCATAATTATGTCATAAGTACATCAACTTTATGATCAACATTTATTATTGTATTCCATGGCTCAGTAGTAGGCCTAACAATTTACCAGTTGACTGTGTCTCCAAATACCCCTTGTTACATTTTTGAATGGAAGACATGAAAATCCTGAAATCGATATGAGAAACATTTATCAAATGTATATAGACTAAAGAGACAGGTTGCAGGAGGCAGAGGTTGGAAAAACACACTTGTGGGACTGACTGTCCTTGTTTCCTATAGTTGAACAGTGTGAAGATCTCAATTGCATACTCCTTGTGTCCTCTCTCCGGCTCCTCCTCAAAACCAATTGGATGAGAAAGCCAGAGGTCCCTCCCCTCTGACCTCCGCCATTGGATTTTGAGGACGCGAGGAATATGCAATTGAGATATTCCCAGTGTGTTGACTGAACACCCCCGTCTAGCACATCTTGGCTCATGTAATCTGCTGACTAGGTGTTTCATAGGGACACGGATAAGTATCATTAGCCTGAGTGTCAAGGCCATCTGAAGATACTCTCATAACTTTCTCTGAAAATGTACAGATAAGGACATAATATATTCAAAGGATGTATTCACAGTTGGCAAAAGTTATTTGAAAAACGTACTGATACAAATTAAGCAAACCCCACACTTAAAATGTTAGCATTTATTGCTTCATATGAATACTGTGCTGAAAGCCAATCATTCAATTTACAGAGATATCAATCGGTTTCACAAAGGCAGTGAACACATATTACAATCTACAAAATCTACTTTACAGAAATGTTTATCCTAATATATAAAAAGACAGTTGCAGAAACTGGTAAAGATATGGCAGCCAGTAAACTCTCAAAATAAAATCAAACAAGATTCTTGTGATCAATGACATTTAGTGCTGATATAGACATTTCAATTTGACAAATGTAGTTTTATTCAATTGAAAAGATTGTGAGAACTTAAGTACACCATGTTTTCTTACCATTTGAGTAAATCGGACACAAAAACTGACAGTAACTGTGGTCAACAAAAAAGCATTCACTCAATACTGTCAGACAAAAGAAATCAGGAAATTGACAATATTATTGTCTTCTGATGTTTTGGAAGACTTAGCAACAGGTGAGAAGGTAGAGAACGATGGGATAGAGTGCTCCTGGAATGTTTAGAGCAATTGATTCACAGCTATACAGTGCTGTCAGAAAGTATTCATTCCCCTCAACCTATTCCACATTTTGTTGGGTTAAAGCCTGAATTCAATTTTCCTACACAAAATACCCCATAATGGCAAAGTGAAAACATGTAGACATTTTTGCAAATGTATTTAAAAATAAATACATATAATTTACATAAGTATTCACACCCGAGTCAATACTTTGTAAAAACACCTTTGGTGGCGATTACAGCTTTGTGTCGTCTTGGGTACGTCTGCATCAGCTTTGCACATCTTGACTTGGGGATTTCCCCCCATTCTTCCTTGCAGATTTTCTCAAGCTCTGTTAAGTTAAATGGGAAGTGGTGGTGAACAGCAATCTTCAAGTCTTTCCATAGATTTTCAATGGGCTTTGGTTGAGCCACTCAAGGACTTCAAACTCTTGTTCTGAAGTCATTCCAGCATTGCTTTGGCTATATGCTTGGGGTCATTGTCCTGTTGGAACGTAAATCTTCACCCCAGTCCAAGGTCATTTGCACTCTGAAGCAGGTTCTCATCAGGGATTTGACACCATTAATTGTTCGCGGTATCCTTACCAGTCTCTCAGTCCCTGCCACTGAAAAGCATCCCTATAGCAAGATGCTGCCACCACCGCTATACAGTAGGGTGTTAGATGGGTGATTAGCTGTGCCTGTTTCTCTCTAGACATAGCGCTTTGCATTCAAGACAATTTGTCTCTCATCAGACAACAGAATATGTTTCCTTATGCTCCATCTTTCATATGCCTTTTTGCAAACTCCAGGCCTTCCATCATGTGCCTTTTTGTTAGGAGCGGCTTCCGTCTGGCCACTCTCCCATAAAGCTCAGATTGGTGAAGTGCGTAAAGACTTGTCCTTCTGGCAGGTTCTCCCATCTCAACCAAGGAACTCTGTAGTTCTGTCAGAGTGGTCATTGGGTTCTTGGTCACCTCCCTTACCAAAGGTCTTTCTTGCCTTGGTCGGACGGCTAGCTCTAGGCAGTGTGGGTAGTTCTATATTTTTTCAATGTCCCAATGATGGAGACCACTGTGCTCGCAAAAACTTAACTCTAAAAATGTTTATACCCTTCCCCCAGATATATACCTCATCACAATCGTGTCTCGGCACTCTACAGACAGTTCCTTGGACTTCATGGTATAGTTTCTGCTCTGACATGCACTGTCAACTCTGGGACCTTATATAGACAGGTGCTTTTCTAAATCATGTCCAAACAAATGAATTGGCCACAGGTGGACTCCAATCAAGTTGCAGTGACAGCTCAAGGATGATCAAAGGAAGTTGGCTGCTCCTGAGCTCAGTTTGGTGTGACATAACAAAGGGGTGTGTAAGTTAGTAAGTTAGATATTTATTTCATTTTCAATAAATGTGCAAAGACTTCTAAAAATGTGTTTTCATTATGGGGTATTGTGTGTTAACATTCAAGCCATTTTGAATTCAAGCTGTAACAAAATGTGGAATAAGTCAAGGGGTATGAATACTTTCTGAAAGCCCTATCTGTTTTGTTCAATCAGAGTGCAATAGTACATGAGGATTCGTTGCAATCCATGGTTTCAGTATGTTTACTTTGCAAGATTACCAAACTTGCAGGACAAGGGCTTCCAGTGGTTTTATGAAACAGATGTGTGTCATGGACAATCCTTCATACTTTACATTCCAAAGTATGGACAACTATACAAAAAATTTAAACATAGATGTGAACGGTAGCTTTACCAAGGGAAAAACCAAGGCATCCCACAGATCCAGAGGAGACCCTAACTGGGCCGGCCAACATGATACGTTCACCACAGATTGAGATCACAACACACAGAAGTGGCTGATTCATTCCTTATCACAATGTTAACCAAACAGCTTTAGAACTGGTGTCTAAAATAGCAGTAAATATTAAAATGACAATGATCCATGAGAGAAATAAAAACTATCAAGGTGATAAAAAAGTACAGCTGAGTCGTTTTTTTTAATGCCACAGGCTTTAAAAAAAAAACTAGCTGGAGGGGAACTTTAAATGATAAGTTCCAGTTTTTAAAAATGGACTGATGTGTGGCCGTCAGGAGGTGGGTGGGTCAAAAAAGGCGTGAAGAAGAGACCTGAGGGTGAAAATCCTCTGAGGCCTCACAAAAAGCCTCCCTGTGCTGGGAGATTACAGGTCCATGGTGGTACAGAGATCTCCTGGGTTTGGTATCAATATACAGTGTAAAATAATGTTGGGGGGGCCCTCAGCCTCAGGTTAGTCCTGTTCCATGGGCTCATCTGCCATCTCTGAGCTTTCCGAACAGTTTTCTGCAGCAGCGCCCTCTGCCAACGACTCAGCTGTACTGCTGGGAGAGGCAGAGGGGACCGGCTCTTCACTGGGTGCTCCCTCCCCATTGCTGCTACTGCTGCTACTTACTGGGTCACTGCAATCTCCATCATCCTGTTCCTCTAAACTCAGATCATTCCCTGACTGAGCAAGCTGCTCCTCTGACTGGTCCATGGTGCTGTCACTCTTTAGACTGTGGATGGGGCCATACTCAGCCTCCCTCTCTGATGGCTCTTCCTCGCCATCAAAGGGATCTTCTGTCTGAGTACTGGAGGGCTCTGGGGGACAGAAGGCAAGAACAATAATACCATTACCTCCTTCCATAAATCAATTAATCCATTTTAGCAATGTTATTTTTAGATTCATGTCATTTTCCCTTTCACAAATCACATAATGTGATTTGAAAATGCCCCATTGTACAAAATACATACCATGATCGTCTGTGGTGAGCATATCAGCAGACTTCTCTTTTTCTTCCTCAACAACATCTGTTGACGATTCTGGCATGTCTGATGAACTTTGGGCAGGTGCAGGACATGACATCTCCTTGTCTACCTCATCCTCCTCTTCATCCATGTCTTTGTCAAACTTCAGCCTCTTGACTTCGTGGCTCTCTGCCTCCGTTGCATCCTCTTCCGGATGCTTGGTCTTCATCGGACTGCTCTGTGTGGCATCACTTTCCGATACCGAGGAATCACTAAAAGAAGGGTCAAAACATCAGAACCAGTTGCTCTAAATATATATATTTTTTATATTTTATATATATATATATATATTATAAAACATTTACACGTGTTATCAGGGCATTATATTTCTGCTGACAGTCACCTGGCTTTCACACAATGCTATTTACCTGACAACATGCTCCTCTTCTTGTTCTGTGAGTGGCTCCTTATCTTCTGTGCTGTCAGGGAGACCGTTTGTAGCCAGAGAGGTGGATAGTGATAGCTTTGGTCTGTTCAGTGGCCTTGGGGTGCCTGGTCCATTTACATTCCTACCGTAAGGAGAGAAAATAATCTCTGCATAATCTAATACTTTCATACAATCAAATGTTGTCGCAACTGAATCCATATTGCAATTTAATTTAATTAATAACAAGGAGATTAATTCAAGCAACACTACAGTGCTACCCACTGTCTGACAATCATATTTGGTATGAGTAAATTAGTAAACCTTCTCCCCCTATGTTCAGGGAACCCTGGAAAGAAAGACTGCTGGGTTTCATTTGGGTTCTTTATCCCGGTTTTATGTTTTTGTAAATTTTTATAGCATAACTGAAAGTTAACCATTGACAAGTAGGTATCTCTCACCTTTCTGAATAAATAGCGGTATTGCCAGGGAACATCACTCCATTCATTCTGTTTACACTGGTTGCCTCATTTTTCCTTTAAAAAGAGGCAGAGTGACTCAACAAATCCAAGTGATTGTTAGCTTTAAAGTGCTATACATAGGATTTGTTTTTTGGGGTTTTTACATTGTAACTTCAGCACTTTTCCATAATATATCTGGCGCTAATGGTGGAAGGATAGTGTTTCACAGTATTGCTTACCCACAGTGTTGTGATTGGCTGTGATATTCGCCTATTGATTTTTGCCCGCCGGTGCGGCATCTGTTGTCAAACTGGGAAAGCTGTTCTAACTTTGTGGTGGCTGTGTTATCTAGTGGAAATTAATTTCTTGGTTGCTAAAATTCTACACTGTTCGTGTAAACTGTGTGAAATGGCTAGCTAGTTAGCGGGGTGCGCGCTAATAGCGTTTCAATCAGTGACGTCACTCGCTCTGAGGCCTTGAAGTAGTTGTTTCCCTTGCTCTGCAAGGGCCTGGGCTTTTGTGGAGCAATGGGTAACAATGCTTCGAGGGTGACTGTTGTCGATGTGTGCAGAGGGTCCCTGGTTCGGGCCCAGGTAGGGGCGAGGAGAGGGACGGAAGCAGTTTCTCACAATTTCTGTGAGAAAACAAGCACTGAATATTGTAGGGAATCATTGTACCATCTAAATCAATAACAAAAAAGTATATTTTCAGCTGTTTGAAGAGGGTGAACCAAAACAAGTTAATTTCGTTTTTTGGTCCACCAGCTTCAAACAGCTGTAAATATGATTTTTGTTGTTGCTGAAAATACATTTCACAGCGATTTAGATGGTACAATGATTCCCTACAATATTGAGTGCTTGTTCTCACATAAGTGGAAATTGAGCGAACAGTGTAGAATTTTAGCAACCAGGAAATTAGCGATTTCCACTAGATAACACAGCCAAAGTCAGAACAGCTTTCCCAGTTTGACAAAAGATGCCACACCGGCGGAAGAAATCAACAAGAGAATATCACAGTGAATCAAAATGCACCACTGTAATACTGTGAAGCACTATCATTCCACTATTAGCCACCGATATTTTCTGTAATTACAATGCAAAAAATCCTGTGTACATTAGCACCTTTAAAGTATGTTTTGCTATTAAAAAAAACACTAAAGGGGTAGGGTAGAGAAACATGACAGAATACTTACTCTGATGAAGGACACACACAGCTGACCACCATCACATTCTGCAAAACAAACACCATCAATCCCCAAGCATTTATATTGTATATTAATACAAGCAATTCTAACTTGTTTATAAAAATAAATAAAACTTGGCCATGCGAGAATACATTACTAACTCAAATCAACACAAGGACATGTGTATGTGACTTAGGTATTCTTACTAGGCTTAATACCCTCATTCAAACACCCATTATGAGAAATGATGTCAGTAGAAGTGATGATACTTACCTTCTCCACTCCCCTGAGGAACTTGTCTGTTCCTGTGTAGTTCCTCTTTGGCTCAGTCAGTAACTCACACAGACGCTGGATGGTGAACGGAATCCTGGAAAATATGGATATTTGTCAAGAAGGTATACTTTCCTCACCACGGCTGTATACTAGGGCTACACAAAGACCTACTGGTAAAGCAAGAAAAATGATAGTTTTATTAGAAGTTTCAGCACTGGTTAGTAGAGGATACTCACCCGTTGTATCCTTCTACGATTTTGAGAATCCTCTCCTTCATCTCTTCAAACGGAATGTACTCCACATTAGGATTAGCTGGCCCTCGCTGGTCTGGTGTCGAGGCTCTGAAGTCATCCATTACCTTCTCAAGTTTAAACAGGAAATAACTTTTGAACTGTGACCATGAAATCCTGGAAAGGATGAGAGACCAAAAAGTTATCCTCTCTAGATCAGACACCTTATAACCTATCCAACAGAGATGCAGCCTTGATGCTGTGATAACTACCAGTCTTGGGACCACACAATCATGTCTCCTCAAACAACTTTGGATTTGATAACATATCGAGATTTCTGGAATATGACTATCCACGAGTTGTAATTTACCAGTCGTTTTATTTATATCCTGTATTGACACATTGTCTTCACATTAGAAAAGTGGCTGGCACCGTTGGGATCATTTATCAGACACTCACATCGTTTCTCCCGTTTTGGCGACATGACACAGAAATTGATCCAGGGCAGGGCAGGCATCTTTCTTCCCTTTCTTCTCGAAGTCTGAACGTAGATGCATGAAAATATGAAACTATTTCAAGTTATGTGCAGTGTTGCAGTGCAGGTTAACGTTAGCAGGCACCAATAATTAACTGCACGGCAACCATTGCGTTAGTGATCTAACAGTAACGTTACCTAGCTAGAAAACTAATTAACCATCCATGGCTAACATAAACTAGGTTACAGCGACCGGATAACTATGCAACTACAATGTGGGTAAAATAGCTTCAACACAATACACCTATTCACATACGTTTTGAATTATACAAGTACAGTAACGTTATCTAAATTAAATAGGCCTAGCGCGAGTTAACTAGCTAACAATTTCGACTGATAGCTACAAGCTAGCTAGCCAAGTTAGCCGTCCAACGAGTATAATATATGCAGCTACTTAACGTTACGCTTGTAAATTCAAATGTAGCTAGTTAATCATGTACATATACGGAAAATCAGCAAACGCGAGTTGACTTACCCGTAAAACCCTCCAAAAGTGTGTCGATTTCCATGGTTGTAACGTAAGCTATTTTATGGCAACCGAAGTCCCCTACACACCAGCGACAGGAAATCAGAAAAAGCTAGCTACCGCTAGCTAGCAACAATGCATCCCAGTGAGTTTATGGCGCCGTTTGTCACACACTTGCTAGCTAACGTTAGCTACCCACTCAACTGGGCATGTCCAGTCAGAGTATGTCTGGCAAACCTGTGCTTCTTCTTTGGGATTGGTTTGGCGGATCGCATCCAACTTTTAAGGTGCGTTCCCCGCCACCTACTGTACTGGAGTGCGAGGCCAGTCACAGCCTACCTACATGAAATTATCTTCGTTAGTCCTGTTCCTTTAAAAAAGTGAAAGAGCCCTAAACCAATAAATAAAATCCCTTACAAAAAAAGATTGCTGTTTTGTGATTGCTGAATAACTGCAATGTACTGCAGTTATATTGCACTGTAACAGCAGTTACACTTCAAAGTTACTGCAGTAAAAATAACGGTGTTCTTTTGGACGCAGCATTAATAGCATACTGCAGTTATACTGCATTATAACTACAGTTATACTACAATGTACTGCAGTTATACTGCATGCTGACTGCACATTTTTTGTTAGGGATTGCTTCCCCTTACTACTAGCATCCCACTCCCTTTTTGCTAAAGATCGAGGCCTTTTTCCCGGATCAAGAATTTCTCTTCCCTGCGGCCCAGTGGGACCTGAATATCTACCCCCTCTCTCCTCACAGCACTCTTAGCCACCACATCGGTATTCTCATTACACTGCACATCCACATGGGCGGGATCCCAGCAAAAGCTTACCACCACTCCTCCCATCCTCTCCAATAAAATAAAAAAATAAAAAAATGTAAAATGCGCCGAATACAACAGGTGTAGACTTTACAGTGAAATGCTTACTTACAAGCCCTTAACCAACTATGCAGTTTTAAGAAAATACCACAAAAAAAGTAAGAGACAAGAATAACAAATAATTAAAGAGCAACAGCAAATAACAAAAGCGGGGCTATGTACAGGGGGTACCGGTACAGAGGCAATGTGTCGAGGTAATTATGTACATGTAGGTAGAGTTATTAAAGTGACTATGCATAGATAATAACAGAGACTAGCAGCAGTGTGGGGGAAGGGGGGGGGGATGCAAATAGTCTGGGTAGCCATTTGATTAGCTGTTCAGGAGTCTTATGGCTTGGAGGTAGAAGCTGTTTAGAAGCCTCTTGTACCTAGACTTGACGCTACCGTTTACCGTGCGGTAACAGAATGAACAGTCTATGACTAGGGTGGCTGGAGTTTTTGACAATTTTTAGGGCCTTCCTCTGACACTGCCTGGTATAGAGGTCCTGGATGGCAGGAAGCTTGGCCCCGGTGATGTACTGGGCCATAAGCACTACCTCTGTAGTGCCTTGCGGTCGAAGGCCGAGCAGTTGCCATACCAGGCAGTGATGCAACCTGTCAGGATTCTCTCGAAGGTGCAGCTGTAAAACCTTTTGAGGATCTGAGGACCCATACCAAGTCTTTTCAGCCTCCTGAGGGGGAATAGGTTTTGTCATGCCCTCTTCACGACTTGATCCAAGCATGAACTGTGCTTGGACCATGTTTGTTGGTGATGTGGACGCCAAGGAACTTGAAGCTCTCAACCTACTCCACTACAGCCCTGTTGATGAGAATGGGGGCGTGCTCGGTCCTCCTTTTCCTGTAGTCCACAATCATCTCCTTTGTCTTGATCACGTTGAGTGAGAGGTTGTTGTCCTGGCACCTCACAGTGAGGTCTCTGACCTCCTCCCTATAGGCTGTCTCATCGTTGTCGGTGATCAGGCCTACCACTGTTGTGTCATCAGCAAACTTAATGATAGTGTTGGAGCTGTGCTTGGCCATGCAGTCATGAGTGAACATGGAGTACAGGAGGGGACTGAGCACGCACCCTTGAGGGGCCCCCGTGTTGAGGATCAGCGTGGCGAATGTGTTGTTACCAACCCTTACCACTTGGGGGCAGCCCCTAAGGAAGTCCAGGATCCAGTTGCAGAGGTAGGTGTTTAGTCCCAGGGTCCTTAGCTTAGTGATGAGCTTTGAGGGCACTATGTTGTTGAACGCTGAGCTGTAGTCAATGAATAGCATTCTCACATACAGTAGGTGTTCCTTTTGTCCAGGTGGGAAAGGGCAGTGAGGAGTGCAATAGAGATTGTGTCATCTGTGGATCTGTTGGTGCAGTATGCAAATTGAGTGGGTCTAGGGTTTCTGGGATAATGGTGTTGATGTGAGCCATGACCAGCCTTTCAAAGCATTTCATGGCTACAGACGTGAGTGCTACGGGTCTGTAGATATTTAGGCAGGTTACCTTCGTGTTCTTGGGCACAGGGACTATGGTGGTTTGCTTGAAACATGTTGGTATTACAGACTCAGACAGGGAGAGGTTGATAATGCCAGTGTAGACATTTGCCACTTACTCACATCAGCTGCGGAGAGCGTGATCACACAGTCGTCCGGAACAGCTGATGCTCTCATGCATGTTTCAGTGTTAATTGCCTCGAAGCGAGCATAGAAGTTATTTGGCTCGTCTGGTAGGCTCGTGTCACTGGGCAGCTCTCGGCTCTGCTTCCCTTTGTAGTCTGTAATAGTTTACAAGCCCTGCCACATCCGACAAGCGTCGGAGCCATTGTAGTACAATTCGATCTGAGTCCTGTATTAATTCTTTGCCTGTTTAATGGTTCGTCGGAGGGCATAGCGGGATTTCTTATAAGCCTCTGGGTTAGAGTCCCGCTCCTTGAAAGCGGCAGCTCTACCCTTTAGCTCAGTGCGAATGTTGCCTGTAATCCATGGCTTCTGGTTGGGGTATGTACGTACAGTCATTGTGGGGGGGACGTCTTCGATGCACTTATTGATAAAGCCAGTGACTGATGTGGCGTACTCCTCAATGCCATCGGAAGAATCCCAGAACATTTCCAGTTTGTGCTAGCAAAATAGTCCTGTAGTTTAGCATCTGCTTCATCTGACCACTTTTTTATTGCCCAAGTCACTGGTGTTTCCTGCTTTAATTTTTGCTTGTAAGCAGGAATCAGGAGAATAGAGTTATGGTCAGATTTGCCAAACGGAGGGTGAGGGAGAGCTTTGTACGTATCTCTGTGTGTGGAGTTAAGGTGGTCTATAATTATTTTTTTCCCCCCACACATGTAACATGCTGATAGAAATTCGGTAAAACTGATTTAAGTTTCCCTGCATTGAAGTCTCCGGCCACTAGTTTTCCTGTTTGCTTATGGCGGAATACAGCTCATTGAGCACGGTCATTGATCCAGCAACAGTGGTAAATAGACGGCTACGAAAAATATAGATGAAAACTCTCTCTGTAGATATTGTGGTCTACAGCTGATCTTGAAGTACTCTACCTCAGAGGAGCAATATCTCGAGACATTATAGGGTATTGTGTGTAGATTGATGAGGGAAAAAAACACAATTTAAACCATTTTTTAATAAGGCTGTAACGTAACAAAATGTGAAAAATGTCAAGGGGTCGTCTGAATACTTTCCGAATGCACTGTATATGTACATATCAACTGTCACGTTCCTGACCTGTTTTCTGTTGTTTGGTATGTGTTTAATTGGTCAGGGCATGAGTTTGGGTGGGTAGTCTATGTTATGTGTTTTCTATGTTGGGTTAATGGGTTGCCTGGTATGGCTCTCAATTAGAGGCAGGTGTTTGACGTTTCCTCTGATTGAGAGCCATATTAAGGTAGGTTGTTCTCACTGTTTGTTTGTGGGTGATTGTTCCTGTGTCTGTGTATGTGTATACCACATGGGACTGTTTCGTTTGTTTGTTCGTTTTAGGTAGTCTGGTCCTGTTTGTGCGTTCTTCGTCTATATGTAAGTTCGTTTGTTTCAGGTCTGTTGCCTTCGTTTCTTGTTTTGTAGTTTGTTCTAGTGTTTTGTCAGTGTTTCGTCTGTTTAATAAATTCAGTATGTCTTCATCCCCCGCTGCGTCTTGGTCCGTTCAATCACCACAAGACGAACGTTACAGAATCACCCACCAAACCCGGATCAAGCAGTGGGTTAAAGGACAGCAGCGACAGCAGCAGTGGGTCAAGGAGGAATGGACATGGGAAGAGATTCTGGACGGAGAAGGACCCTGGGCAGAGCCAGAGGAGTGTCGCCGCCCCAAGGCGGAGCTGGAGGCATCTAAAGCGGAGAGGCGACGATATGAGGAGGCAGCACGGAAGCAAGGCTGGAAGCCCGCAAGTACAACCCAAAAATTTCTTGGGGGGGGGCTAAAGGGTAGTGTGGCGAAGTCAGGTAGGAAACCTGCGCCAACTTCCCGGGCTTGCCGTGGAGAGCGAGATTACGGGCAGACACCGTATACGCAGTAGAGCGCATGGTGTCTCCTGTACGTGTTCATAGCCCGGTGCGGGTTATTCCACCTCCCCGCACTAGCCGGGCTAGATTGAGCATTGAGCCAAGTGCCATGAAGCCGGCTCTACATATCTGGCCTCCAGTACGTCTCATCGGGCTGGTGTACATGGCACCAGCCTTACGCATGGTGTCCCCGGTTCGCCAACACAGCCCAGTGCGGGTTATTCCACCTCCCCGCACTGGACGGGCTACGGGGAGCATTCAACCAGGTAAGGTTGGGCAGGCTCAGTGCTCAAGGGAGCCAGTACGCCTGCACGGTCCGGTATATCCGGCGCCACCTTCCCGCCCCAGCCCAGTACCACCAGTGCCTACACCACGCACCAGGCTTCCAGTGCGTCTCCAGAGCCCTGTTCCTCCTCCACACACTCTCCCTGTGGTGCGTGTCTCCAGCCCAGTACCACCAGTTCCGGTACCACGCACCAGGCCTATAGTGCGCATCGAGAGTCCAGTGTGCCCTGTTCCTGCTCCCTGAACTAGCCTTGAGGTGCGTGTCTCCAGTCCGGTACCACCAGTTCCGGCACCACGCACCAGGCCTACTGTGCGCCTCAGCAGGTCAGAGTCGGCCATCTGCCCAACGCCGCCTGCACTGCTCGTCTGCCCAGCGCCGTCTGAGCTGCCTGCACTGCTCGTCTGCCCAGCGCCGTCTGAGCCATCTGTCTGCCCAGCGCCGTCTGAGCCATCCGTCTGCCCAGCGCCTTCTGAGCCATCCGTCTGCCCAGTGCCGTCTGAGCCATCCGTCTGCCTAGCGCCGTCTGAGCCATCCGTCTGCCTAGCGCCATCTGAGTCATCCGTCTGCCACGAGCCATTAGAGCCGCCCGTCTGTCCCGAGCCATTAGAGCCGCCCGTCAGTCAGGAGCCGCCAGAGCCGCCAGCCAGTCAGGAGCCGCTAGAGCCGTCCGTCAGTCAGGAGCCGCCAGAGCCGCCAGCCAGTCAGGAGCCGCCAGAGCCGCCAGCCAGTCAGGAGCCGCCAGAGCCGCCAGCCAGTCAGGAGCCGCCAGAGACGCCAGCCAGTCAGGAGCCGCCAGAGACGCCAGCCAGTCAGGAGCCGCCAGAGACGCCAGCCAGTCAGGAGCCGCCAGAGCCGCCAGCCAGTCAGGAGCCGCCAGAGCCGCCAGCCAGTCAGGAGCCGCCAGAGCCGCCAGCCAGTCAGGAGCCGCCAGAGCCGCCAGCCAGTCAGGAGCCGCCAGAGCCGCCAGCCAGTCAGGAGCCGCCAGAGCCGCCAGCCAGTCAGGAGCCGCCAGAGCCGCCAGCCAGTCAGGAGCCGCCAGAGCCGCCAGCCAGTCAGGAGCCGCCAGAGCCGCCAGCCAGTCAGGAGCCGCCAGAGCCGCCAGCCAGTCAGGAGCCGCCAGAGCCGCCAGCCAGTCAGGAGCCGCCAGAGCCGCCAGCCAGTCAGGAGCTGCCAGAGCCGCCAGCCAGTCATGAGCTGCCCTCCAGTCATGAGCTGCCCTCCAGTCATGAGCTGCCCTCCAGTCATGAGCTGCCCTCCAGTCATGAGCTGCCACCCAGTCATGAGCTGCCCTCCAGTCATGAGCTGCCACCCAGTCCGGAGCTGCCACTCAGTCCGGAGCTGCCACTCAGTCCGGAGCTGCCACTCAGTCCGGAGCTGCCACTCAGTCCGGAGCTGCCATTAGTACAGAGTTGTCCCTCTGTCCTAAGCTACCTCTCTGTCCTTAGCTACCTCTCTGTCCTGAGCTACCTCTCTGGCCTGAGCTACCTCTCGTTCCTGAGTTGTCTCCTCTATGTAGGAGGGGCCTTAGTGAAGGTTCCTGGACCATGGTCGGGGGCGAGGGTCGCCACTCAAAGGACGCTAAGGAGGGGGACAAAGACAGTGGTGGAGTGGTGTCCTCGTCCACCGCCGGAGCCGCCACCGCGGACAGATGCCCACCCAGACCCTCCCCTTGAGTTTTAGGGGTGCGCCCGGAGTTCGCACCTTGAGGGGGGGGGGGGGTTCTGTCACGTTCCTGACCTGTTTTCTGTTGTTTGGTATGTGTTTAATTGGTCAGGGCGTGAGTTTGGGTGGGTAGTCTATGTTATGTGTTTTCTATGTTGGGTTAATGGGTTGCCTGGTATGGCTCTCAATTAGAGGCAGGTGTTTGACGTTTCCTCTGATTGAGAGACATATTAAGGTAGGTTGTTCTCACTGTTTGTTTGTGGGTGATTGTTCCTGTGTCTGTGTATACCACATGGGACTGTTTCGTTTGTTCGTTCGTTTTATGTAGTCTGGTCCTGTTTGTGCGTTCTTCGTCTATATGTAAGTTCGTTTGTTTCAGGTCTGTTGCCTTCGTTTCTTGTTTTGTAGTTTGTTCTAGTGTTTTGTCAGTTTTTCGTCTGTTTAATAAATTCAGTATGTCTTCATCACCCGCTGCGTCTTTTTCCGTTCAATCACCACAAGACGAACGTTACATCAACTTCCATTTCCTCGTACCCCTACACATCGACTTGGTACTGGTAGCTATCATTGAGTCATTGTGTATTTATTCCTTGTGTTACAATTTTTTATTGTATTCTGCATTGTTGGGAAAGGACAGTAAGTAAGCATTGAAACTGTTAGTCTACACCTGTAGTTAACGAAGCATGTGACAATGGACATTTTATTTTATTTCATTTGAATATAAAGGGCATGTATAATGTTCATTCACACATTCAGATCATCAATCTATTTTATATTGGCAGATGCAATTGTCACTGAAAATATCAATGTCATGCTTAGATGTTTTAGTCTGAGTACCAGTTTGTTTAGTTCATTCTACTCTTTGCCAGTCCTGTCATGATAAACTTTAGCATAATGACATCGAGTTCAAGGAGTGGAATGTTAGATAAACAGACTGGTACCCATGCTGGCCATAGATGTTTATTAAGGTCATGATGCTGATGATTGAATATTATGATAATTCTGGTTGATTTAGACATATTTACTGTATTGATGTTTGTGTAATGGACTGTGAAAAGTATAGAACAAATACATTGTATTATATTCCATTCTATTCTACAGCATCGCGCCTGCCGCTTTTGACAAGAACGTTTGGTCTGTAGACAGCAAGACGTCATCATTTTACTGTTGTTGTGGCGGCAGACCACTGAAGCGACGAATGAGTCAGCAGAGTAGGCACTTCCAATACAATCAAAACGGAAACGAGATCTTTTAAAAACAATCAACTCGATCATTTTTTACAAGCAATGAAATGGCAGTTCCTGCTGTCCCGAATCTGCAATTGAACAAAACAGTAAGTCAAAACTCCCCAGAACGTAACATCCATATTGACGAAACAGAATTGGAGAACATCACGAACAACGACGGAAACGGCACTCTCCCATTACATTCTCCGTGGACTTTTTGGCTTGATAGGTAAGCTCACCATTTTATCATTACTTAATGGCGATTCTTTCTATGCTTTCATGTGGATGAGTTTGTGTCAACAAAATTGCATTTGCTATAGCTAGAAAGCCTTCTTGCCAAAACAAAGGAGTAGGCCTTGCAATCAGTTATGCGTATAACGCCGCAATAAGGCAAGATGACTACCATATTCATTATACATTATATGATTATTACACTTGACTATAAGTCTGTTTTCGCAATCACGATACATTGCTTCTTATTCCTCAGCTGATTTGATACCATGCGCACCATTAGATATATCGTGTTCTCAAACTCAGTCTTTGATTTATTTTAAAACTTCAGATCACCGCTTCACTGTATTTGTAAATATGATTATGTTATGGGAGGTGTACACATGACCTGCAGAAATTGGACTTTGTCTATTTTCATGAACACTGTTTGTGCTTGTATTGGGGCATAGTCTGTTAAGACCTTGGTTTGGGGAAAGCACTTGGCCCTCTGATTTGTTGTAAACATGTTTTTTTATGAAACATCGGCCTAGTGGTGAAAGTATTTATTTCCAATCTCAAGACTAAAAGTCAAATTATAGGCTGGTCTGTTTTTGTTTAGGCAACTGCCATCCATTGACACTTTAATGTGGGCAATTGTTCTCTGTCTTGGTTTCAATTTAGATGTAGCTTTTTTTCTAATAAAAACATGTGCATTGTGATGGATGTCACAATAATGGCCATAGATTATCATTTTGCATATACAGATATTTCCTTTCAATGTGTTTTTATTGAAATGTATATATGTATATCCATCAATGTACTGCTCTGGCCAAGAGAGAACGCAGACAATTTAAAGGGGGTCATTCTTGTTTACTGCTGGGCTAGAGTCCAGTGGAAAGGGGATTGACACCTGATATCCGACCTGGCTGCTTTGAGCACAACCTCTTTTGGCTGAGTTATCTAGTAAGGCCTGTTTACAGAGAGTGGGAGGAAGGCTTGCGATAGGTACAAAACTAAACAGGTTATTTTAGGACTGATAGATGATAAATGAGTTTAAATATTGATATTTTGTAGTGCTGGGCGATTCCGAGTTCGGTTTCGTTTTTGGATTTTTTTTAGGACTGATAGATCATGCCAGATGCGGAGTTATAAATTCGTTTAAATATTGATGTTTTGTAGTGCTGAGTGTTTACGAGTTCGGTTTCGTTTTTGAAAAAATAGTCACAGTTTTCAATTTCGTTTTTTTTATGCATTATGTGGGTTCAGTGCTGTAACAACACAGAATAAACCAATTGATGGTAATGACTGTCCATTTACTATGACTTATTGGGCTCCTGAGTGGCGCAGCCGTCTAAGGCACTGCATCTAACAAGTTAGATTCATCCAATGTCTGTCATGTTTTTGGAATACGTGATGGCGTCGTCGCTGCCTTCACTGCTCCCTGTGCGCACTGATTGCTAGTGCGCATGTGATGTTGGTCTATATAAACCGGATCCAACCCGGATATAGACGGTTCATGAATCGGCGTTTTCTAACATGAGTCTCCAGTTTTTATTATACCACTGTGCTTGGGCCCCACAGGCTTGCTTGGTAAGAACCAACGAAAACAAGCAGCTGCATGAGCAATGTATTCTGATCATTGTAGTTAAGGACCACGTTTTTTCGCTTAAGTTGGCGTCTGCTAAATGACTTAAATGTAAATGTAAATGTAATAACATGTCTCAGAGAGAAATCTCTATAGAGAAACGCCATCTGTCAACGAAGAACATTTCAGTTAGTCGCTGAGCACTAATGTTTTGTTTGTTTCTTTCCTCCAGATCTTTACCAGGAACAACGGCAGCAGAATGTGAATCAGGTCTGAAAAAAATCTACACTGTGCAAACAGTTCAGGTAAGGTTTGCGTGTTAGTAAAACTCAACTAAACTATCTGCCTGCATCACATCATTATACATACGTGTACTGTACTTTTATGGCTTTGTTTATCAATAATAATGCAGCAATAAGAATTTGAAAGTCATGGTAAAGAACCTATTTTTCCTTACATCTTTTTGAATAGAGCTTTTGGAGTGTGTACAACAATATACCTGGGGTGTCCAGCCTACCACTGAGATGTAGCTATCACCTAATGAGAGGGGAGAGAAGACCACTCTGGTGAGCCTAACTCACCTAATTCATACATAAGTCTATGCATGTGTAAATTATATTCTATGACCTTTCATTTACTCTTGTCTTTAAATTTCATCCAGGGAAGAAGAGAGTAATGCAAAGGGGGGAGTTTGGAAAATGAAAGTACCCAAAGAAAGCACTGTAAGTACAATACAAGTAATGTTATGTTTTAATTATTCATACAAATTTAATTTATCATGTTGAGTAAATGGGTGTAGTATTGGTTACATACTCAATGTGTCTTCATTTCCCCAGCCTGCTGTATGGAAGGAGTTACTGCTGGCCACTATTGGGGAACAATTCACTGATTACTGTGCTTCAGGTAAGAGTGTGAAGAGAGTGCATTGTGTGCAGTGTTTTTCAGACTCCAACTGCAGGTTTTGGTTTACATGGTCTTGTCAGCTTGTACAGTCATGTCTAATGAGTCAGTGTTACAAATCCCTTTGGCCCGACAGTCTAGGGGGGGATGGTAATGGGACCCGTAACATAACTCATGCAAATTATAGTGACAGTGAGAACGAAATAACCATGACAACTAATATCTACCATCAAACACTCAGGGTTTATTTACAAACACACAGTAATGGGAGGAGCAGGAGAAGGGGCTGAGCTGGACCCAAGGAAAGAAATAATTATCCACAAACACCCCTAAGCTAGACTAGCCTACTTCAACGGCTAACTAACCAAAAATACAGTGGGTGGTCCGCCCAGTTCTAACTAGTGTATTTAACAAAATTTACCTACGGGTAGTGTATGCCCATGGGTGACCTGTCTGATTACCCCCTATCAAAGAAACACTCAAACACCATAACAAAACCAATACTCACAGGTGGGGACAAAGTGACATGTAGTTGCAAACCAAACAAGAGCTCTACAGACAGATGGCATTGACAAAGAGAATTGAGCTCTAGAGAACACAACTGACAGGGTTTTTAAACCAAGGGAATGTGATTGGGTAGGAGAAAAGGAGCAGGTGTCTTCTGATTAGCGACTGATTGGGGAATGATGATTGTCACCTGTGAGTAGGGGAGAAGGAGAGAAAAGAAATACACAGGATACACACAGAATACCTGTATCCGTAACAGTCAGTCAACCATACAGAATAACTCTGTGAAATGCCATGCTCATCCAACGGTTTCTGGGCCTTTCCTTCGGATGCCATCCTGTTCTACATTCCTCAGATTGTTCAGGTCCTGCACTATTACAAGATGGGCTATGAGAGAGTACATCCAGTGGGTGGCCCAGAAGTCTCAGCTCTTGGCCCACCTGTTCATCTGGAACATGAAGACTAACATCGGATCTGTCGGTGGAGATGATTGAGGAGATAATAGGTTCTCAGTCTGGTGCAGTTAAATACTACTTCAACAAAATCACCAATGTCTCCTCCATCATCAAGCTCACCCCAAAGGGAGATGAGAGGGCATGTCTCAAAGCTCTGTTTGACAAGGTCTAACAAGGCTGCTACCTGCCCAGTAACCCAGAGGCCGTTGTACTGGACATTGAGTCTGGAACACCCATACAGAGTGCTGCCAAGGCCCTGTACATGGCTAAGTTTAAGGTGAAGTGTTGTGGGGTCAGTGAGCTGGAGAGGATAGGTCTGCGTTGTCAGACTGACTCCCAGGATGCGGAGCTGGGCGAAGACGTAACTTGCAGGATCGTCTGGCAGGTCGCCATCTTTAAAGTAAGATGACTGCAGATAGGACGTGCTGGCTCTCCAGATCATTTGTCTAAGAACATCTTAAACAGGTCTAGTCCCACCAGTTGGGTTTCCCTACAGAGTGGTGGCTACCGACCCTGGGTGTGGTGTGATCGAGTGTATCCCAGACTGTAAATCCCGTGACCAGATGGGCAGACAGACTTTTGGATGTATGAGTACTTCAGAAACCAGTATGAAGACGAGTCCACTCTAGCCTTCCAGAAGGCGAGGTATAACTTCATCTGTAATATGGCTGCTTACACCCTGCTGCTCTTTGTTACAAATCAAAGATGGACACAACAGGAACATCATGCAGGACAGCAAGGGATGCCTTATCCACATCAACTTTGGCTTCATGCTTGAGAGTTCTCCTGGTGGTAACCTGGGCTGGGAGCCAGAGATCAAGCTGACTGATGAGATGGTGGTGATCATGGGAGGCAAGATGGAGGCCATACCTTTCAAATGATTTATGGAGGTGTGTGTCAGGGGGTACCTGGCTGTCAGGGCCTACATGGATGCAATGGTGTTTCTAGTTACTCTGATGCTGGACACTGGACTACCATGCTTCAGAGGACAGACCATCAAAGTGCTGAAGTAGCGACTCAACCTCAGTATGAGGTTGCTGCTTTCAAGGTCATCCAGATTTGCTTTCTCAGCAGCAGGAGCAAGACCTACGATATGCTTCAGTATTACCAGAACCAGATCCCATACTAATGACCTGCTGCAGTATTATCACATACTGAAGACCTGAGACCTGTCTGATATGAGTCTTTATTCTCTATGTATGCAGTAACCTCTGCTTTAGACTGTCTGTAAGGTCAGAGGATGTCCTATATACAAAGTAATTATCCTTGGCTTGCTAGCTAGCTAGCATCCAGCAACTTGTGCACTTTATAGATTGTTTTATTTCACCCACCTAATTGGACCCTGATCAAGAGCTGTTATACTAGACTAGAGAAATCACACTAACCAATCACACAACCTCTAACTGAACTCTAATACAATCAGCAAATCTCACGGTCATCAATTTATTGATGCAATCACATACTAAGTGTGTGTGTGTCCAGTAGTCAAAAGTGATGAGTAGATCTTCTCTCCGGGGACATTTCTAATGGTGGCGCTAGTGACTATCTGTCTTGAGTCAATCACATACTGTGTGTGTAGCTGCTCCAATGTAATTTGGTCCAATTCAGAATAAACCAGTGTTTTGTTTACCTACTAACCCTCTAACTCTGCATGTCTCACAACCAGACCTTCTAGTAGTAACGTCTTACATGGATTTAGTAGCGGTATTAAACAGGTGTGTGAGATTCTGTTTGGAGACATTGTTCTTTCTGCACAAAGAAATATTTAATTCACCTTCAACCTTGTACTTCAATCTCCTGGATTTGCTTTTAGTATGAACGGTTGCATCACCGCCTGGAATGGCAACTGCTCGACATCTGACTGTGGCGCTACAGAGGGTAGTCCGTACGGCCCAGTACATCACTGAGGCCAAGCTTCCTGCCATCCAGGACCTCTGTACTAGGTGTCAGAGGAAGCCCCAAAGAATTGTCACCCAAGTCATAGCCTGTTCTCTCCGCTACCGCACGGCAAGTGGTACCGGAGTGCCAAGTCTAGGACCAAAAGGCTCCTTAACAGCTTCTACCCCCAAGCCATAAGACTGCTGAACAATTAATCAAATGGCCACCCGGATTATTTGATTTAGTGTATTTACACTGCTGCTACTCGCTGTTTATCTATGCATAGTCACTTTACCCCTACCTACATGTAAAAATTACCACGACTAACCTGTACCCCTGCACATTGATTCAGTACCGTTACCCCCTGTATATAGCCTAGTTATTGTTACTTTTTATAATTTTTTTACTTTAGTTTATTTGGTAAACATTTTCTTGCCTCTTTCTTGAACTGCATTGTTGGTTAAGGGTGTGTAAGCATTTCACGCTAAGGTCTACATCTGTTTTGTTCTGTGCATGTGACAAATAAAGTTTGATTTGATGGTGAAGAGCCCAAAAGCAATTTCTCTAAACCTTGGCACAAACAGAAGGGTAGTATTAAATGACAACTACACTCCTCTGATGTTATGCTAGATGTTACCTTCTTAATGTGTGACAATATATGAGACTGCTGTGAGAATCTCTTCAAAAACCCTGCTGTTGTCACGCTGTATATCAACTTTCGGTCTTTATGAAGATGCTTTACTTGATTGTTTGTAAAGCGAATTAATCTTACATCTGTCTCTTTATATTAGATGGTATGTATTTTTGTTCTGAATGGATATGTTATTATTAATATATAATTAATTATTTGACTTGGATGTATAAGATGATATACCCTATATGTATTACAGAGTGTGTTTGTAATATAACATAGTCGGTTAAGAGCATTGGGCCAGTAACTGAAAGGTCGCTGGTTCGAATGCCTGAGCTGACTAGGTGAAAAATCTACTGATGTGCCCTTGAGCAAGACACTTATTCTTAACCTTAATTGCTCCTGTAAGTCACTCTGGATATCTACTAAATGTAAAAAGTTTACATCTTTACAATATTCCATTGTAAAATTGTACCTCAAAATACTGAAGGGTATTGATGTTTTTCTGTAATATATATTTTTTCTCTGGTTATGTTTCAGAGGATGAGGTGGTTGGTGTTAGTGTCAGCGTTCGAGACAGAGAAGATGTTGTTCAAATCTGGAATGGAAATGCCTTTTTTGCTAACGAAGCAAACATCCTAGGAAGGATCTATGAACTTCTTCCACAGATAACTTTTAAAGCAGTATTTTATAAGCGTGAGTACTTTCAATCTTGTATGACATGATAAAACAAGAGTAAAGTACGTGGTAGTTCACCCATCAAAACAACGTTACTCTTCCCTTACTATAAATGAGCCTATTGATAACTCATGAGATTAATGTATTTGTTTCTATTTCAGCACATGAGGAGCACCATGCCTTCGAAGGAGGTCGGCCAAGACATTAGCAAGCTTTGCACATTTGACACTTTGTTGTTTTTGGTCTTGGAAATTGACTGAATCTTCTGAGCTCTACTGTCTTTCGTAAATGTGTTATACAGTTACATCAATTTGGGCAGACAGAAAATGTCATAGCTGGGCTTCATTTTTAGGATGACTGATACATGTTCTTTAGTGTTCGTCTTTTTTATACAAAGATATTTAGCTAAACCACACATTTTATCTCAACAGTGCACTTTTACCAGAGCCTTTTAGTTGTTTTCACAGTTTCCTGATCTTACGTTGAATTTACATTGTTCCCTGATTCTAGAATGATGGAGAGTATTTTCCTCAAGCCAGTATTATTCATACAGTTTTATGTGAAAATGTTGCACATTCTAATTGTTTATTTATTTTGGGGGGTTGGTAGTTTGTTTTTGGCAGGGGGGGGAAGAAATCTGTTAACTGTTACTGGTTGTTAGATTTGTCAAATAACACCAACTTTTTTTACAAAAACTAAATCACCACTCTGCGTGGTACCAGATAAATGCTATAGTTTAGTTTACCCTGAGTGTTTTGGTAATTAGCAGTGGGTCATTGTACAAACACTCAATTGTTGTTTCAGAAATGCACAACAGGCTTTTTTCATTTTTACTGTAATGGACAGGATTACTATTACAGTATCTTCAGTTCACTAATGCTGATTTCTAAGTTGTGCACTCATTTATTATAAACTACATAATTGTGGTTTAATCAAGGAATATAGACTACGCCTAGATGGGTATCAGTTTTCTGAAGAATATCAATTGCATATATCAATTGGCTCATTCTAATTTAAGTCCTACAAACTTTAAAAGAAAACCATTTTGAAATTCAAAAAACGATATGATGTATGAACCGTGCTTTGGGTTGAATGAGTACTTATCTTTACCAAAGACCTTTCTAACCCTCTCTCTCTGTCATGTGTGTGTGCACAAGCATGCATGTGTGTGTGCATGCTCCCTGCCAAGCTTTTTAAGTTTTGTAACCTGTTGGTTGTAATTGTCATCAGATGCGGTGTCTGTAGTTGATTGATGAGCTTCTCTGTGACTCAGGTCATCCATGTTCAAACAATAAGCACATTCATTAGTGACGTTTTTGTTGAAAGAAACAAATAATCGTACATAATGTAGCTGGACTTTCTGTCCGTTTTTACTATAGCGCCCAGTCAAGGTGAGATCTCAACTGATTGTTAATCTTTGGAATGGTGCCTTGTGTTTTCCAAGGGTTTCAGTCTTGAAAGTTGTTTATTTTTAACATTGAACCAGTCAAAATGTAAAATCAATATTTTTGCTGATAGATTTTGAAATGTTGGAAAAATGAAATGCTAAACAATCATGCCTTGTTGTTATCTATGGTCTCTGGTGCTGTTTTTTGTTTGTTTTTAATCAGGTGGCAGTGATGTCATCAAATGCACAGTCCAATGTCAACTGTTTATCTGTTTGCTAACGGTGGTTACTGAGTGAGTGTATGTCAATCGCTTCTTATCTTGCTCAACAAGACGTGCCAAATAGCTAGCTAGTAGCTCAGGCTACACATTGATGACCCGGTAAGTAAATGGTAGTATGCTGTTATTGGATAGCTGATGCCATTTATTCATCTCGTTAGTTAGCCTAGTCAGCTACCTGCCAACATAGGCGGAAAACAACCACATCAACCCGTTGTTTAGCTAAATAACATTAACGTTACAACAACGACGAAGTGGCTTTTAACAGCTAGTTAACTAACCAATATTTTTGATGTTCTCTTGGATAGCTAGCTAACGTTAACGAATTCCAATGTTGTTCGGTAACTTGCCTATCTACGACTGCTAGCTGTTCGCTACATTTACTTGCTAGCTAACGTTAGCTTTAATACCAAATATGTATTTATAAATAAACCAAGATAGACCACAGCCAGTCGTTAAAAACGGGAAGAAATTAGTCATAGTGGACAGAACAATAAAGGAGTTGGGCAGAGTCAAGCACGAGCTTGAGATCCTATTGGCGCGTTCTAGCAGACATTTGCATATTTCCGTTAGGGAACGCCTACTCTGAAGTACGCGAATGCAATAACGCAATTCGCCTTTGCACTTCTCAGCAACGTAATTGTTTTTTTACTTTAGCAAAGGGTAAAGTTTACACAATGTAACATTATAGTTTTGGCAACAGAAAACTATTGAGATCAAAGGTTTCATCAATGAAATTCTTTTCAGAATTTGGGCCAAAATCCATCTTGTTCCTTCTATCACTGCTGGCCACTAGGCTTCCTCTCACCACCAAATTTGGTAGTAAGTGGAACCGCCAAGCGGACGCTTCACATCTATACATCCGGTGTTATATCTTGTTCGTTGTTCTGTGTTAATACTAGCTAGCTAACGTTAGCGAGAAAAATACATTTCAATGGTCCGTAGTTATGTTGTTGTAGATATTTTGCTGTCTTAGCTAGATAACGTTAGCTAAAACAATGCATTTCCCAGTGGTGGAAAAAGTACTCAATTGTCATACTTGAGTAAAAGTAAAGATAACTTAATAGAAAATGACTCAAGTAAAAGTGAAATTCAACCAGTAAAATACAACTTGAGTAGAAGTCTAAAAGTATTTGGTTTTACATATACTTAAGTCAAAATTAAAAGTATAAATAATTTCCTTATATTAAGCAAACCAGACGGCACAATTATTTTTTTTAATTTACGGAAAGCCAGGGGCACACTAACACTCAGACATAATTTAGAAACAAAGCATTTGTGTTTAGTGAGTCTGCCAGATCATAGGCAGTAGGGATGACCAGGGATGTTCTCTGGATAAGTGTGTGAATTGGACCATTTCCTGTCCTACTATTCATTCAAAATGTTTAGAGTACTTTTGGGTGTCAAGGAAAATGTATGGAGTAAAAAGTAGAATACAATTATTTACGAATGTAGTGAATTTGCCTAGTTAAATAAAGGTAACAAAAGTAAAAGTTGTCAATATAAATAGTAAAGTACAGATACCCCCAAAAACGACTTGAGTAGTACTTGAAATAAGTTTTAATTAAGTACATTACACCACTGGCATTTCCTTTTTTCTCGCTGTGAAATGCCCGAAATGCCCCATTTCAACAACACCAGCTAAGAACTTGTAGCCTCATAAGACAAATTGACTGTCCCTCTTCTGTTCCCATGCGTTTGGCAATCTGATTCGTGGATGGATGTGGCCCCCATCAACTGGATGAATGTGGCCCCCATGTAACGGATGTGAAATGGCTAGCTAGTTAGCGGGTATGCGCTAATAGCATTTCAATCGGTTACGTCACTTGCTCGATGCTGCGTGGGCGACCGTTGTTGATGTGTGCAGAAGGTCCCTGGTTCGCGCCCGGGTATGGGCGAGGGGACGGTTTAAAGTTATACTGTTACATTGATGCTGTTGACCCGGATCACTGGTTGCTGCGGAAAAGGAGGAGGTTGAAAGGGGGGTGAGTGTAACGGATGTGAAATGGCTAGCTAGTTAGCTAGTTGATGTGTGCAGAGGGTCCCTGGTTCGCGCCCGTGTCGGGGCGAGGGGACGACTTAAAGTTATACTGTTACACCCACACATACTATGCCCATAGCGTCTTGTACCAAACCTGGAGCTTACTAATAACAACTGCAAAGAGTTTTCAGTTGGGCAGGTGTATGTCTGGCAGGTGTGCTGTCATTAAAGCATTCACATTAGATGTAATGCACTGAAACATTATCACCCCATGCTGTTTTGTATATTTTTGCATGTTTTTTTCCAATGTAGTTATTTAGGCTAGAAGTTGCTACAGGATATGTGATTCTCCATACCCTTTACAGGTTTGCTAATGGAAAGCCTCATACAAGGAATTTTAACTAACTATTGATGATATTTTCTTAATTCTCAATTCTATGGAGAAAAAATGTCCATGTCCAGTTGCAGGTGGTTCTACAAAAAACAGTGAAAACTCAGAAATATATTAAATCCACATTTTGCACCTAGTGATGAGTTCCCTCACCATTTTAGCTTCCAGACATCTTGCAAATCCCAACATCTTTACAGGAACCTGCTGTTGTATTTTTGGGGGTGGAATTTTCATTGTTGGACATAAGACTGTAAAAAACATCAAGTGATTTTAATTTAAGAAATCTGTTCCCAAGTATTCTGTCGGATAATAGAGAGACACGACGTGATCGTATTCAAATGTAAGCAAGGTTTGAAATGATTATGTTTTAGTCAAACTCTTTATCTGTTTGTGCTTCTTGCGGTCAATTTGCTGTCTACAAATTATTTGTAATTATGTTCCGTCCCCCCGACCATCCGCTCAAGAAAAAATCGTCCCACGGCTGAATCTAATTGATGATCCCTGGCATACAGCATATTATGATCATGTAGGGACCAGTCAACCTAGCTGACAGAACCTATGCTTAATGTTGTACTGCTGCTCAAGCTGATCCATGATAGAGTTTGATGGCTTTACATTTACATTACATTTAAGTCATTTAGCAGACGCTCTTATCCAGAGCGACTTACAAGGGAGCGACTAAAAGTCCTAATATAATACAGTTTCTCCCCGACCAGATTATTCTCTTTGAGTGGATATTCTTTTCAGAATCACTATCCTGTGGTGTCTCTCCCACAGCAACAAAGAAGATGATGATATAGGCCTAGTCTAGCATCATCCACCTGGTTTATGAAAATGGCAATAAAACTAAACTTCCTGCGGGTCAGCTATGCAAATGTTCAACGAAAACATTTGATTGAATTTCACATTTGCTTATTTCTATTTGCATTATCCGGTAATTGTTCCCCAGAGTGTTAAACTTAGCATGCCAGTGATTGATCAACACACATTCACTTATAAAGGATAGCCTTGCAGTATGTAGGGCCCTATAATATCCACGTTGCAGAGAATGCGGACAGAATCACGGAATCCAGACATTAAAATGTAATTCAACAATATTAAAAAATGTATTGAACTTTGTAGGAAATCAACTAAATGTATTGAACTTATTAGACAATTCATTAATTTGCCCAAATTAATCATGTCATGAACAAAATGCGTCAGTGATTTTTATTTTACTACAACTTTCTGAAACGTGGGGGGGGGGGGGGCGCGCATGTCTACACTTTGTGTAACTGTTAGCAGTTATGCTAATGATTACCTTCTGGTAAAGATGGGAAAGCCTTCCCGAAAAAACCTTCTCAATTAGCCTATCTGTTAGAATGATACCATGATTATATGCATCAATCCACAGGCCATTTGCTTAACAAACTCTGCAATCACATGAGCACTACAGAAACTTCACTAACCAAAGGTCTCTTGCTGGTGCACATTTGCATTAAAGGTTAACTACACACAAAAATAAAAATGTCTTCTATTTTTCCCAGACTTACAAAGTGGTCACCTGATGTGGTTTAAACATTGTTGTGGACTTAGAACATCCAATGTTGTTGTTCCCACGCCTATGATTTTATAGTGCCCTACTAATGCTTTGGTGCAGGCATACAATGCCTTTTGTTTGTGGCTCTGAATTATAGTTTTGACTAAAAAGAGTGACAACTCCCAATGGAAACACGAGGGAAATGTTGATCCCCAAAAAGTAGCAAGGAGCTGAACATTAGACAATGAAATGTGCATTCAATAAAATTAACAGAATATAGCTATTCATTGTGTATGCCTGGACAGACAGGAATTGCAGTGGGCATATGGTTTGCCCTTGTTCTATTTGCAGAGTGTTCGTGTTTATGCAAACAGGCGTACTCCTGCATTTTAAACCAAAGCACCTGTTCATGTGTTCACAGTCCACATAGGCTGCACACTTCTTACGCTACTGCTTTGAACTCAGTTGAACACCTACAGCGCTGTGCCTTTTCTGCCAAGGTAAGGATGGTGTACTATTGTAAAGATGTGCATAACAGTTGGTTTGATATTTTGACTTGAACCCCAATCTCTCATTGATGATTGTTCTACTAATTTGACCTTTCTATAGTCCGCTTTGTTATAATTCTTAATGTGTTTTTTCTTTCTCATTGATCTGTATTACAGATCTATGGTAGGCTAGGCTATATCTAAGAGTCAGGATTGAAATGCATTGTTGCATTGTGGTATAGACTAGGCCTATATTTTCGGGTCCTGACTGTTGAAGTAGGTATTCAGAGGATTCCCCTCTACCCTAAAAACCTAATGTTTGTGTTGCTTGTCTGCTTTGCTAGCAGCACTGGATCCGACATTGGGAATGTTGAAGGGCATTGGGATGAAACACTGTTTTGTGTGCAAATACACCCTTGGCTGCTGTAGCCTAAAATAAACAGGAATCAGTTTTGCTGTTGAATGAAAAGGCCAGTATGTACTGAAGTCAGATTTGATAGGCAATGCAATATTGTATCTAACAGTAGGTTAGCCTATGTTTCAGCTTTCTCCAGAAGTACATAAGTCATAAATACATTCATAAAATGTATCTACGTTTTCAGCTAAGTGGACATTTGCTGTTTATTTTAGCTGTGTTGCTTTTGAGTCGAACGCTTCCCCAACTGTACACATGACCCTCCCTTTAATGCGGTATTGTGCTACCTGCCAGATCTGTTTATCGCACCACCTGGATAATGTTAAATTGCTCCAGAAGGACGACATGTTTACTCATAAACACCGACCCAGGGTCCCTTTGTTTACTGTAGCCATGGCAGCAATCAGCTACTCAACAAATATCTCCGGTTTATGTTGGCAAGAGGGAAACTGTTGCCTTGATTAGTTAAAGCAGAGTAACATCTTGTCTTTCTCTGATCTGCGACAATATTGAAGATGTTTCTAGGATAAGATAGATTGTCTTCAGTAAGAAACCGCATGTGGGCATTTCCATGTAAAAGGATCTTCACTAACGTGAAGTTTGTAGGAGCATGTCAAATGAAAGCCTTCTATAAATTATAGTTAGACATTATTTGCCTTCTTTAAATGTAAGAAACATTGCCTTGTGCTTTGTAATTCTGTTACTAAAACCCCATATCTTTTAAGTTATTTTCTAATTTCTCACCCTTATGAGAGAGGATAATGAACGTTCACAGAAATAACAAGTAAAGGTAGACCTACCAATTAGTTAGTGTTTTTATTTGTTTATGAATTATTAAGTGATTAAAACACGTAATTCTGTTATCAAATCAGTAATGTAATTACTGCAATTAAATTGGCTTCAATTGGAAATCCAATTCACAAACCACAGCTGGGTCACCTGATACTGTCTCTCCTTCCACTGGTATACTGTTCAGCTCATACCTTTTGTCTGGTGGTCAAAGCAAGACTGTGAAAACAGTCTGGTCCTGTCTGTCTGTCTGCCTGCCTGTCTCTGTCTGGTTGTCTGTCTGTGTTTCTTTCAGTTAATGCCACCGCTTCTGACTCTTTCTACCACCTACCCACTTTCCATTTAGTGTAACAAGCATCCTCACCCACTGACCATCGAGCGATACCAAAGATCAATGGACGTTGAAATTTGGTCAGTCCGCCCTCGCCGGACCAAATCTGAACCAATCATAAGCTTCTATATTTCACAAGTTTGGACAAAACAGTACAGACAAGTAGAGCACACTAGAGTGGAGTACAAGATAATGTACTGAACATATCTACCGTACTCTACTGTGCTGTACTGTGACGTCCAAACTTGTAAAACGAAGACGTCTGATTGTTTCAGATGTGGTCTTGTTTGGGGGCGGCGCTCATTACAATAATAGCTAGTGTGTAGCATAATACCCAAATATGCAAAATAAGGATATTGCATATTTCTACTTTTATGTACCTATTCAGGATACATCACCATGAAGAGAATGATATTCATGTCCATAATTATGCATTTCTGTATAGTACAGGTCAGGGTGTAATTCCATTACCGGATGTAAATCCACTTCCCCTACTGTAGTTCAGTAACCAAAATATATATTTTTCAAACTCAAGGTGTCATGTAGCTGACACCCCATTCTTTCTGCAGACCTCTTTGAATCTTAATTCAGAGCTGATATTTAAGCTTTTTTGAAGAATGTGGTTGAACAAAAAAACGGAGGAAGATTTTAACGTAATTCTGTTACCAAACTTTGCATCTGCACAGTTTGTTCAGTAAATGTGTTTTTGTGAAACTTCTGTGTAAATTGTTCAAAGTAGTCCATGTGCATGTAGTTATATGGGCAATCTGAATTCAAGCTTAATTCTGTTATCGTGGAATTGCCCATGTGCATATGTAATTGTTCCAAAAATAAATGTAGCCTAAAATCAGTATTGTGGAAAGTCACTGTGAATTTACATGAGGTTTACAGCGGCTCTTTTGTTTTTGTTCTGTTCTCAGGTCAGTGAGTCCAGATGCATGAGTCTGGGTCAGAACAGACAGCCTGCACCAGTCCAGCCAATCAGACGGAGAATGGGGACAGTGCTGAGAAGGATGATTGTCTGAGTGCTCAGCCACTAACTCCAGAGGGTTCTGGGGCTGACAGCCAGCAGCAAAACCAGGTTACCAAACATATTTTATAAAGTGTGCCACATGCTTACTTTCCACAACTAAAGCATATGAGTTCTCAAATGGTCACATTTAGCATATTTCTTTGTTTGTATGATAGGTAGGATATCTCTCACTGAGCTTTGAGCCAACTGTAGTGCTGCAGACAGAGACTGCTGAGACACTTTGTGATTGGTGGAGAAGGATAGTTTTGTGTATGCACACAAGCACTTTGTCAGACTGCCAGACAGTGTAATGTTGTGCTCGGCTTACTGCTCTGTCTTTCTCCACCCTGCGTCTCTAACTGCCAAAGACGACCACTGTAAATGGAGTTGGTCAGGTTTGTCAGCTTGATTATTGTCTTTTGGTCTACTAGCCTATTTCTACATGTAGATAGATAATGCTCATTTGTTTACTGGTATATACATTGGTAGAATTTGCTGGGTGAAAAGGACTACGTTAAAGTGAAACACTGGTCATCACATATCTGTGTAAACTAAGGACCAAGATAGTAATTGTGTCTGTGTTAGTTAAAGTGAATTTGCATGTGTCACTACTACCTAACATATTTATAATGTTATTGTACTGTATAATCAAAGGTAATTTACTTAAATCATATGAAAATGTTCTTAGCTCTTTATTGCCTCTTCCAAGCATTTTCCTTACTCTGGTCTTGTAGTTTATATTCCTGCATTGTAGTTTATATTAGTGCATTGATGGTTTGTGTGTGTCTCAGTTGAGTTTGGTTACATATGGTTTGTTAAATCTCAGTTCAGGGAGAGATTAAGTATAAGGGTCTGTTATATGAAAAGTGATTATATTTTCTGGGTTTCAGAAAAGGGATGTAACTTGTTTTTGGCAACATTAGTCATAGAGCACAGACCTCTCTTTGAGGACTAGCCCAGTGTTTACATTGTCCTTCATGGGCATGTGGGTTTCTGTCACATCAACAATAATAATAACAAAAGATGTTTGGGCTGGTCTGCCCTGACGTCATGGAAACAAGGATTAGGTGCAGGATTAGGTTTTGCTGATGTTGTGCATACAAAAGATGAGCCATTCCCATACCATATACAGTGACTAACTGGCCCTATCTGGCTCTCTGAAGTTTTTTTTCTTCTGTACTGCAGACTTTAAGTCCAGCTGATGCAATTATTTTACCTTCTGCTTTAAGTCATGTAAGCCATGAGTTTATCCTCAGTATCTGCTCCAGGGTATAGGTCTATAAGGATCTTGATGAGCACTGAGCATCAGAGCATGTTTAGTCCGTGTGGGAAAGGGCCATCTCCTTGGCAATCCACTGTTATTGTTAGCCTAGAGCGTCTGTGACATCCTCCAGCAGTTTGTTTACTGGATCCCAAACAGAGCCAGCCTTAGTGGGAATTGTTTGTTTGTGGTTCAGACCTTAATTAAGGCCCTATTCCCACTAGGAGATATAAAGAAGACTCTAAGGAGCGGGGTGGCGAAAGAGAATTCAACTTTTCAATTCACATTACATCCTTGCCTTACCTTTCGTTGTGGCTGTCCACATGACAATCTTGGTCCCTAGCTCAAATTGACTGTAAATATCACAGTAGCCACTAGCCAGAAAGCACAAACTATTCAACATTGACAAAAGTTTCTTCTAAAACATATTACACTGTTGAATAATGCAACCAAACCATATTACACTGCAACAATTCACAAGCATGTATGTGCAGACAATTTAAAGGGTTTATTTTCTCATCTGTGGGCTACACTCAATACATTTTAGTTTCAAGACAAAAGCACAGAGTTACTGGTAACTAAAGCTAACAAAATGTCTTCATCAAGTAACGTTAGCATATCAAAAATGAATGATTTAACCCTCTCATATTATTATAAAAGTACAGTAGGCCTACATTACAACAAACCAGGCTTCATTTTGATCAATATCATGAAAATTATTTAATGTGGTAAAAGCGAGTTGTGACAGGAAACGTGAGTATAACTGACTTCCCCACAATAAGCTGTTTTATATGGAAGTCCATACCCGCCAGCAAATTTGTTTAATAAAAAGCCTCATGATTTGTCAACGTGCACAATTAGTTTGTGCTTCAGTCTGACCAACTACATTCTACTGACAACAGCCACAGCTGCAGGTAGCCAGAGAAGCCTATGCGCTCTGATCCCATCTGGGCTTGGCCAGGGGAAATGTAATGTCATGTTTTTATAGCCTAAAATAGGCCCATTTATTTGTGTTCTGAGAAAGTGATTTTATATTCACACTTCGGGTGGCAAGGCTACCTACACTATATATACAAAAGTATATGGACATCCCTTCAAAATAGTGGATTCGGCTATTTCAGCCACACCCGTTGCTGACAGGTGTATAAAATCGAGTACACAGCTATGCAATCTCCATAGACCAGCATTGGCAGTAGAATGGCCTTACTGAAGAGCTCAGTGACTTTCAACTTTCATAGGATGTCACCTTTAAGTGCTGTTATTGTGAAGTGGAAACGTCTAGGAGCAACAACGGCCCAGTCGCAAAGTGGTAGGCCACACAAGCTCACAGAACAGGACCTCCGAGTGCCCATGATTTTGGAATGAGATGTTCGACGAGCAGGTGTCCACATACTTTTGGTTATGTAGTGTAGGTCTTTTTAATCCAAAATGATTGACTGGAATGAATCAATCAATACAATAGTGATGACATGCTATATGAGTATTTACACGATGCAACCAGCCATACAGCGAGCTCAGCCCTGTTCGTTTTTGTCAAATCTTTGTCAAATTTTTAAACCATATGACTTAATAAATCTGGTTCCATCATAGCCCATATAAAACAGTTTATGAATGTTTTTTTTCTTTTTTTCTAGCTGATTTATGTCATACACTACAACTAGGGTCCAGAGTTGGTTAGATTAGCCCACTATCAGATCAGGAATAACTCTGGGCCCCAGGAACCCCCAAGTTCCTGCAAGTACGCAAGTTTACATTTGAATAATATGTGTATCCGACGATATTTTTACAAAAGTATTGTAAGTGTGACGAGGCTCTAAAATGCAATGCAGTTCTGTTTTTGCAAAACTTGCCATGTATCCCTGGCTTTGTATTCATTTTTTATCTATACTGAACAAAAATATAAACGCAACATGCAACAATTTCAAAGATTTTACTGAGTTACAGTTCATATTCAGAAATCAGTCAATTGAAATAAACAAATTGGGCCTTAAATCTATGGATTTCACATGACTGGGCAGGGGTGCAGCCATGGGTGGGCCTGGGAGGGCATAGGCCCACCCAATGTGTAATGATCATGCTGTTTTAATCAGCTTCTTGATATGCCACACCTGTCAGGTGGATGGATTATCTTGGCAAAGGAGAAATGCTCACTAACAGGGATGTAAACACATTTGTGCACCAAATTTGAGAGAAATAATATTTTTGTGCGTATGGAACATTTCTGGGATTTTTTTATTTCAGCTCATGACGCATTGGACCAACACTTTACACTTTGCATTTATATTTTTGTTCAGTGTATTTATTTGGCTTTAATTATTATGTTTACTGTAAACATCCCCAGAGCTGTGGGTGTTAGGCAGAGAGGGAGGGGTAATTGCTGGATGCCTAGCAAAGGTTATTCATATGTTTTGGTTTTAAAATGTTAAAAAAACACTTCAATGGTGTTGTTGGCATTTAGTTTTTCTGTTATTTTCAGGCATGGCTATGTCTAATCTGTGCTCATCTGTATTTGTGTGTTGTCAGGTTCCAGTCTCAGTTTCTATGATGACCCCTCCGGTGGAGACTCCTCAGCAGACACTAAAGCAGCAGCAGGTCCTCAATCCACAGCAGATCCAGGCCCTGCTCCAGCAGCAGAAAGCACTCATGTTACACCAGGTAATTACATCATATTCGCCACACAAATCTACATGTAAATGCTTTATTGTGTTCTGTTTCAAAATTGTAATATTAGCAGGAATTTTTGTTCATTTCTCTGTACGTCACCTATTTTTCATGTGGATCTTCCAGTGAGATGCTGATGGCTTGAACGTGACCACTGTATTTCCTCATGACCTTCCATTAACTCAAGGTGGGGGGTTTTCTAAAAAAAAAAATCTACAGCAACACATACAGGATCTCTGCCAGAAACAGCAGGACCAGTTCAATGCCCAGCTCCTACAGCAGAAGCATGCTGAGAAGTCAGGCCAAGAGGTAGGCCGACGTACTTATTTTTTGTCATAAGTCTGTATTTTGCTGTCATCTAAATGTTCCAAAGCGCTATATAAAATCAATGTATTATTATAGTATTGCTGAGGCCTCATGTGTACCTCTTCCCCACTCCCCTACAGCAGCTAGCTGCTCAGCACATGGCCATCCAGCAGCAGCTCCTGCAGGTCCAACAGCAGCACCTCCTTAGCCTCCAGAGACAGGGTCTCCTGTCTGTCCTGCCCTCCATGAGCCCCTCTGCAGCTCAGGGTAAGTGTCTACCCCCCCAGCCCCAACCCTAATCTAACATACCTTCCCCCATCAAGTATCTGCCCCATGCTTAGTTTGTTGTTGCTGTCCTCCTCCATGGCTGCAAGGCAGCTACATTTGTTTTGGTTGTTGTTGGGCAAGAATATTATAGTTATTTGGCTGAATTAATATATGTACTTGTGTATTTCTCCTAGGTTTAATGAAAGGGTGTGAGAATGGTACCCGCCTGCTCTCTGGTGGTGAGAATCCAGCCACTCTTCAGAAGAACCTGCTCCACAGTCAGCAGTCTAGCACCAATGGGAATCATTCATCACAGATCCTAAAGAAGAAAGACAGGTGATTAGTCATTTCGGAACAGTGTTTATTCATTCTCATCTGTCCAACCTCTTCCTGAAGTGTTACATTGATGATATATATGTGTGTCTCTCTGCAGTGGGCCTGTGGATAATCACACACAAAACACTCACCCGCTCTATGGACACGGCATGTGCAAATGGTCTGGCTGTGAGGCTGTCTTTGGAGACTTTCAAGTTTTTCTCAAGTGAGTTTCTCCTCATCTATTCAATCTCTGAGATACAAATTAAGGTCAATCTCTCTTACTGTAATAGCAACACTGGGTTCTAGTGGCTTCTTCAGTGTTTTCTTGTTTTATAATAGAATGTGTTTTTCTCCCAGGCATCTGAACAGTGAACATACACTGGATGACAAGAGTACAGCACAGTGTCGAGTGCAGATGCAGGTTGTTCAGCAGCTAGAACTGCAGGTACACAGTAGACAAGACATTTGCTTAAATAAAGCCCGTTCATTGTACAGTACCTTCTCACTGTAATCAACTTCACATGACATCTTTGTTGTTTTATCTTCTCCTCAATGAAGTTGAAAAAAGACAAAGAGCGTCTGCAAGCCATGATGTCTCACCTCAAATCCTCTGAGCAAAAGTCCAAACCAGCAACCCCAACGGTAAGTCTCTGGAGTATTAAAGTGGGCATTTCTTAAATTCAAATCATGTTACTAACAGAGTAAGACGAGTATTAGCCACAATGGTAAAATAATCACCCTTCAAGTTTGCATTCCCTACAGCTGTGTTATCTGTATTGCGTTTTAAATTCATCTTTACTTTTTATTTGCTAGGGGAATCTTGTGCCCAATGTCTCCTTCTCCCAGGTGACGTTTCCCAAGGTGCTTCCTTCCATGAGCTTGTCTCAAAGTGCCACTGCTCCTTCTACACCCCTGACACCACCCCCAACCACCTCCTCTATCCTCCCTCCCCACACCCTGCTCACTGTGAGCTCTGGAAGGAGATGGTACTCAGACAGCAAGACCATGAAATACAGCAAGACCATGAATCAAGGTGAGTTAGCAGTGTGATGCTGAACCTAATGAGGGTAGTAGGGTACATATTTTGATGCCTGTGGTAGTTTATCTAATTGAATGGCTTCAATCATTGATTTTAATAAAACACATTTTGTTAATTCCTTAACAGATATTGTTCAGAATAAAGAAGCTAGACCGCCATTTACATATGCAGCCCTAATAAGACAGGTAAGGAATCTTTTATTTTATTTCACCCTGGTTTATCCTCCGATGACTAAATGTTAGCTATTGTTTGCTAATTGAATGTTTGCATTTTTCCAGGCAATATTTGAATCGCCCTATAAGCAGCTGACACTAAATGAAATCTACAATTGGTTCACACGAACATTTGCCTATTTTAGACGCAACGCCGCAACATGGAAGGTATTTCGTTGTCTATTTAAAGGGTAATTTACATGTATATGAATACCCTTGTCCTATGTTTAGTTGCCATGCCATATTCATTAAGTTTTTTAGGAATGTTACATGGTATTAGATCAACTTGTATGGAATATGTATGTTCTTCTTTCTGACTCTGCAGAATGCAGTGAGACACAACCTCAGCCTCCACAAGTGTTTTGTGCGAGTGGAGAATGTAAAAGGAGCTGTGTGGACAGTTGATGAGATGGAGTTCCAGAGGAGAAGGCCCCAGAAGCCTTCTGGTGAAGGGTACGTTTAACATGCTCGGTATCTCCAGTATAGCTCCATGTATGTCTCTGTTTCTCAACATGTTAAACCTGTATTTTTGTTGGTATTATACTAATACAAACCATGTAACTAAGTTTGGGCATGATCTGATTTATCTCTAGAGAAACTGTAGAGCAATGTGCACATTGAGTTCACAGAAAAACCCGAACTAAATGGAATTCATATAATTGAATCGACATTGGTCAATCAGTTATTTAAAAAATGGAAAATAACTGATATTTCGGTTATTCGCTCAGCACTCGTAACTAAAATAAAAGTGTCTTGTGAGGATATCTTGTCCCTATATTTCCCAGTGTGTGTTGAATAGATGGACATGTGTTTATTTGTAACTGCAGGTCTCTCAAGAGGGAGAACACTGACCATGGTCACAGCTCAGCTTTCCTTACTCCTAAGGTAAATGCTCTTTTGACTACTTTGAGTGCTAAACCCAGGACCGGCGTTAGGGGGCCTGGCCACATACTGTACCTCCTTTCCCGTCCAAATATATATTGAAATCTTGATAATTTATTGGGCCGAGAAGCACGCCGACAGAAAGACTCATTCATCTCGGGTAAGCATCCGAGTGAAACAGTTCCTCTCTGTCTCAGTATGTGTAGACCGTGTATCTGATGCTGTCTGGACAAAAACAATATGGCATGTCATACTATTTCTGTCCAGACAGCATCAGATAGATGGTCTACATATAGTAAGACAGAGGAGTGCTGTTTCGCTTGCTCGGATGCTTTCTCCGGTGAGAGTTTCAGCAGAAAGGAAGAGGTGACACGAGGGTTCACTCTCGCCCCAAACTCTGTCCAGAATAATCCCAATGATATTCAGTGTCAGGCTTTCAAGAGCAGCTGTGATTACCTTTTAATATTGATCAGCTTTAATATTGCAGATAGATTGTAGCTTCCATCAATGTAATTGTCTGCATCATTTCCAATTCCCTATATATTTTTTTGTAACTATATACAGTTGAAGTCGGAAGTTTACATACACTTAGGTTGGAGTCATTTAAAACTAGTTTTTCAACCACTCCACAAATTTCTTGTTAACAAACTATAGTTTTGGCAAGTTGGTTAGGACATCTACTTTATGCATGACACAAGTAATTTTTCCAACAATTGTTTACAGACAGATTATTTCACTTTATAATTCACTGTATCACAATTCCAGTGGGTCAGAAGTTTACATACACTAAGTTGACTGTGCCTCTAAACTGCTTGGAAAATTCCAGAAAATGATGTCATGGCTTCTGATAGGCTAATTGACATAATTTGAGTCAATTGGAGGTGTACCTGTGGATGTATTTCAAGGCCTACCTTCAAACTCAGTGCCTCTTTGCTTGACATCATGGGAAAATCAAAAGAAATCATTCAAGACCTCAGAAAAAATTGTAGACCTTCACAAGTCTGGTTCATCCTTGGGAGCATTTTCCAAACGCCTGAAGGTACCATGTTCATCTGTACAAACAAAATTATGTAAGTATAAACACCATGGGACCACGCAGCCGCCATACCGCTCAGGAAGGAGACGCGTTCTGTCTCCTAGAGATGAACGTACTTTGATGCGAAAAGTGGAAATCAATCCCAGAACAACAGCAAAGGACCTTGTGAAGATGCTGGAGGAAACAGGTACAAAAGTATCAATATCCACAGTAAAACAAGTCTTATGTTGACATAACCTGAAAGGCTGCCATTAAAAAGCCAGACTATGGTTTGCAACTGCAGATACGGACAAAGATCGTACTTTTCGGAGAAATGTCCTCTGGTCTGATTAAACAAAAATAGAGCTGTTTGTCCATAATGACCATCGTTATGTTTGGAGGAAAAAGGGGGACGCTTGCAAGCTGAAGAACACCATCCCAACCGTGAAGCACGGGGGTGGCAGCATCATGTTGTTGCTGGAGAGTCTGGTGCATTTCACAAAATAGATGGCATCATGAGGCAGGAAAATTATGTGGATATATTAAAGCAACATCTCAAGACCTCAGTCAGGAAGTTAAAGCTTGGTCGCAAATGGGTCTTCCAAATGGACAATGACCCCAAGCATAATTCCAAAGTTGTGGCAAAACGGCTTAAGTACAACAAAGTCAAGGTATTGGAGTGGCCATCACAAAGCCCTGACCTCAATCCCATAGAAAATGTGTGGGCAGAACTGAAAAAGCGTGTGCGAGCAAGGAGGCCTACAAACCTGACTCAGTTTCACCAGCTCTGTCGGGAGGAATGGGCCAAAATTAACCCAACTTATTGTGGGAAGCTTGTGAAATGCTACCCAAAATGTTTGACCCAAGTTCAACAATTTTAAAGGCAATGCTACCAAATACTAATTGAGTGTGTGTAAACTTCTGACCCACTGGGAATGTGATGAAATAAAAGCTGAAATAAATCATTCACTCGACTATTATTCTGACATTTCACATTCTTAAAATAAAGTGGTGATCCTAACTGACCTAAGACAGGGAATTTTTACTAGGATTAAATGTCAGGAATTGTGAAAAACTGAGTTTAAATGTATTTGGATAAGGTGTAACTTCCGACTTCAACTGCATGTCACCAGTAGGCCTTGTGAATATACCGGTAATCCCTGTCATTTGGTTACATACATTTCTGTTAATGCATGTAATCATTTGTCTTTTTCTATTCTCATTCTGAGTGGAAACGTTGTTAGCAGAATGTGAAATCTGCAACACAAGTTTTGGTTTATTTCATAACCATAATTTACGAGTTTTGTAAACTTTTTCATTGTCTTTTATTTGGATTGTTCCATGTGAGCAATGAGCATGTCTTGTTTCTCTGTCCTGATAACGTTGAGGGAGCGTGCGCCTGAGCACGCTAGAAGTAGGCCTACTTGGCCTGCTGTGTGCAAATGTAGGAAAGTGCCCATTTGATTTCTGATTGTCTTAACTCACCACATCCACTACTAATAATAAACTGAGCTTCTCAGTCATTTTTTTTTATACCTCACACAGTAAGGCAACGAAGCCTACAGCCATTGAAAATGATAGTAGTTCCTCACAGTATTTGAAAAATAATTCCAACACTCTCCTGGCCTCGATAATCATCAAGCCACGGTGTGAAAGAGCAAATATATCATGATCTGGTGACCCCATATATTCAGTGGAAACGTCATTAAAAAAATAACTGCTGTCTGTAAGGTGCTCACTGGTACGGGAAACACTGAGGGCCTGGAATAGGCTAATTAAATAGAAAGGGAGGCATATAGGTGGAGGAGAGATTAAAATTCAAGTTCTTTCAATCGCATTCATCAGGATGTTTTTATTTGTCGGCTTTAGGTCTATGTATTTTACTTGGTTGACGATGGAAATTGTAGCCCTACTACTGCATTGGCCTATAGGCTAGATGCCCGTCCAACTTATTCGTTCTGGCACTGGCCCTGGATAAACCTATGGCGTGTCTTTTCAGGCTAAAAGGCTAGAGAGTAGTAAACCTCCATTCAACCCAGCCTCTATAGGAGCTCCCTTTATGTTCTCTGTTCCAGCAGGAGGAGATGAATGCAGCTCTCTGGTATGGGAATGGATCCTACAGTGACAGCAGTGAAGAGCAGTACCCAATGCACCCTCTGTGAGTTCTATCGCCATTCAAAACTAGATTTGATAGAGGAGAAATGGTTCTTAGTTTCATAATTCATTATAAGTACATTTATAAGTACACTTATCATTACTTTTCTTCTCAGCGTAAAAGAAGAGCTAATGGACGAGGAGGCTTATGAGAATGTGCCCCATGACTGTTCAGAGACTGAGAGCTCTGATGAGCACAGCTCAGATGTGGACCAAGACGGCGGTAGCCCAGAGAGACCCAACCTGCAGCTGGCTCATGTGCCTTCGCAGTGAAAGAGGGACTGTTTTCAAACCTGTCACTCTCCACTGCAAGAGTTCCACATTGGACAACTATGAAATATACCAAATTAATATAGAACTGCTTCATATCAAGTGGAAAAACACACATTTTCTGTTGAGGAAATAAATTAGTATTTTATTTATTGAGGATATTTTGTCCTCACTGTTGTACTGGGTTTTATCCACCGGAGCTCACGTTGAAGACAAGAGCTGATGGCGGAAGCTTTGTAACACCCCTTGTCCTCAAATAATGCATCCCTATCGGCTTATTGTGAGGCTGTGGGGAGCCCTATGGGGAGCTCGCTCAGTGATGCAGAGATATTTTAACATTTTCTTTCAAGAATGTGTATATCAATAACCAAAGCATTGGCAATATTTATGGACAGCACTTCATGAAGATGAATCTTTGTTTTCTCCCTCTAATTAATTTTGACATGAGAGTACCAGACAACCACCAGATTGTAATAAGCTGTTTTGTTTGACATGATATCCTTGAGAATTTGTTACTTTTAAAAGGGAGCTGTACACTGCCAAAAATATGATTTATGTGTAACTGATCTGTTGGCATATTATTATTTATGTAGCCTACTAATCATATTTTTTTTTTCCACTATCCCAAACATGGCTTTTTGGACTTAATTTAGTGTTGTATCATACATTCCCATAGTTGTGCACTAAATGCTGTCTCTAATACATTCCGTATAAAAAGTGTGTGGCGAATGTCTGGTTTGAAGCATTTATTATTGTGTTTATGAGCAGGTTTTGAGTTATGACCTGAGTTTGTTTTAACAGTGTGGTAATGGCCATACTTCAGTGGTCAATATAATGTGGATATCTAATGGATGGCAGGAAGAAGACGTTGTTTGGCAGGAGAAGGTTCTACTGTAAATATACTCCCTTCATTCAGTTCAGACCACATCATCATCATCATCATCAACCAGCAAGGATGTGTGCACACTGCATAGAGATGAGTAAGTAACCTATAGTGGCATCTATATAGGCTCATACCGTGATAGCCTATCTGACTGAATAGACTGAGGTCGTCAGAATGATAAAATATACTTACAATTGACAAAAACTCCTCCTGCCAAAACTTTTTGCGCTGTCTGGTTGGCTATGGCTTGGATCCAGATGGGGGTGTGTCCTGTCCTGCACGTTTACAGAGCACTGCGATCCAAGCTGCGCTTCATCCACACAGGAGGATCCAGCAGCTTTACAAGGATTGGATGGTTCTGTCCCTTTGTGGACAATAAATAATTTTCTTGTTATCCTTTGTGAAGTTTTGTTTCAGGGAAAGTCAATTTGATTTTTAATTAAGAATAAGTATCTTACCATAAATATGCATACGTGAAAGGAATGGAATATGATCTGCAAATATTATATAGGCACAGGTTATATTATTAGGTTGCATGGGCATGTGGTAATCTTATCAAACATTTTTAATAACTGAATCTTGAGAGAAAAAGCTTTGTTTTTAAAAATTGGTTATCTTCTATTTTTCTGGTTAGGGTCATCTTTGTATTTACTGGTTAATGGTAGAGCCAAGTATCATAGTGGGGAATTTATCTCCATTGCAAGAGTGCTTAAGCAAATGTGGTCCCATTCTACCTTGACTGCTGCAGACTTGTATTCTGTAGGGGAGAGTGGGGTAAGTTGAGCCAAATTGTTCGTTGAGCCACCCCTTATTTCTAAGAAACCATACATGAAATTAATCGTGTCACCAAATATTTAGGAAGAGTTCATCATTTCCTGGAGTCTGTGAAGGAAGAAACTACATGGAAAAAGTGGTAAGTAATTTAGGTTAAAAAAAAATATTTTTCACAAAGGCAAATTCATTTGTGTTCTAGGTTTTATGATGCTTGTACAGTATCTAAACTAAAGTAGATCATTTTAAGATTGCTTTATACATCAGTTGGGGTCTCTAAGCTACAATATAAAGTCCTAAAGCTAGCATGAAAGTGCATCCCTGTAGCGGTGTGGACTAATGTAGTCAAAATTGTATAAAAGCCCCTTAGATATTAATTTAGTATCCTTTAAATTTAATTAGATCTACAATTGACATTTTATTGATTTACCAGTATTTTCATTTAGAGATTCTGGTAAACTCTTTTGATGTTTCCTTTCATGTGTTCTACCAATTATTATTGAATTATTCACCATGGCAACTTTAACGGATGTAAAATGGCTAGCTAGTTAGCGGTGGTGCGCGCTAATAGCCTTTCAATTGGTGACGTCACTTGCTCTGAGACCTTGAAGTAGTGGTTCCCCTTGCTCTGCAAGGGCCGCGGCCTTTGTGGAGCGATGGGTAACGGCGCTTCGTGGGTGACTGTTGTTGATGTGTGCAGAGGGTCCCTGGTTCGCATCGGGACGAGGGGACGCCATAAAGTTAAACTGTTACATTGATGCTGTTGACCCGGATCACTGGTTGCTGCGGAAAAGGAGGAGGTCGAACGGGGGGTGAGTGTAACGGATGTGAAATGGCTAGCTAGTTAGCGGTGGTGCGCGCTAATAGCCTTTCAATCGGTGACGCCACTTGCTCTGAGACCTTGAAGTAGTGGTTCCCCTTGCTCTGCAAGGGCCGCGGCTTTTGTGGAGCGATGGGTAACGATGCTTCGTGGGTGACTGTTGTCTGTGTGCAGAGGGTCCCTGTTTCGCGCCCGGGTCGGGGCGAGGGGACGGACTAAAGTTAAAACTGTTACACAACCACTTGTTAGTATAAAAACTAAACTTATTTCTCAGTTTGGTTGGCTTTCGTTGAGATCAGACCATTTCCATTTGCAGGGATGTTTCTCCATTTTTGACCAAATAGCACATGTATGCTCTGTTTCATCATTTAACTCCTAGACTGGGCTTCTGTGTCTGTCATCACTATTTTACCAGAGTGCAGAACGGTATCCGTTTACTCCTAGTGGCCTATCCACACATTAGAGAGCACCAGACTCTGTTTTAAAAATGTTTACCTTGGGGTAAGTTGAGCCAATGGCCCCCATACCCAATACAAATGACACTGAACAAAAATATAAATGCAACATGTAAAGTGTTGGTCCCTTATTTCATGAGCTGAAATAAAAGATCCCAGAAATGTTCCATGCGCACAGAAAGCTTATTTCTCTCAAATTGTGTGTACAAATGTATTTAGATCCCTGTTAGTTAACGTTTCTCCTTTGCCAAGATAATCAATCCACCTGACAGGTGTGGCATATCAAGAAGCTTGTGCTGGGGACAATAAAAGGCCACTAAAATATGCAGTTTTGTCACACAACACAATGCCACGGATGTCTCAAGTTTAGACGAAGCGTGCAATTGGCATGCTGACTGCAGGAATGTCCACCAGAGCTGTTGCCACATAATTGAATGTTAATTTCTCTACCATAAGCCGTCATTTTAGAGAATTTGGCAGTATGTCCAACCAGCCTTACAACCGCAGGGCGAGCGGTTTGCTGATGTCATTGTTATGAACTGAGTGCCACAGGCTGGCTGTGGGGATACGGTATGGGCAGGCGTAAGCTACGGGCGACGAACACAATTGCATTTTATTGATGGCATTTTCAATGCACATAGATACTGTGACGAGATCCTGAGGCCCATTGTCGAGCCATTAATCTGCCGCCATCACCTCATGTTTCCACATGACAAAGCACGGCCCCATGTCGCAAGGATCTGTACACAATTTCTGGAAGCTGAAAGTGTCCCAGTTCTTCCATGGCCTACATACTCACTAGACATGTCACCCGTTGAGCATGTTTTAACTGTATGTACATTGCCTTAGTATTGCTGGACCCCAACAAGAGTAGTAGTTGCCTTGGCAATAAAATACAAATACAGAGGGAGGAGTAACTGAGTGCACACTACAGGAGAAAGGTGGATACCGGACTGCACTCTGGTAAAAGAGTGATGACAGACACAGAAGCCCAGTCTAGGAGTTTGGGACGCAGTACATATCCTTCCAAAATGACAGAGCCAACTGTGTCCCATTCAGTAAATGACGGCGTGCACTGACATGATGAGTCTGATAGTGGTACGAGCCAACAAACAGAGTTCAGTCTGGTGCAAGTGAACTGGGCATGGAACAGACAGACTGGTGCACAGTCTCAGCTGCTGTCAGTTGTCAGCTGCTAAAATGTGAGTATCATTTACATGTTGTCTTTTTCTTGTGGAACAAGTTGAAGGATTTATCACATCTAGTCATAAGCATGCCAAAATTATGATCTAGCTGAACAGCAGTGTAAAAAAGGGCAGTATACCTCTGTTTCCAAATCTTAGGAAACAATAAATTATTTAATACATTTGATTAGTGTTCATTTAAACTATATTAGTTATTTTAGAACAGGGCCTATTTTAATCTTATGAGATGCATAATTTTTTGTTGACTAAATGTGGGTCAGCAGTGTTTTTAATAGAGCGGTGACGTATTTACTGGAAAACAATCTCTTTCTATTTTGGGTGCAGCTGCCATTTCAGCATGTGGTTCTGGAGGTGTACAGTAGACCAGTATACTGGAAAAGCGGTTTAACACTTTCAATTTGGTCTGTACACTTCTACTTTGCATCCCAACTTTAATAGGAGACTACTGTTCTTGTTGACGGTGTAATTTTCATAATATTGTTTTCATTATTAAAGATTTGAGATGTTAAGTATTTATAGACAAGCCTGGCAAAAATAGTAAAGCTTTATAAATCCATGGGTTGTAACTGATAGCAATTCTGTTACCATTCAGACGTGCCACTCTCTGACTGTTTTTGTGATTACTTACCATTTCTGCTGGCTCCTCAGCATCCAGAGCATCTCAATATGTCCTGGACAGTGGTCAGCCCCATTGTGTTCACCTACAGAGTGATCCAATGCCACAACCTGCTGGATGATGGGAACGACCCACTGCTGTGTGGTCATATAGAGGACCAGGAGGAGCTCAAGGCGATGAGAAGCAACACCAAGCACATCAACGGCTTCATTGTCATTGATGAGACAGTCAATCAGCTCTATGGCTCCCAGGTCACCAGGTACTTGATGCCAGAAATGTTCTCTATAGGATCCTCCCACTGCACTCTACCTAGGACAATAAGTCCATGGAGCACATGACCAGGATTCTGGAGGAGGTCCACAAGTTTGGCATAGACAGGCGCTCTGAGCCCCTCATTGCTATTGGAGCAGGGGTGTGCCTGGATGTGGTGGGCCTAGCTGTTTCTTTCTACCGGAGACGAACCCCCTATATCCGTGTCCCGACCACCCTGCTCTTCTACATTGATTCCAGTGTGGGGGCTAAAACTGGAGTCAACTTTGTCAATGGAAAGAACAAGCTGGGGAGTTACATTTATACATTTAAGTTTATCACTGAGTTAATATGGAATGGATATGAAAGGATGGAGAAAATGGCATCAGGGAAGGTGTGAATGCTCAGATATATTTTTGACAAGTGAAGAAATATGCATGCAGTATAACTTGACCTTCTTTGCAGAAAGTGCTGACTGTGCTACTCCACGGGGAGGCGTGAACATCGACATGTTCTTCATGGTGTACGTGGCCCACCATAAAGGGCTCCAGATGGAAGAGGAGAAGGCCCGGATCACCCGCTGCATGATGGAGCTGCCTGTGTGGCACCAGGACTGCACTCTGGCACTGGTGCAGAAGTCTCTGAGTGAACGTCTGAAACCCTCTGCAGGGTCCCTGAAGATGCCTCTTCACACAGGACTGTGCTGTGCAGGTCTGGACATCTTTCCTTTGATTATTGAAGAATATATCTTATAAATGCCTCATGAGCTAAGTTCAACTGTCTTACCCCATCAGAACCCAAAATATAAGTTTGTTTTACTCCTATTTTTGTAAACAAAATAGATGTAAACAAACAGCCTCAAAACATGGTTATATCAATAATTGTAATGTCATCGATGGTCTGTCCTTGCAACAATAGCTTCCTCTATGAATTTGAGAGTGGTTACATTTCTCCCACCCCATCCCTCAGCTTTTTACCAAAATAGGAGTGGGTAGCCCACTTTGTTATTGTCTCAAATGGTGATTGATGCTTTAAGAACACCATCGAACTGTCCTTTTATGTCACGGCTTCAGTCGAAGTCGGTCCCTCTCCTTGTTCGGGCGGTGTTCGGCGGTCGACATCACCGGTCTTCTAGACATCACTGATCCATTTTTAATTTTCCATTGGTTTTGTCTTGTCTTCCTTCACACCTAGTTCCAATCCCATCAATTACATGTTGTGTATTTAACCGTCTGCTTCCCCTCATGTCCTTGTCGGAGACTGTTTGATTGTATGTATTGTGCAAGTCACGTGTCGGTGTGCGATGGGTTTTGTACCCACTTTTATCATTTTTTGTATATATATACTTTTTTTTGTTTTATGAGCACTTATTAAACGACTCCGTTTATACCAAGTTCGTTCTCCTGCGCCTGACTTCCCTGCCACCAACACGCACCCACTACATTTTAAATTAGAACATTCCTAGACATTCCATACAGTATGAGTTTTGGAATTTCCAAAACAAGTAAATGTATCCGATGGGGATGTGTGAAACTCAATCCTCAGACTGAAGTGTTCCTACTTTTGTCACAGAATAGATAGCCTTTTGTGTGGCCCGACTGGTAAGACGCTTCAGGAGGACAGTCAAGTGTGCTAGCAAGACAGAGGTCCTGGGTTCGAGCCTCTGGGTGAGCTGAATCAGTAGGAAGTGGTACTCGCTAAGCAAGCAACGTGACATCCGTTACAGATGGTGCCGTGACCTGGATCTGCAGTTGCGCTCAGCTCAACACTGGGGTCGCTGTTGAGTAAGTTTGAGGGGTGAATGTAGCACATGGGGATGTGTGAAACTCACTCTTCGGTCTAAAGTGTCCCCACTTGTGTCACTGAATAGCTCGCTTTCCCTAGCTTTCCCTGTGGCGCGACTGGTAATACGCTTCGGGAGGGTAGTTACATGTGCTAGCAAGGCAGAGGTCCTGTGTTTGAGCGAATTAGGAGGAAGTGGTTCTCGCTAAGCAAGCAATCTTACAGTACATCCGCTACACAACCACATTTACTGTACAGTCTCATCTCTACAGAAATCTTCCATGACATCGGTGATGATATTCTGTGTCAGGCTTTCAAGAGCAGCTGTGATTTATAATATTGATCAGCTTTAATATTGTAGATAGATTGTAGCTTCCATCAATGTAATTGTCTGCATCATTTCCAATCTCCCATATATTTTTTTGTAACTATATACAGTTGAAGTCGGAAGTTTACATACACTTAGGTTGGAGTCATTAAAACTCGTTTTTCAACCACTTCACACATTTCTTGTTAACAAACTATAGTTTTGGCAAGTTGGTTAGGATCTACTTTATGCATGACACAAGTAATTTTTCCAACAATTGTTTACAGACAGATTATTTCACTTATAATTCACTGTATCACAATTCCAGTGGGTCAGAAGTTTACATACACTAAGTTGACTGTGCATTTAAACAGCATGGAAAATTCCAGAAAATTATGTCATGGCTTTATAAGCTTCTGATAGCCTAATTGACATCATTTGAGTGAATTGGAGGTGTACCTGTGGATGTATTTCAAGGCCTACCTTCAAACTCAGCGCCTCTTTGCTTGACATCATGGGAAAATCAAAAGAAATCTGCCAAGACCTCAGAAAAAAAATTGTAGACCTTCACAATTCTGGTTCATCCTTGGGAGCAATTTCCAAACACCTGAAGGTACCACGTCCATCTCAACAAACAATAGTACGCACGTTTAAACACCATGGGTCCACGCAGCCGTCATACTGCTCAGGAAGGAGATGTGTTCTGTCTCCTCGAGATGAACGTACTTTGGTAATTTCCACCTTTTGTCTATTCCATTTGCACAACAGCATGTGCAATTTATTGTCAATCAGTGTTGCTTCCTAAGTGGACAGTTTGATTTCACAGAAGTGTGATTGACTTGGAGTTACATTGTGTTGTTTAAGTGTTCCCTTTATTTTTTTGAGCAGTGTATATATATATATTTACATATACAGTACCTTTCAAAAGTTTGGACACACCAATTCATTCAAGGGTTTTTCTTTATTTGTGCTATTTTCTACTTTGTACAATAATAGTGAAGACATCAAAACTATGAAATAACACACATGGAATCATGTAGTAACCAAAAAAGTGTTAAACAAATCAAAATATATTTTATATTTTATATTCTTGTGGAGGCCAGGTCATCTGATGCATCACTCCATCAAACTCCTTCTTGGTCAAATAGCCCTTACATAGCCTGGAGGTGTGTTGGGTCATTGTCCTGTTGAAAAACGAATGATAGTCCGACTAAGTGCAAACCAGACGGGATGGCGTATCGCTGCAGAATGCAGTGGTAGCCATGCTGGTGGTAGCCAAGTGTGCCTTGAATTCTAAATAAATCACAGACAGAGTCGCCAGCAAAGCACCCCCACACCATCACACCTCCTCTTCCATGCTTCACGGTGGGAACCACACATGTGGAGATCATCTGTTCACCTGCTCTGCGTCTCACAAAGACACTGCGGTTGGAACCAAAAATCTCAAATTTGGACTCATCAGACCAAAGGACAGATCTCCACCGGTGTTTCTTGGCCCAAGCAAGTCTCTTCTTATTGGTGTCTTTTAGTAATGGTTTCTTTGCAGCAATTCGACCATGAAGACCTGATTCACGCATTCTCTTCTGAACATTTTATTTTGAGATGTGTCTCTGTGAAGCATTTCTTTGGGCTGCAATTTCTGAGGCTGGTAACTCTAATTAACTTATTCTCTGCAGCAGAGGTAACTCTGGGTCTTCCTTTCCTGTGGCGGTCCTCATGACAGCCAGTTTCAGTGCTTGATGGTTTTTGTGACTGCACTTGAAGAAATTCTTGAAATGTTTGACCTTCATGTCATAATTGTCTGACCTTCATGTCTTAAAGTAATGATGGACTGTCGTGTCTCTTTGCTTATTTAAACTGTTCTTGCCATAATATGGACTTGGTCTTTTACCAAATAGGGCCATCTTCTGTATACCATCCCTAACTTGTCACAACACAACTGATTGGCTCAAACACATTAAGGAAAGAAATAACACAAATTAACTTTTAACAAAGAACACCTGTTAATTGAAATGCATTCCAGGTGAATACCTCATGAAACTGGTTGAGAGAATGCCAAGCGTGTGCAAAGTTGTCTTCAAGGCAAAGAGTGGCTACTTTGAAGTATCTCAAATATATTTGGATTTGTTTAACACTTTTTTTGGTTACTACATGATTCCATATGTGTTATTTCATAGTTTTGATGTCTTCACTATTATTTTACAATGTAGAAAAAAGTAAAAATATAGAAAAACCCTTGAATGAGTAGGTGTGTGTCACGGCCGTCGAAAGAACTGGACCAAGGTGCAGTGTGGTGAGCGTACATATTCCTTTTATTTAGAATGACGCCGACAAAACAATAAACAATACCAAAACGACTGTGAAGCTTAAGGGCATATAGTGCCACAAACAAAGACAACTTCCCACAAAGAAAGGAGGGAAATAGGGATACCTAAGTATGGTTCCCAATCAGAGACAACGATAGACAGCTGTCCCTGATTTTAGAACCATACCCGGCCAAAACAAAGAAATACAAAAACATAGAAAATAGAACATAGAATGCCCACCCAAATCACACCCTGACCAAACCCAAAATAGAGACATAAAAAGCTCTCTAAGGTCAGGGCGTGACAGTGTGTCCAAACTTTTGACTGGTTCTGTATATACAGTGCATTCAAAAGTATTCAGAATCCTTGACTTTTTCAAAAATTTGTTACGTTACAGCCTTATTCTGAAATAGATTTTTTTTTTAAGAATCCTCATCAATCTACACACAATACCCCACAATGACAAAGTGAAAACAAGTTTGTAGAAATGTTTGCAAATTTATTAGAAGTAAAAAACAGAAATACCTTATTGACATAAGCTTTCAGACCCTTCACTATGAGACACGAACTTGATTGGAGTCCACCTGTGGTAAATTAAATTGATTGGACATGATTTGGCACACACCTGTCCATTTAAGGTCCCACAGTTGACAGTGCATGTCAGAGCAAAAACCAAGATATGAGGTCAAAGGAATTGTCCGTAGAGCTCCGAGACAGGATTGTGTCGAGGCACAGATTTGGGGAAGGGTACCAAAAAAATGTTCTGCAGCATTGAAGGTCCCCAAGAACAAAGTGGCCTCCATCATTCTTAAACGGAAGAAGTTTGGAACCACCAAGACTCTTCCTAGAGCTGGCCGCCTGGCCAAACTGAGCAATCGGGGGAGAAGGGCCTTGGTCAGGGAGCTGACCAAAAACCTGATGGTCATTCTGACAGAGCTGCGGAGTTCCTCTGTGGAGATGGGAGAACCTTCCAGAAGGACAACCATCTCTGCAGCACTCCACCAATCAGGTCTTTTTGGTAGAGTGGCCAGACGGAAGCCACTCCTCAGTAAAAGGCACATGACAGCCTGCTTGGAGTTTGCCAAAAGGCATCTAAAGGACTCTCAGACCATGAGAAACAAGATTCTCTGGTCTGATGAAACCAAGATTGAACTCTTTGGCCTGAATGCCAAGCGTCACGTCTGGAGGAAACCTGGCACCATACCTACGGTAAAGCATGGTGGTGACAGCATCATGCTGTGGGGATGTTTTTCAGTGGCAGGGACTGGGAGACTAGTCAGGATCGAGGGAAAGATTAACGTAGCAAAGTACCGAGAGATCCTTGATGAAAACCTGCACCGGAGCGCTCAGGACCTCAGACTGGGGCGAAAGTTTACCTTCCAATAGGACAACGACCCTAAGCACACAGCCAAGACAACACAGGAGTGGCTTCATAGCAAGTCTCTGAATGTCCTCGAGTGGCCCAGCCAGAGCCCAGACTTGAACGCGGTCGAATATCTCTGTAGAGGCCAGAAAATAGTGGTGCAGCGACACTCCCCATCTAACCTGACAGAACTTGAGAGGATCTGCAGAGAAGAATGGGAGAAACTCCCCAAATACAAGTGTGCCAAGCTTGTAGCGTCATACCCAAGAAGACTCGACGCTGGAATCACTGCCAACGGTGCTTCAACAAAGTACTGAGTAAAGGGTTTGAATACTTATGTAAATGTGAGATTTCAGTTTTGGATTGTTTATAAATTTGCAAAAATGTCTAAACAGTTTTTCGCTTCGTCATTATGGGGTAATGTGTGTAGATTGATAAAACAAAACAATTGAATAAGGCTGTAACGTAACAAAATGTGGAAAGAGTCAAGGGGTCTGAATACTTTCCGAAATGCACTGTATATTAAAAATCCTGCATATCTTAATTTCCATAATGAACAAATAATATGCGTGATAATGTAGGCTGTTCATGCAAAGGATTAGTACCTATAACCAGGATTGCCATTACAAAAATAATATTTTTGGTAAGCAATTATTATTTTAGCCCACATTTATTGTGATTCATCCTATATTGTCCCTAACATCATTACCCCTTAGCAACAGATGTGGGATACATACACACACACATTCATACACACACACTCAACCCCTTTTCCCCATAAACTACCATAAGCTCAGACGCTCAACAGTTGTTCCATCCCTGAGCCCAACTCAAGAAAGGACTTGTTTTACGAATGCATATACAGTTGCAGCTGTTTGAGAAGGCATGCAAAATTTAGCCCAAAAAAAGATTAGGAGATTTCATTAACTATTGTTAAGTCCTAGGTGATGGAGATCAGATACACATGGAGATCAGATACACCCCCTTCCTCTGAAACACACACACACACTGGTCCCCTGTTGTGACCATTTTCCATGCATCTCTGTGCAGTCAGACCTTTGATTATTTTGTGCTACCAGGGCCACAATAATATGCCCCCTCTCTGATTGTCCGAGTATGACCCCCTCCCCATGGGTTACTGCAGCTCTTCATGCCAGCGCTGCCACTACCTGGGTGGGGGCACCCCACCGGAATCCCCATCGGCTAGGTAAAAGGTTGTCAATGTTCTAATTAGGAGCTTTGAGAATTTCCTTGCATATTATGCTCTCCCATCAGCGGGCTTTGGCTTTGCAGGACCAACCCTGCCAGGCTGGCTCAGAATCTCGAGGGGCCGGTGCTGCTTTAGTAGGTGTCTGTGTGATGAACTTGGTTCTTCTTGAAGGCTGGAGATAATATTCATGCCATGATGAGCGGGTGAAGAAGAAATACTGTGTTTCATATTCAATATGTTTCAGTCAACACACATTTACTTGGGGCTTTATTTAATCTACTAAACTGAAGTGTTACAGATTCCGTGACAGAAATGTAAAGGTCATTTCCTATTGAGCCGACATATGCAGCGTTTACCCGTGAATGCAGTCTCTGCTAATGCGGGAACATAACCTTTAAATTTCAATCACGCTGTACAGCTGAACTTCCGCAATGAGGATTGAATAGAGCCCTGGAAGTCTACCAATAAAATATTATCATTAATTATATTGGAGTGTCTTTGAACATTATATATTCTCATATTATTTAGCCATCATTAGTGTTCAGAGACAATTAGTGAAATACTTTGATAAAAATAAATCATAGAACGAAAAATACTCCTGCAATAACACAAGTAAAAATATTTAATTGACTTTAATGTTTGTCAAAAACTATTTTCCACACTCAGTTCCAATGAATGGCCTTAACATCACTGATCCATCCCCAACCAGTGTATGACCATCACTACCTCCATCTCCCCTGGCAGCAGAGGCGTCTATCTGAACCATGTAAATACAATTAATAGACCTGTCAGCCTGGAGTGTTCAATGTGTGAACAAACATGGCTCTTTGAAATGTTAGTGGTATACCCAAACTGTGCCATGGTAACAAGCGGACCGATCAATATGTTTAGTAATGGGCATCAGTCAACTGTCACCATTGCTTTAAATGGAAATGTTAGTTCTATGCATTTAAGTTCTATGGTTGAAAACACCAATCTTGGTGCATAGTGGTGTCATCAACACAAGAGGGTGACATTGTCTAGGGAAATTATATGCTGATCTGGGTTCAGTCAAAGGACAGTGAGTGAATGACAGGCCTGTGTCTAGATATTACCAGACAGACCTGGGTGCAGTTTGACCATGAGGGCCATTCTGCAGTGGATTTGTACTGCAGAGAATGCGCCTATAAGTGCATGGACTACTTTGTGCTTAGCTTTACGTGCAGCCTAATAGCCATTATTCTTAAATTATTGCTCTAGAAATAAAGAAGAAACATCCGTACACAAAAGTACAACATCAAAAAATAACAACGTTAATTCCTTCTTTGCATATTTTAGACTTCACTTTGATTTTGGCAACACATTTTGGCAGTCAACACTGAGTTACGTTACATTCAGAAAAAGAATTGGTCTCAAAAAAGAAGCTGAGAATTCAGTAAAGCAATGTTTTGATTATTGCCCTCCGAGTGGAATTCTGACCTCATAACAGAACTCTAGCATCCAAAACATCCCAAACAAAATGGATGGCCTAGAGAGACATTTGGAGGCCCATAACATGGTTTTCTACTCTGTCTGACAAAAGGCCCTTCCGTACTGCTTCCCGTAGGGACCTTGCAGCTCAACACTTCATACATGAAGCACCAAACACCAGAAACAACAACAACAAACCAGTGTCTAGTAGTCCTCCTAGATCTGTGGAAAACAAAAAACTAACAGTAAGGCACTTCACTTCAATGTAAATCATTCTGCTAGGTGCTTCTTACTAATCATTACAACATATTATATGACCAGCCTAATGTGTCTAATGTCTTCTGGGTAAAACAGGCACGACTGTAATCATTGCATAGTTCCACAGACTTGAGGGTGCACTGTAACCATGTTCTCAAGACAGTGGTGTAATGTACAGTAGATAGTTATTATCAAAGGCATATTTGAGTACTTTCCTACAGTTGTTAAACAGCAGAAATATACATTAACAGTACAGCTTATAGTTTTAACTACAATCAATAATTTGAAAAACCTAAATATAATCGTTAGTAAATATATATTTTAAAAAAAAATCAATTTATGGACGTCATTCCAGTGTTTAAACAATTTTCTACATGTACATCTCCTTATATTCCTAGCAATATAAACATTCACATAATTGAAAAAAATATCCTGAATATCTCTAAAACACGAAATGGATGGACAGGCAAATCCTAATAAGTGTACAACAAAACAATAATAATTTAGAAAATGGACAAGTTAAAAACAAAATGTATTTTTCTTCCTAAGAGATACACTTCTTAGTGAGTATTTGCTGCAATACATATCAATATTATTAGCATAAATATCTTCATAAACCAAATGTGCCTGTATGGAAATCAATGTTGCATTTCTACCAATATTGGTAGACTGACATTATGTTCTGTGCTATATGTGAAATGTTTACAAATCTCCTGACTAAGACATCATCTCATTCAAGTTTAAAAGCACAAAAGTAAAGCACAAACAAAAGTAATCAAAATAATGTATTATCGCTTCTGTCATATTGCGCTGAATAGACATGCTATAAAGCAAGTAGTGTGACTGTGTAACACACCAACAATATATTAAACCACCATTTTTAGCTTTCACTTCGAGGGAATTGCATTTTTGTTTAAAGCAATAAGCTGATCAATCAGGGTTTTATAACTATTATAAGCATGCCCTATACCATGATGACTATACACAGGTACAGTATGTGTGAGATATCGCTCCCTGACTCATTGTCATAAAAGTATTGATAAAATCAGAGCATGATCTATTAAAATGAACTATTAAAAAGTAATTTATGATCAATACATAAGAGAAACTGAACAAAATTCAGTTTGGCCGCTTCAGAACCCAATGATACCATATAATAAACAAAACAAAAAAATAACTATGAAAAATGTAATATGTGTAAACACCTGAAAACAAACTAACTAATTAACTAACCAGCAGTTGGCTGAAGTTAGCTACTGACGGGAGATGTCTGAGGAGGCCTCAACACAACACAACATAGAACAGGTTGAAGGGGTGGAGATAAAGATGCAGGTGAGTGGAGTGGGCAGCAGTGAGTGCTAACAGCTCTGGTCGTTCTCTTCCATGCTTTTGCTGCCTGAGCAGCTGCTGTCCTTAGAAGCCCCGGGCGAGACAGAGGAAAGCAGGGGGTCTCCCCCTCCCACAGGGGACAAGGTGTCATCCATCAGGATGTCCATCAAGGCCCCCTTAGGATGACTGCCGTAAGACCCCTGGTCACCTGAGATTCCCCTATGGCCCTTGGTGTAGGGAGATGCTCCATCGTTGAGCTCCAAGGTGGTGTACTGAACCTGGTCTGGAGTGCAGGCTGGGTGGTGTTGGTGCTGGGGGTGGACATGGTACAGATCCTGGTGGCAGTCTCCCAGGGCTGGCTCCTGCTTGATGCCTCGGGCTGAGAGCTCAGCTGAGCAGAGGACAGATGTGTCTGTAGTCAGACCATGGGCACGAGCTTGCATCTCCAACTCCTGAACCCCATCAAGGGAGGGAGAAAGAGAAAGGAAAGAGAGTGTTATCAACATTGTCTGTCTGCATGCTGCATATCTGATACCATCCAGAATATAGAAAAGCCTCATCTCAATTCAACCCTACTTTGATTGGCTAATACAGTATGTGACATTTTGAAGGCATGGCTAGTTGCTCCTTATCTCTCCCAGTGCCCCACGGCCTACCATGCTGTACCTGTATCCGCAGCATCAGGTGTCTATTGTCGTGCTCCAGCTTCTTCTGCCTGTTCTCCAGCTCTTTGGCCCTCTGCTGCTCCCTCTGTAGCTTCCTGATGTAGTCCACTGACGCCTTGAGAATGGTGCCTTTGTTCCAACGCATATCCCTGAGGACCAGAGAGGGGCACGGCAGGCCAGCAAGATTTTATCAGCCTGAACTGTTAGCATTCTAGAGTACACTGACAAAGTTCTAACTCACACAATTCTCAAGGATATGGATGCACTGAAAATAAACTGAGGCATTGATCTATAATTATCGTAAACTCTAGCCTAGGGTCAATGTCTGACCCATGATAGAACAGTGGGGTCCGGAATTATTGGATCCTTTGATAAAGATGAGCAAAAAAGACTGTATTAAATAAATAATACAAATACTGAGCTACATTGTATGCTTAAAAAATATATATATATTATTTTATACTAATAGAATTTCTCAGAGAAAGAGATATTATTTAGCAAGTAATAAAAAAAATGCTAAAAGATAGGGGTCAGCATTATTGGATCCCCTGTTTTGAATACTCCAGTACCCTCCCTTTGGAAGGATAACAATACTGAGCCTTTTTATAAAATGTTTTATGAGATTGGAGAACACTTTGGGAGAGATCTTAGACCATTTCACCATACAGAATCTTTCCAGATCCTCGAAGGCCAACCCGTGACCAAATACCTCTATTTTCATGTCATCTGACCATAGCACCGCCTGGAGTTTGCTAAACGTCATTGGCACTTGGATTGGAACCAGTGCAATGGTCATATGACACGAAAATAGAGGTCTTTGGCCACACACACCAGCAGTGGGTTTGGCCTTCGAAAGAACAATGCATATGTAGTAAAATTCCTCATCCCTACTGTAAAATATGTTGGTGGATCGTTGATGTTATGGGGCTATTTTGCTTCCACTGGTCCTGGGGCCTTTGTTAAGGTCAACGACATTATGAACTTTGCCAAGGACCAGGACATTTTAGCCTAAAACCTGGTTGCCTCTCCAGGAGGCTGAAACTTGGCCGCAAGTGAATATTCCAGCAAGTAAACATCAAAATCCACAAAGAAAAAAACGAAATCAACATTTTGCAATGGCCATCTCAGAACCATATTGAAAACGTGTGGTTTGAATTTGAAGAGGGCAATCGATTAGCGCAGACAAAATATATCAAGGATCTGAAAAGATTCTGTATGGAGGAATGGTCTAAGATCCCTCCTAGTGTGTTCCCCAATCTCATAAAACGTTTGAGAAAAAGGCTCATTGTCATTATCCTTACAAGGGGAGGGGTCGGCAGGTAGCCTAGTGGTTAGAGCTTTGGGCCAGTAACCGAAAGGTTGCTGGATTGAATCCCCGATGAATCCCAGAGCTGACAAGGTAAAAATCTGTTGTTCTGCCCCTGAGCAAGGCAGTTAACCCACTGTTCTCCGGGCACCGAAGACGTGGATGTCGATTATGGCAGCTCTGATTCAGAGTGGTTGGGTTAAATGCGGAAGACACATTTTAGTTGAATGTATTCAGGTGTACAACTGAATCCCTTTCCCTTACTAGAGTATTGAAAACAGGGGATCCAATCATTTTGACCCATATCTTTTTTAGATTTGTTTTAATTACTTGTTACACAAAATCTCGTTATCTGAGCAATAGTATTAATATTAAATAATATAATTGTTCAAATTTTTGGAGTATACAATATTGCTCAGTATTTGTATTACTGATTTTATATATTTTTTTGCTCATCTTTATTAAGGGATCCAATAAATCCAGACTGCGCTGTATCTGATAGAAAGACTTCAAATCCAAGTAAGCATACGCAACTTACGGATCATTTGTTTTTGGAATCATGGTCCCCAGTTCTTTGATCCGGTCGTTGATGTTAAACCTCCGTCTTCTCTCAACTACAGGAAATAGGACAAGGAGAGAACAATAAGAAACAATTAATCATGCAAAATGTAATAATGAAAAGGTAATATCACAGCATATCTAAACAACCCACATGATATTACTAGATAGCTGATAATTACTGTATAACAAAACTCACTCAAATTATGGTTATCCTTCTTCTGTCGTTCCTTTGCCATTGCCCTGACCTCTGCTTCTGAAACAAAGCAGTTAGCATTAGGTATGGACAATGACTACAGATGTGGGATCTTCATTTGATAACCCTTGCAGGAGAGCATGCTTGCAATGCAGGAAATGTAAAACTTGTAGTGTATTTGAGGTTTAAAATGTGTAATTTCCACTTTGAAATTTGAGATTTTATTTTACCTCATGAAAAATGTCTCAACCCCCACAAAAATGTCCATTAATTATAATCCACATAATAATTCACATTTCTTGTTGCTGCAGGATTATTTTCAAACTGGATCAATTTAAGATCCTACATCTGTAGGACAATGGCAAAACATTGATGTTGACACACAACAAAACAGTTATGCCAGAAACGTTTAGTTAGTTTCGGGAAGAAAATAAATGAAACTGTGCTGAGCACATTATAGGCTAAGCAATATGCACCCGTGTAACCTAACTCAAACTCACAGTTAGCTAAAGTAAGTATGAATATGACTATGCAGACATACCTACAGGAAATCCTTCAGGCCTTTGATAGTTCTCAAACTTGCTACACGATCCAGACTTGTCCAGCATGTGCATGATGGCCGGAGATTGGGAAACTATTTGGCACATAACATTTTCAATGCATTTCTCTTTATTTTGAATGACAAAATAACAAAGTTTACAATAATCAAAAACAATATCAATGCAAAGCACATGCATACACATTTCCCTGACCCTTTTAGACATATTGCTCAGTCACAAAGTTCTGGAGAGTAATTTGTAACACCATGTTTGAATCTGGATGTTTTCATGTAATGGGGTCATGCTCACCTGAGTATTCCCTTTTGATGTTGGGCAGGTTGGCAGGGCAGGAGTTGATGGCCAGGCCTGGATGGGGCATGCCCTGGTTACCATAAATGTCCAAGAGGTTAGTGTTGACAGCGATCTGACGAGAAAAGATAACCACAGACAATAGTAATGTTAGCAGGGTCAAATATACCTGGCACAGGTGGTGCTTGACACATGAGTAGTTAACCCTTTAAAAATGTGTTTACCCTTTAAAAATGTGTTTACAATGATCTGGAAGCAAACATTTGCTGTATTTGTAGACACATCTACTATGAATTGTCACATAGTCCTCCACCGGATAGGTGCAGTGAGATGTATTGTTCTACAGGGTCAGCCATAGTAGTACTGCGCCCCTGGAGCAAATTAGGGTTAAGTGCCTTGCTCAACGGCACATAGACAGATTTCCCCTTGTCAGCTCAGGTATTCAAACCAGCAGCCTTTCGGTTACTGGTCTCATACAAGCAGACAGTAAATGAAGGCAATCATACCGTGTTGGCCATCTGAAGCCCTGGGTCCATTAATCCAAGGATATCGTCGTTATAACTCGATTCCAGACTAATTATGTCATCAATGACATCATCCATCTATAATAAAAAAACTAAAATTGAATTTGAGATAACATATTTTCTAACAGACAGTGATTCAGTTAAGGGTTAATCAACAGAAGATCACATTTTTTTATCAATGAATATGTATTATCCAACTCCATGGTGTTACTACCATTCATTACTCAAATACACATTGCTTTGAAGTAGAAGTAATTGAAAATTGGCAGATATCATGGTGTGAAAAGCACCCTGAATTTACACACACTGCATTGTAGCTCGGCATCTATGACCATGTTACATTTTGCGTTACCTCTTTCTCACAGTTGATGTTGAGGGTGAGTAAGGCCATGGGGCTGTTGGGGGCACTGTTGCCCGGCCCGAGAGCCATGCCCCTGTGGTCAGAGGACTGGTTGGGGCAGGGTAGGGAGCCAAGCTTGCCCAGGTAGCGCTTCACCTGCTGCTGCTGGGCCTGCTGGATGTGGTACTTGGTGGGGTTCTCCAGGTGAGTCTGTACCTGGAGGAGGTAGGGAGAAATGGAGTGAAAGAGGGAGAGACATAAGTGAGAGTCAGAATCCTCAAACGCTGTTATGATGGGTTGATGATTGTTGGTCCTGTTGCAGTTGTGCTGTGCACTCAAAAAAGAGCTCTCAGATCTCACTGAATATTAATATTAATAATAATAAATAGAACCAGATTACTAATTAATATGAAAATAAAATACATGTCAGCTCAACTAGTCCTTGACTTGACCAGAGAAAGTCAAGTATGAGTTGAAATGTTAGAACGTATCAATATTACTAGCAAATCCCAAAGCAGTAAGCCGTAAGCTTTTATTTTCATTTATATTTTTTTCTGTGCTCTCCCTTGATAGCTAAATAATCCCTAGATATAAATACATGTATTCACAATTCATGTCACACATTCCATCTGAATAAATGTTATGTTTATCTTACCATACCTCAAAAGTAAAAGGGGGGGAAATAAAATATATTTCAATCAGCATAATACTGGACCTACCTGATAATGGTGGTATTCAAGCATCTCCAACATATTGCACAATTTATATTCCAACTACAAATAAGAGATGCTTAAAACCTAATTATATTCCCTTTCAAAGTCTATGCAAGACCAGAGAGGCTGTCTTCCTCTTTCATCCGCTGCTTTCAACACTGATGATATGGAGAGGAACACCTCTTCAGCTTATAAAAGGCAGAAAAAAGTAATTAGCTATGCATGTTAACAAGTCTAAGTGAGACACAATGAACCTTTTAAAGATTGTGATGCTTTATGTAAAATATGAATTTATGCCTTTATGGGGCTAGTTTGACGTCAGTGTGGGAGTCTTACAAAGAGGCTCTTTCTACAGCCTAGACCAGGTCACCATGTCTACTGACACTTGCCCCAGGCCAGATAACTTCTCATCTCCTCTTTAACCGCATGCATGGCTGTTGCACACTGGCTGGTTCCTCTGCTATTTTTGGATGATAGGCTCACTGAGCTAAAACTATTCTTGTAAACTACATGCTTCATAATATATTAAAATATATACTGTATTGTTTTGTTTGTCTAAACATCTTCATTAAAACAAAAAATCAATAAAGTGATTACGTTGCTAAAGTGAGGCTATTTTATTCATTCTTTACTCAAACCTGAGAGAAAGCAGATTGTAATAAGATGTTTCTAAAGATAAGATTTCAGCTACCTGTAACATTATCTCTAATATAAAGTTATTCCTGAGTCCTAACAGGACAGTACATCACTGCATTCAAGGGTTCCAACAACAGCAAAGATGACCAACTGATAAATTACCAATTATAAACCAGTAATGGGATAGAATTCAGTTTAGAATCGGTTGTACTGAAGAATGTGTGTTTATCCAACACGTGTGGAAATTGACTGTAGCCAAGCCTGGACAAGCTCTGGGTAAAGAAAGTCTGTCTTACCATCAAAAGTACAAAAGTTCAAATTTGTAACTATCTATAATCTTTCCTTTTCAAGCCCTTCACAAGAATCCTGGGTTACAAAAAGCGTGACAAAACACTGGGTAAATGTGAAAGGCAATCAAATGTTAATAACTTCAAATTAAACCAAATACTGTTAGAGAGCATTTACAGCTGTACTCTTATCCATCAAAAAACAAAGGCAACAGCTTTGACAGCAACAGAATATATAAACTACTTTCTGTAAGGATAGTAAGAGGGTTCATAATGTGCATTTTAAAAGTGTAATGACAGCCTTACAGAATAACAGTTGATTTCACTGGTGAGGTGGTTAATGAGCTCAGGATAACCAAGTGTGGATGACAGAGTCTGGTTATTTGGAAAGGCTTGAGGCAGATGGAGCTCCTCACAACCCCATTCACCTCCTGAACTCTTGGCTCAACAACACAGCAACAGAACCAGACGGTCCCTCCCCCGGGCCCTTATTGGATGGGGTTATTTAACCTTGCAAATAGTATCTACAGTAACAACTAACACCACACTAGCATCAATAGAGAATATCATACACTGTTCTACTATAACATGGTAATAAGCATTTACTGGTAGGCCTATTTGTTTATGCAACAAAAACTAAAAACGTAATTCAATAGATGTGTATTGCTCAATGTAAATTGGCATTCCCTATTTCTAGTCATTCCATAAGGAATGTATCCTAACTGGGAGGTCTATTAATAGCTCTCTGAAGTATTTTGGGAATTCCCCTGGGGAGAGTTGAAAGTTATTTCAAGCATGTTGATCGTGTGATAACTGAAGGGGTCAAAGTTGAGAATGCATCCTGACCAATTAGGCAATAAAACCCTCTGGGCCAGCTTTAAATGTCCTTTAAATGCACTGTTCGTCAACAATAAGAGGTGGAGGAATTGTGTAGAATTAGATGCATCCTCAACAAATCGAACCGTTCAAATAATATTTTCTAAATGTCAGAGAGGTGTGAGCAATCCCTGATTTGTATCTATATATGTCACGTTCCTGACCTATTTATGTTAGTTGTTATGTGTGTTAGTTGGTCAGGACGTGAGGTTGGGTGGGCATTCTATGTTTTCTGTTTCTGTGTTGGTTTTGGGTTACCTGGTATGGCTCTTAATTAGAGGCAGGTGTTTGGCGTTCCTCTAATTAAGAGTCATATTTAGGTAGGCGTTGTCACAGTGTTCGTTGTGGGTGATTGTCTCCTGTGTCAGTATGTATGTTCGTGCCACACGGGACTGTAGCGTTTGTTTGTTTCGTTTCGTTTCGATGTCGTCTGTTTCCTGTACGTAAGTTTATGTTTAGTTATGTAAGTTTATGTTCAGGTTTCGTCAACGTCGTTTTCTTGTTTTGTAGTTTTGAAAGTGTTTTGTTTCGTTTCGTGTTGCCATCGTATTCTTAATAAAGATGGCTTATTTCCCAAATGCTGCGTTTTGGTCTGAAGATCCTTCTCTCCTCACCTCATCCGAGGATGAGGAGAGCGACAGGCGTTACAGAATCACCCACCACGCTAAGACCAAGCGGCAAGGGAAAAATAAACGGAGTAAGGGACAGGAGAAAAACAAGGATTTCTGGACATGGGAGCAGATAATGAATGGACAAGGTCCCTGGGCTAAGGCAGGAGAAAATCGCCGTTCTCAGGAAGAGAGGGAGGCAGCTAAAGCCCAGGAGCGGTGGTTTGAGGAGGCAGCAAGGAGACGTGGCTGGAAGCCCGAAAAGCCATGGGAGCAGCTGGAGGCACTGGGGAGTGCAGAGGCTACCGGAGAGAGGAACCGGAGCTATGAGGGAACGCGTCTGGCACGGAAGCCCGAAAAGCCCGTAAGTAATTCCCAAAAATTTCTTGGGGGGGGGCTAGGAGGTAGTGGGCCAAGGGCAGGTAGGAGACCTGCGCCCACTTCCCAGGCTTACCGTGGAGAGCGGGAGTACGGGCAGGCGCCGTGTTACGCAGTAGAGCGCACGGTGTCTCCTGTACGAGTGCATAGCCCAGTGCGGGTTATTCCACCTCCCCGCACTGGTAGGGCTAGATTGGGTATTGAGCCAGGTGTCATGAGGCCGGCTCAACGCGTCTGGTCTCCAGTGCGTCTCCTCGGGCCGGCATACATGGCACCTGCCTTACGCATGGTTTCCCCGGTTCGCCTACATAGCCCGGTGCGGGTTATTCCACCTCCCCGCACTGGTCGGGCAACCGGGAGTATTCAACCAGGTAAGGTTGGGCAGGCTCAATGCTCAAGAGTGCCAGTACGCCTCCACGGTCCGGTATTTCCGGCACCACCTCCCCGCCCCAGCCTAGTACCTACAGTGTTTACACTACGCACTAGGCTACCAGTGCGTATCCTGAGCCCTGTTCCTCCTCCACGCACTCTCCCTGTAGTGCGTGTATCTAGCCCGGTGCCTCCAGTTCCGGCCCCACGCACTAAGCTACCAGTGCGTCTCCAGAGCCCTGTACAAACTGTATCTTCTCCCCCTACTAATCCTGATGTGCTTGTCCTCAGCCCGGCGTCACCAGTGCCGGTACCACGCATCAGTTATAGAGTGGGCTTTGAGAATACAGTGTGCCCTGTCCCTGCTCCCCGCACTAGTAGGAAGGTGCTTATCATTAGCACGGTGCCTCCAGTTCCGGCACCACGCACCAGGTCTACAGTGCACCGTATCCGGCCAGAGCCATCCGTCTCCCCAGCGCCATCTGAGCCATCCGTCTCCCCAGCGCCATCTGAGCCATCCGTCTCCCCAGCGCCATCTGAGCCATCCGTCTCCCCAGCGCCATCTGAGCCATCCGTCTCCTCAGCGCCGTCTGAGCCATCCGTCTGCCAGGAGCCTGCAAAGCCGCCCGTCTGCCATGAGCCTGCAAAGCCGCCCGTCTGCCATGAGCCTACAGAGCCATCCGCCAGACAGGAGCCGCTAGAGCCGTCAGCCAGACAGGAGCCGCTAGAGCCGTCAGCCAGACAGGATCTGCCAGAGCCGCCAACCAGACAGGATCTGCCAGAGCCGCCAACCAGACAGGATCTGCCAGAGCCGCCAACCAGACAGGATCTGCCAGAGCCGCCAACCAGACAGGATCTGCCAGAGCCGCCAACCAGACAGGATCTGCCAGAGCCGCCAACCAGACAGGATCTGCCAGAGCCGCCAACCAGACAGGATCTGCCAGAGCCGCCAGCGAGCCATGAGCAGCCAGAGCCGTCAGAGAGCCATGAGCAGCCAGAGCCGTCAGAGCGCCATGAGCAGCCAGAGCCGTCAGAGCGCCATGAGCAGCCAGAGCCGTCAGAGCGCCATGAGCGTCGAGAGCCGTCAGAGCGCCATGAGCGTCGAGAGCCGTCAGCCTGCCATGAGCGTCGAGAGCCGTCAGCCTGCCATGAGCGTCGAGAGCCGTCAGTCAGCCATGAGCTGCCCTTCAGCCTGAAAAGGCTAGATACCCAGAACTGCCCATCAGTCCAGAGCTGTCTCTCTGTCCGGAGCTGCCTTTCAGTCCGGAGTTGCCCCTCTATCCTGATCTCCCTCTCTATCTTGATCTACCTCTATATTCTTATCTATCCCTCTGTCTTGATTTATCTCTCTGTCCCGATGTTGTCCTTATTAGGTATGTTATTAAGAGGATTTTGTGGGGGAAAAAAGAGGGTGGACATTCTTGGAGGGAGGAAGCTAGGATGGATTATGGTGGGGTGGGAAACGCGCCCGGAGCCTGAGCCACCACCGTGGTTAGATGCCCACCCAGACCCTCCCCTAGACTTTGTGCTGGTGCGTCCGGAGTTCGCACCTTGTGGGGGGGGTAATGTCACGTTCCTGACCTATTTATGTTAGTTGTTATGTGTGTTAGTTGGTCAGGACGTGAGGTTGGGTGGGCATTCTATGTTTTCTGTTTCTGTGTTGGTTTTGGGTTACCTGGTATGGCTCTTAATTAGAGGCAGGTGTTTGGCGTTCCTCTAATTAAGAGTCATATTTAGGTAGGCGTTGTCACAGTGTTCGTTGTGGGTGATTGTCTCCTGTGTCAGTATGTATGTTCGTACCACACGGGACTGTAGCGTTTGTTTGTTTCGTTTCGTTTCGATGTCGTCTGTTTCCTGTACGTAAGTTTATGTTTAGTTATGTAAGTTTATGTTCAGGTTTCGTCAACGTCGTTTTCTTGTTTTGTAGTTTTGAAAGTGTTTTGTTTCGTTTCGTGTTGCCATCGTATTCTTAATAAAGATGGCTTATTTCCCAAATGCTGCGTTTTGGTCTGAAGATCCTTCTCTCCTCACCTCATCCGAGGATGAGGAGAGCGGCAGGCGTTACAATATAGTGTTCATGTGCTGTAAATGAGACACCAAATAATCATCCAACAATCCTAGACACGCAATTAGCCTCTGAGCTGTAATTGAGGAGTAAGTACTAGTTACACTGTTTGTCTACACGGGTGTTTGATTATTCATAAAAATATATATAAATGATTAGCATGTATGTTTTCTTAGAAAGCGCCATAACAACACATGCTGAACAATCTGATAGCAAGTCTCTTAACGTCTTAACATGCAATTAACGCTACTATTACTACTAATATGACGGCCACATGCACGACCTCCGACAGTAACAATACATTTCATAATTGTACAGTACTGTGGAAAGGCAAATGTTGCTGCAAATCTGACATTTGGAAAACACAAGTTAGAATCCATTGACACAATATGTTTTCTGTATATTTCAGAGTTCTACATCTTACACTTATCTTTCTACTTTCTCACACCAGTCCTACACCATTTCCATCAGAGAATACCAAGGCATACTTCCAGCCAATCTGCCTCAGTATTTTCTTGACCTGGTCAAATTCCTTCTGCTAATATTGAATATGGAAAATGTGTAAATACTGCTTTTGTTATGATGAATTGCTTTGAATCGATAACGACATCAGGGTGTTAGGGTGTTATTGAGACAACAGAACAAGATCAGCAATTATTATTATTTATTTTTTTACATTGATTGATTGACATTTAAATTGAAATAATAACATGGATTATAACACTGGATTACCTCAATATAGTGAGCCAAGACGCACACAAAAAATCTACACTACTTGTACATGATATAAAATAAGCATTAGAATTTGTCAGAATACAGAATGCAGGCTTTGTTGAATTGATTTCACTCAATACAGATTGAACTTTATGCCTCTAGTAACTGAACTAGAAGTTCTTCCAGACCACACTACATGTTCTTTGCCTTACATGAGAGAAACGCTAGTAACTAGTGTGAAGTCAGAAGATACATGGCTTGAATTTAGTCTTAGCTCAAACTTGATTAATGGGATATTACTAGGATAAAAGAAACAATAAATAATCTGACTTCCAAAATATGACAGGCCAACACAGTCCTGAGGCAACAAGCAACTCCTCCTCGATAAAGTCAACTTTTTTTAGCTAGGTTTTTTTAGCCCATAGATTTTGTTGTACTGTTGTAGTCACTCAAATATCACATGAATACACAGTACCCAATGCTGAGTAAAAAGTTTGGGAACCCCTGATCTAATCCATGAGAGTAAACCTAATGCAATTTTTCCTGATCTATTAATTTCATTATATTATGAAATCTTACAATGTCTAATGTCTCAAAGGTTCAATAATTGTATTTGATGAATTTCTCATGTTTAACTCAACTGTTTCTTTGAGGCTTAACCAAAGTGACCATCTGTAAACTAGTAAATACGAAAATTACAGTATGTGACACCCATGGATAATTACAGATTACATCCATCCGGATCCCTCTTTGGCGTTCATAGTGGAGGTGGACGCGTCCGAGGCTGGGATAGGAGCCGTGCTCTCTCAGCGCTCGGGTACGCCACCGAAACTCCGCCCGTGTGCTTTCTTCTCGAGTAAGGTCAGCCTGGCGGAGCAAAACTATGATGTGGGGGACCGGGAGCTGTTGGCTGTCGTCAAGGCTTTGAAGGCGTGGAGACATTGGCTTGAGGGGGCTAAACACCCTTTTCTCATCTGGACTGACCACTGCAATCTGGAGTACATAAGGGCGGCGAGGAGACTGAACCCTCGCCAGGCAAGGTGGGCCATGGTTTTCACCTGTTTTGTTTTCACCCTTTCTTACAGACCAGGTTCCCAGAACGTGAAGGCAGACGCACTGTCCCGACTGTATGACACAGAGGAGCGGCCCATGGATCCCACCCCCATACTCCCGGCCTCCTGCCTGGTGGCGCCGGTAGTGTGGGAGCTGGACGCGGACATTGAGCAGGCGATACGTGCAGAGCCCACTCGCCTCCAGTGTCCCGCTGGGCATCTGTACGTTCCTTCTGCTGTCCGTGACCGGCGGATCTATTGGGCCCACACGTCACCCTCCTCTGGTCATCCAGGCATCGGTCGGACGGTGCGCTGTCTGAGTGGGAAGTACTGGGGGCTCACTTTGGCTAAGGATGTGAGGGTTTATGTTTCCTCCTGCTCGGTGTGCGCCTAGTGTAAGGCTCCTAGGCACCTGCCCAGAGGTAAGCTACACCCCTTACCCGTTCCACAACGGCCTTGGTCGCACCTGTCGGTGGATTTCCTTACCGATCTTCCTCCCTCACAGGGTAACACCACGATCCTGGTCGTTGTGGACCGTTTTTCTAAGTCCTGCCATCTCCTCCCTCTGCCCGGTCTCCCTACGGCCCTACAGACTGCGGAGGCCTTGTTTACACACGTCTTCCGGCACTACGGGGTGCCTGAGGACATAGTGTTTGATCGGGGTCCCCAGTTCACTTCGAGGGTCTGGAGGGCGTTCATGGAACTTCTGGGGGTCTCGATCAGCCTTACCTTGGGTTTTCACCCCGAGAGTAACGGGCAGGTGGAGAGAGTTAACCAGGATGTGGGTAGGTTTCTGAGGTCTTATTGCCAGGACCGGCCGGAGGAGTGGGCGGCGTTCGTGCCCGGTGCAGAGATTGTCCAGAACTCGCTCCGCCACTCCTCCACTAACCTCTCCCTCTTCCAGTGAGTACTGGGGTATCATCCTTGGCATCAGAGTCAGACCGAGGCTCCTGCGGTTGGACGACTGGTTCCGGCGCGCGGAGGAGACATGGGATGCCGCCCATGTTCACCTTCAGTGCGCCGTGCTGCGCCAGAAAGCCAGCGCAGACCATCACCGCAGTGAGGCCCCGGTGTTTGCACCGGGGGACCGGGTCTGGCCCTCGACCCGAATCCTGCCCCTCCGCCTGCGAGGGGTACGGTCCGGAGGAGAGATGCTGGGTTCCGGTGCAGGACGTGTTGGACCCTTCAATGCTGCGGGAGTTCCACCGTCTCCGTCCGGATCGCCCTTCACCTCACACTCCGGGTCGTCCCCGAGGCCGGTATTGGCGCGCAGCTGGAGCCGCGCGTCAAGGGGGAGGTACTGTCATGACTTCCGCCGAAGTCAGTTCCTCTCCTTGTTCGGGCGGCGTTCGCCGGTCTTCTAGCCATTGCCAATCCACCTTTCATTTTCCATTTGTTTTGTCTTGTCTTCCGGCACACCTGGTTTACATCTCCTACTAATTAACATGTGTATTTAACCCTCTGTTCCCTCCATGTCTGTGTGGGGTATTGTTTATTGTTATTGGCACGCTTCCGGCTGGTTTGCGCCGGGTTTTGTTTTACCCGTGCTTTGTGGCAGCCGGTACTTTGTACTTGGGCTCTGTACTTTTGCTGCCTCACTTGTTCTGTGGGCATTTGTTTTGTGACGCGGTTGCGTACTGTATTATGATTGCCTTAGTAAAATGCTTTGTCTATTCATCTCTGCTCTCCTGCGCCTGACTTCCATGCACCAGCTACACCCACCGCTGACAAATACGCTAAATTCCTTTTCACTAAATCTAGAAATCATGTTGAACCCTTTTAGGAAATGATCCTAAATAAATTTCAAAGCTAGTGTTTTTTCCCCCTTATGCCATGGAATGAAAGCAGTGGGGCTAATTACGAGCATTCTTCGCTGAATTAGAGTTAGGGTGTGTAGTAAGACTGCTTGCCTTTGTCTTGATCCCCAAACTAATCCCGTACATATTCCTCCAAAATTCAGTGGTCACTTGGTTAATTAAGGGCCCAATCTGTCTTTAGACAAACTCATCTGAGCTTAATGTTTTCACCTTTAAAGTCCAGCAGCCCCACCTGGCACCCCTAAGCTAATATTGTGTAGCTTTGTCTGTGGACTGTGCTAATCTAGTCACAGACAGGCGAGCAGGTAAACCCTGCTCTACAGTGCTTAGTGCTAGACAGGAACAGACCTTTAATTTGGGGGAATTTCAGTCAATTAAGAATGCCCGTAAGCTCCAAACCTGAATCACAGAAATGTCTTCCAGCTTGTTGTATTGTACTCTTTTATGGGATTATTCTAAACCTTTCAAAGAGCTAACGATTTTACAGTGTATAGGATAAGTAATGTTTATGCTGTATGTGGAGGGCAATGGTTTCAATGGTTGGACCCATGCCATACATGTTCAGTATGATGACAAGAGGGGGGCACTATTTCTACTACCATCCTACTACTTTATACTATATGGAATGGAATTTTACATAATGTAATTAAGGCTTTAACTTAAAACATTTTTTCCACATTTTGTTACATTACAGCCTTATTCTAAAATTGATTAAATAAAACATGTTCCTCATGAATCTACACACAATAACCAATAATTACATTTTTTTATTGTTGCACAGGTGCATCCTGTTTCCATTGATCATCCTTGAGATGTTTCTACAACTTTATTGGAGTCCACCTGTGGTACATTGATTGGACATGATTTGGAAAGGCACACACCTGTCTATATAAGGTTACATAGTTGGCAGTGCATGTCAGAGCAAAAACCAAGACATGAAGTCGAAGGAATTGTCCGTAGAGCTCCGAGACTGAACTGTGTCACGGCACAGGTCTGGGGTAGGGTATCAAAAATGTTCTGCAGCATTGAAGGTCCCCAAGAACACAGTGGCCTCCATCATTCTTATATGGAAGAAGTTTGGAATCACCAAGACTCTTCCTAGAGCTGGCCGCCTCGCCAAACTGAGCAATCGGGGGAGAAGGACCTTGGTCAGCAAGGTGACCAAGAACCCGAAGGTCACTCTGACAGAGCTCCAGAGTTCCTCTGTGGAGATGGTTGTCCTTCTGGAAGGTTATCCCATCTCTGCAGCACTCCACCAATCAGGCCTTTTTGGTAGAGTGGACAGACGGAAGCCACTCCTCAGAAAAAGGCACATGACAGCCCGCTTGGAGTTTGCCAAAAGGCACCTAAAGACTCTCAGACCATGAGAAATAAGGTTATCTGGTCTGATGAAACCAAGATTAAACTCTTTGGTCTGAATGCCAAGCGTCACGTCTGGAGGAAACCTGGCACGATACCTACGGTAAAGCATGGTGGTGACAGCATCATGCTGTGGAGATGTTTTTTAGCGGCAGGGACTGGGAGACTAGTCAGTATCGAGGGAAAGACGAACGGAGCAAATTACAGAGAGATCCTTGATGAAAACCTGATCCAGAGTGTTCAGGACCTCAGACTGGTGCGAAGGTTCACCTTCTAACAGGACAACGACCCTAAGCACACAGCCGAGACAACGCAGGAGTGGCTTTGGGACAAGTCTCTTAATGTCCTTGAGTGGACCAGCCAGAGCCCGGACTTGAACCCGATCAAACATCTCTGGAGAGACCTGAAAATAGCTGTGCAGCAATGCTCCCCATCCAACCTGACAGAGCTTGAGAGGATCTGCAGAGACGAATGGGAGAAACTCCCCAAATACAGGTGTGCCAAGCTTATAGTGTCATACCCAATGAGACTAGAGGTTGTCATCGCTGCCAACGGTGCTTCAATAAAGTACTGAGTAAAGGGTCTCTATACTTATGTAAATGTAATATTTCAGTGTATTATTTGTATTAAATTTGCAACAATTTCTAAAAACGTGTTTTTGCTTTGTCATTATGGGGTATTGGTGTAGATTGATGAGGGATTAAAAAAAATACATTTTAGAATAAGCCTGTAACGTACTGTATCAAAGTGTGGAAAAAGTAAAGGCGTCTGAATACTTTCCAAATGCACTGTAATATATAATCTGTGTCATATTTCCACAAAAGCTATCAATCAATACAATATTAAACATATTTGCGATAATGAAATATTACATTGATATAGAACACTTGCACACATACAACCTACTTTAACAAACCGAAATGGTTATAAATGTACTACCCAGATGGCAAAATCCTACCAGCGTAAACTTCAATCACAACAATCACACGAATTGCAGTAAAACATGGACTAGGGCTTTTCTACTGCTAAATTACTACAATACTTCTCGTAAATCTGCAGTGAATCTACATGTTCAGAGGGTTCAGAAATAAACAAGTCCTAAAGCAGTCATAATCAGAATTATATATCGCCTGATCTCCTTAAAATTAGGTTGTGCCCCAGAAAAGTGTGAAAACTTAAAAAAGAATGCATACAATGTAAAAACATACCCTCACTGTTTTGTGAATGGGTGGCAGTATGCTCTTAAGAAATGCTTGTCAGGCAGTTCATGCTATGAAGCTACCACGTCCTGTATTATTGTGTCATTAAACGGTATCATTGTGTTATTGTTATTGTTATTGTTTATGATTCATATTCTCATAATTTTCTTAAGAAATGAAAACATTTGATTAAATGTTGAAAATTATGAGAATATGAATCAAACAATAAAGATAACAATCAATTAGAATGTTGCAGTGACAATGTTGGAAACAACAGGAAAATTGTCATATTCAAAGGAAAAAGCAAAGGAGAAATATCTATCCAGTCATGCTTTAGATATAAAGTTTGGGATACACTTCAACATTTAATCTTTACCTTTTTTCATCTGTGTTTTTAGTATTTAGTTGTACTTTTTCTAAAGAAGGACAAACAAATGTAAAGGAATCGTTGTGGTAGTTATCAATCTCTGTCTCCCCTAGCTTTCAGAAAATTTGCAACAGTCTCTAGTCACCCAGAGCAGATTAACAATGAATCAAAGCTATGAAAGATATGAATGTAGCTCAGCAAATAGGATTAAAGATGGCTAAATCCAAATGGATGGAAGCACAGCATGCATTAAAGAGGAATTCTCTCAGGAAAGCTCATCCCCATATGCGTTTTAAAACACTTCTTACCTCCATGTGTTTTACACCGTATCATAGTAAACTGTGCTTGCTCGACTGTCCAGAAGATTCATGATCAAGTTGCCAATATAGAGTCATCCAACCCACAGTAACTTCTTCAAACAACATCTGAGTGTGAATGCCTGCATCTAGAGGTGATAGAGACCTCTGGAATTGTGTGAGGAGTGGCATGTTTGGCATATCACAGTGAAGCAGCCAGCCAGAGAGGGGGTGTGTCACCTGTGTCATCAGGTGTGAGAACTGAGGACAATACTTATTGCTTACCTTCAGCACCTCCATGGGCAGCTGGGATGCGGGGGGAAGGCTGGGGGGCGCGCTGACGTTGATGGCCGAGGTCTGGGTGTGGATGTGGCCGTCGGTGGTCTGGTGGTGCAGCGAGGTGGAGGAGGCCTGACGTCTCTGCTGCTCCCGCCGCTCCTGCTCCTGGAGCTGCTCTCGCATCAACTGCTGCCGCAGCAGGATTCGTGATGTCATGGTGGAAGAGCCCAATGGGGGCTTGGAAGAGGAGCATTGCTGGTCTAACGGATTACTGCAGGACGGAGAGACAAACATCAGGCAGGGCATCAGGAGAGGGGAGGAGGGGAGGGGCGGGGTTAGGGAGGTGAGAGTGAGCGTTAAGGGTGAAAGAGAGGTCAGGGAAAAGAGAGAGGCTTTAGAGCATTAGGATCTACAGTACTGGGATCAGGAAGACGCCACGTCACAGTGAGAAAACCTAAAGATTTCTTCTAAATGTCTCCTGCTGGTCTGCAAGCCAGAAAGTTGTGTCTGCTGCAGAATACTGAACACAATTACTGAGGAGGAATCTTAACCCTAACACATCTCCTTCTAGTCTTGTCTGTATAGTGTTTAAATGTAGCCAACATCCCATACTTGGATCAAAACAATGACTCAGACAGGGGAATTTTTCTTCACACAGTTTCAGTTCTCCCTATGTTCTCAAATGTAGACACTTGCTGTTTTCCAGACAGAATCCTGCTGTAGGCCTAAAATATAGAGGGTGTGCTGGAGCAGAAGCTGTCTGGATGAAGCCCTCCCTGAATGAGTGATTTGATATAAATCTCAGCAAAACGTCTTGCCAATCAAGCTGTGCAGTAATCGGACTAATTAGCCAGTCTGGTCAAACGCAACCTTGGTCGACAGCCATCCCTCCGCACTGAGCTCTCCCTTTATTTTATAGAAGCTCATGTCAACCCCCTCATAAAGTAAAAAAGTCTTAAATCTTATGCATCACATTTCTGACAACTGAGATGCATTAAAGATAGGCCTACATACTTTATATAACGTTTTTTTATGTAATCATACAAACACTAAATTTTAGGCCCCAAAATGTTCATAAACTTGAAGAATCCTGACACCAAATGCCATTTTCCACACTTTAACCACAATGAGAGGGGTTAATATACATCTCTGAGGTCTAGAACATGGAGGAAATTCAGTCGGTGCCTTTTCCCCATTTTTGCAAACTGATTTATGGCTTGTCTGGAGCAAGTGAATCATCTCTTTTGACACACATTGTTTGGGAGACCTGACTTACACAAGACCAAAATGCTTCCTGTGGTGGATTCAAAATCATTTTCATCCTCACTTTACATTTTGGAATCTCCAGATAATATCGATCTGTTGTGCTTCTGTGGCCCTTCATTAAGTTAATCTGTAGGACTTCCCCTAACATGCATTCAAGAGACACAAAGATCTGCAAATGTTGATTCTCAACTCTTGCACTTGTGGTATTTACAAAAGGCATCCGAAAAAGTTTCATAACCAGTAAACCCTTGTGTATATGGTATACCTCTATCATCTTACATAGTAGAATAAGTAGAACTGTACTGAGGCAGACTCAAGATTACAACCATTGACCACTGTGTGTGTAGGTTCTGCCCTCACTAACACATTGACCGGCTGCCAGATGGCTTTTTGCCCAGTTGTTCCTAAGCAGAATACTGAAACCCATAAAAAGACCTTTTGTCTGGTTCAACTTTCCACTATTGTGTGCACACACCTCCTCTCTGTGCATATGTATCAGGAAACACAATGGCTGCACAGTCTCGCATGGCCACACCCCCTGGCCGAGAGGTTTTTAATGGAGAGAGAGAGCTCCTGGACTGGAGGTGGTTCAATGGCTTAGGAGAGGAGGCTGCAGCCCACCCTCACACACCTTAATGACCTGCTGGATAAAGAATGGCTTGGCCTAGTGGGAGAGCCATCAATCTAGCCTCACAATGAACAATGGCACAATAACAATACTAATACCTATAAAAAACAAATAGTGATAATGACAACACAATAAACAATACATGTTATATCATATCTATGTGCTTTGTATTCTGTCTACAAACATCATAACAATGCTATTAGACAAAACATTTAAATAAGTATTTCTCTAGTCAACTTTTAATTGTCCTTCAATCTTGGCAGAAAATCTTTCACATTTCAAGATCTACATATCTGTATAATTACATATGAGTTCCAAACAAAAGGATAATGCACCAAAGCATTAAATGCATTCTGGCTATAGTACTTAGCCTAAATTGCACATACATTTCTTGAATTCCAATGCAAAAGCTTCTGACCTAACTGTCCAAAATCAAAACACTGCATTGGCAAGTAAAACTCTGAGCAGCAAACAAACCACAACCTAAAGTTACTGCCTAGAGAGAGTGCTATTAATAGCCATATAGATGTATTGTATTTATAGTCCAAATGCATGTTTCACTCTGCACACACATAAACCTTCTATCTCACTCTTTCTAACACACGCACATTCAACTCTCAAACATAAACACACATGCATGCACACATAGCAGCATGGAGGTACAGCTACTCACAGGTGGTTAGTGTAAAAGGAGCAGGGTCTGTGCACTTGGGCTCCTAAGGCCTCCATGTTTGTTCGTTTTTCCTGAAGGTGCATCAGACAGCTGTCCTTGGAGAGCAGTGAAAGTCATGTTGCCAATGCAGCCCTGTAAGTGTGTCACAAGGGGGAGGCTCCAGGGCCAGGCCTGGGAACTCCAATCCCTACATAGAGCTACCCAGGGAGGAACAGCCCCGTCCGGTCAACACCAATCCACACACAGTGACAGAGAGAGAGAGAGAGAGAGAGTGACAGAGAGAGAGAGAGAGAGAGAGTGACAGAGAGAGAGAGAGAGAGAGTGACAGAGAGAGAGAGAGAGAGAGAGAGTGACAGAGAGAGAGAGAGAGAGAGAGTGACAGAGAGAGAGAGAGAGTGACAGAGAGAGAGAGAGAGAGAGAGAGAGAGAGAGAGAGAGAGAGAGAGAGAGAGAGAGAGAGAGAGAGAGAGAGAGAGAGAGAGAGAGAGGGCTAGAGCACGGGAGCAGTGTGCTGTACAGCAGTGTTGTACACTAACTGAGCTACTTAGATTCCTTACTGCATCAACATCAAGTTTCTCAGACCGGAAAGATTGACCCTGGTCAAACAATGAGTAGCCATGTGTGCAGAAGGACAGAAGTAAATACAAGGAGTTATCCTGGCCCCGCCCCTTTCCCCCACCATGAGGTAAATTTCTTCCTCTGGGCTCACCTTCACAATCACCTTCTGAGACACACAGAGCCCAGAGTCCAGTGACTGCAGTCTGCAGGTGTCTTGGTTCCTGGTTGGATCAGGTGTTCCCGACAGCACTACACAGTCTCCCTGCTGGAGATGGAGTTTGAGCAGCACAACTGCAGGCTGTTCTGCTCAGAACCTTGACCTACCCAACCAACCCCCACTGCTCAGAACCTTGACCTACCCAACCAACCCTCTTTGCTCAGAACACTGCTGCCTGGAGCCTCTAGCATATACAGTTGAAGTCGGAAGTTTACATACACTTAGGTTGGAGTCATTAAAACTAGTTTTTCAACCACTCCACAAATTTCTTGTTAACAAACTATAGTTTTGGCAAGTTGGTTAGGACATCTACATTTTACATGACACAAGTCATTTTTCCAACAATTGTTTACAGACAGATTATTTCACTTATAATTCACTGTATCACAATTCCAGTGGGTCAGAATTTACATACACTAAGTTGACTGTGCCTCTAAACTGCTTGGAAAATTCCAGATAGCCTAATTGACATAATTTGAGTCATTTGGAGGCGTACCTGTGGATGTATTTCAAGGCCTACCTTCAAACTCAGTGCCTCTTTGCTTGACATCATGGGAAAATCAAAAGAAATCAGCCAAGACTTGTAGACTTGTAGAATTGTAGACCTCCACAAGTCTGGTTCATCCTTGGGAGCAATTTCCAAACGCCTGAAGGTACCATGTTCATCTGTACAAACAATAGTACGCAAGTATAAACACCATTGGACCGTGCAGCCGTCATACGCTCAGGAAGGAGACATGTTCTGTCTCCTAGAGATGAACGTACTTTGGTGCGAAAAGTGCAAATAAATCCCAGAACAACAGCAAAGGACCTTGTGAAGATGCTGGAGGAAACAGGTACAAAAGTATCTATATCCACAGTAAAACGAGTCCTATATCGACATAACCTGAAAGGCTGCTCAGCAAGGAAGAAGCCACTTCTCCAAAACCACCATAAAAAAGCCAGACTACGGTTTGCAAATGCACATGGGGACAAAGATCGTACTTTATGGAGAAATTACCTCTGGTCTGAAACAAAAATAGAGCTGTTTGGCCATAATGACCATTGTTATGTTTGCTTGAAAAAGGGGGAGGCTTGCAAGCCGAAGAACACCATCCTAACCATGAAGCACGGGGGTGGCAGCATCATGTTGTGGGGGTGCTTTGCTGGAGGAGGGACTGGTGCACTTCACAAAATAGATGGCATCATGAGGTAGGACAATTATGTGGAGATATTGAAGCAACATCTCAAGACATCAGCCAGGAAGTTAAAGCTTGGTCGCAAATGGGTCTTCCAAATGGACAATGACCCCTGGCATACTTCCAAAGTTGTGGCAAAATGGCTTAAGGACAACAAAGTCAAGGTATTGGAGTGGCCATCATAAAGCCCTGACATCAATCCCATAGATAATTTGTGGGCAGAACTGAAAAAGCGTGTGCGAGCAAGGAGGCCTACAAACCTGACTCAGTTACACCAGCTCTGTCAGGAGGAATGGGCCAAAATTCACCCAACTTATTATGGGAAGCTTGTGGAAGGCTACCCAAAATGTTTGACCCAAGTTAATCAATTTAAAGGCAATACTACCAAATACGAATTGAGTGTATGTAAACTTCTGACCCACTGGGAATGTGATGAAAGAAATAAAAGCTGAAATAAATCATTCTCTCGACTATTATTTTGACATTTCACATTCTTAAAATGAAGTGGTGATCCTAACTGACCTAAAACAGGGCATTTTATGAGCATTAAATGTCAGGAATTGTGAAAAACTGAGTTTAAATGTATTTGGCTAAGGTGTAGGTAAACTTCCGACTTCAACTGTACATGTACCTCTATGTCTATGGAGTCTTCACTACTACTATGCAAATATCTGACAATGTAAATTATTCGGCAGTTCAAATGTATAAACTGGTTAAATGGTCATGTAAACTAAAACATTGACTACAGTAAGGAAAGAGACACATTAACACAGATAAAACGGACCATGACATAACTGTGAAGAACACTCACAGTGAGGAAAGGCTCTGTATGCAGTGCTTTGGTTAAGTAAGACAAGTTAAGAGCACTATGGTCACAAATAAATAAAATTGATGTATACACCGAGTGCTCCAAACATTAAGAACACCTTCCTAATATTGAGTTGCACCCCTCCTTTTGCCCTCAGAACAGCCTCAATTCGTAGGGGCATAGACTATACAAGTTATCGGAAGCATCCACAGGGATGCTGGCCCATGTTAACTCCAATGCTTTCCACAGTTGTGTCAAGTTGGCTAGATGTCCTTTGGATGGTGGACCATTCTTGATACACACGGGAAACTGTTGAGTGTGACACAAACCAGCGCACCTGGCACCTACTAACATACCCCGTTTAAAGGCACTTAAATATTTTGTCTTGCCCATTCACCCACTGAATGGCATACTTACACAATCCATGTCTCAATTGTCTCAAGGCTTCTTTAACCTGTCTCCTCTCCTTCATCTACACTGATTGAAGTGGATTTAACAAGTGACATCAATAAGGGATCATAGCTTTCACCTGGATTCACCTGGTCAGTCTATGTCATGAAAGAGCAGGTGTTCTTAATGTTTTGTATACTTGTATGTTATGCAAGGAAAACAAATCAGCAAGTTGCCAACTACCACAACAGATAATGGAGTTCTTTGTTGTCGTAGTTACGGGCAGAGAAGGTCCGGTTGGGATAATTTGAACTTGCCGGGTCCTATTTCTGTAATTAGGTTTTATGCCTTTCATGAGTCTCTTCACTTGTTTACAGTAGTATGGCCTACTCCAGTCCAGCTCGCCTTCCCCTCTCTGCATGATATGACTAGGACAGCACTCTGAAGCACATAAAAAAAAAACACACAGATTATCAATGTATTGAAATAATATTACTGCTGCTGCATACAGAATGGTGGGTGGCTATAATGTGTGATAAGTCGCGCCCTACTACAGGCCTGCTCTTCAAATTATCCTTGACAGGATCAATGTGTTCTCTATTTGAAAATACACTATATATACAAAAGTATGTTGACACCCCTTCAAATTTGTGGATTCTACTATTTCAGCCACACCCGTTGCTGACTGGTGTATAAAATCGAGCACACAACACTCACTACCGAGTTCCAAACTGCATCTGGAAGCAATCGTCAGTACAATAACTGTTTGTCGGGAACTTCATAAAATGGGTCTCCATGGCCGAGCAGCCGCACACAAGCCTAAGATCACCATGCAAAATGCCAAGCATCGGCTGGAGTGGTGTAAAGCTTGGACGCCATTGGACTCTGGAGCAGTGGAAACGCGTTCTCTGGAGTGATGAATCACACTTTACCAACGGGCAGTCGAACGGACTAATCTGGGTTTGACGGATAGCAGGAGAACACTACCTGCCCCAATCTGCCCCAATGCATAGGGACAACTGTGGTGTTAGATGGAAGAGGAATAATGGCCTGGAGCTGTTTTTCATGGTTCGGGCTGGACCCCTTATTTCCAGTGAAGGGAAATCTTAACACTACAGCATACAATGACATTCTAGACGATTCTGTGCTTCCAATTTTTGTGGCAACAGTTTTGCTGAATGGAAGCAAGTCCCCACAGCAATGTTCCAACATCTAGTAGAAAGCCTTCCCAGAAGAGTGGAGGCTGTTATAGCAGCAAAGGGAGGACCAACTTCATATTAATACCCATGATTTTGGAATGAGATGTTCGACAAGCAGGTGTCCACATACTCTTGGTAATGTAGTGGCTACCATAATGTTGTTTCTTCCTAGGTTCTGGCCATTCTAGGGAGTTTTTCCTAGCCACCGTGCTTCTACATCTGTATTGTTTGCTGTTTGGGGTTTTAGGCTGGGTTTCTGTACAGCACTTTGTGACATCGGCTGATGTAAAAAGGGCTCTATAAATACATTTTGATTGATTGATAAAGAAAATCCTTTGTCACTCTCACATCTGTTTACTCAGACTGTCAGATCTAACTGGAATTATGGAGAAATGAAATTAACACCTTCATGGCCGCTGTCCAGTGAATGTGTTTAGAGCCCAAGTGGGAGTAACGATGCGGTCAGAGTGATTACGTAACCATTGGGTTGTGTAGTGTCTCACTCCACTCTAGCACCTGTATGTGTCACTCAGACCCCATCGGATCCCCATCCTGGATCGGGAGAGGAACACCCTGGTCCTGACCTCCCTCTTTGGTATATGATATGGACTCCCAGAAACAGAACAGGACAGAGCGCTCCCTGAGACTTTGAGTGTCCCTTACAGAGGCCACATTGACACCAGCACTGGATACTGGATGCTCATGTAAAAACACATATCATAATGCAATGCGGTATGTATTTTCTGTGAATACACTTTACCATATATGTACTTCAATGCCTAGGCCAAGATGTGGCTTGGGAAGAGCATTGAACACAATAAAGACAACCTGTGCTCTTTGTTATTCTTTAACTTCTAGGTCAAATGGGGCTTGTAGGGAGTCTATAAAACCAGTTCGGGGGCATGGAGTGCATGGTCACTGGAGGACAACTGGGACATCTCTGCTCCTTGAAAGCGTGATATAGTCACATATTCTACGTAGTGTTTGACTGCATGAATAGTGTATCCTTAACTGCTTAATGAGTCATCATATTATATAAACGGGAAGATCCATAGTGGAAAAAGGAACAAACATTTACAATTGACTTACATTTTATTTGTAATTTTCTTTATTTAACCTTTATTTAACTAGGTAAGTCAGTTAAGAACAAATTCTTATTTACAATGACGGCCTACACCGGCCAAATTCGGACGACGCTGGGCCAATTGTGAGTCGCCCTATGGGACTCTCAAACACGGCCGGTTGTGATACAGCCTGGATTCGAACCAGGGTGTCTGTAGTGACGCCTCTAGCACTGAGATGCAGCGCCACTCAGGAGCCCATGCCACATGCTTTGACAAGGTTCATGCTACATTGACACTTTACCTCTCATTCACATCTGTGACAGATGAAAGATACAGTATGACAGGTATGTGACCATTGGACGGTGACGTTACATCTTTTTTTTATTCATAATGTGATGACATGGAATATATCTCTAAACTGTATCTACATTTTTGCTTTTAACTATTTCATTACTATTTTAATGTAAATTTCACCATTTAGTGCTGTAGACCTACAAATGGTGCAGAACATATTTTGACCAATCCAGACTCTGGGCCAACCAGAAGCAAAATATATGAGCTGAGATGTGAACAAATCCTGTCAAGAGACGTGCAGAATATTGACAGTCTAATTAGAATGTGAAGCTGACTCCATGGGTTACCTTGCTAAAGAATCCCAGCAACAAACAACGCCTGCTTTGCATTGGAGGTGACATATCCATTGCTAAATTTACAGAGCTAATTTACACCGCATAGAAGACAAGTTTCACCGTCTGTCTCACGTCTATATTAAGAACACACAGCTCTGGCTCTGACTCTGCAGGGGTTCGTTCGGCTGTCTGTGCCAAAAGCTTTCTGAGACAGCCTGAAAGCGAAGTAACCTCCGTCAGTAAAAACAAGATAATTCATGATGTTATCAACGTCATGATTTCAAATGAAGAAAAACTGCATTTTAGACCTATCAGGCCAGTCAATCTATGTCTTATCTTTGGCCTTGCTTTACTGTAGTAGTCAGAGTGTGTAGCATTTGTTCGTTTTTTTGCATTGTTTGTAACTTATTTTGTACATAATGTTGCTGCTACCGTCTCTTATGACCGAAAAGAGCTTCTGGACATCAGAACAGCAATTTCTCCGCTTGAACTGGAAGAAGAATTTTTCTTTAATGAGTCGGACGAAAGGGATTTACTCCAGACACCCGAACAGGCCCAGGTCCTCGTCATTCGCAGGAGAAAGAGACTGAGGTTTTGTGGAAGGAGATTGGGGTGCCTTGTGAGGATCCGGCGACGAGTGGCTAATCTGTCTTTGCCATCGGTACTATTGGCCAACGTACAATCGCTTGATAATAAAGTAGACGAACTACAAGCACGTATATCCTACCAACGGGACATTAAAAACTGTAATATCTTATGTTTCATCGAGTTGTGGCTGAACAACGACATGAATAACATACAGCTAGTGGGTTATACACTGTATCGGCAGGATAGAACAGCAGCTTCTGGTAAGACAAGGGGTAATGATCTATGTATATTTGTAAAGAACAGCTGGTGCACGATATCTAAGGAAGTCTCATGGTTTTGATCGCCTGAGGTAGAGTATCTCATGATAAGCTGTAGACCACACTATCTACCTACAGAGTTTTCATCTATATTCTTCGTAGCTGTCTATTTACCACCACAAACCGATGCTGGCACTAAGACCGCACACAATGAGCTGTATACAGCCATAAGCAAACAGGAAAACGCCTATTCAGAGGCAGCGCTGCTAGTGGCCGGGGACTTTAATGAAGGAAAACTTCATTAAAACATCCGTTTTACCTAATTTCTACCAGCATGTTAAATGTGCAACCAGAAGGATAAAACTCTAGATCGCCTTTACTCCACACACAGCGACGCGTACTAAGCTCAGATGAAGCAGATGCTAAGCTACAGGACTGTTTTGCTAGCACAGACTGGAATATGTTCCGGGATTCTTCTGATGGCATTGAGGACTTCACCACATCAGTCACTGGCTTCATCAATAAGTGCATCGATGACGTCGTCCCCACAGTAACTGTACGTACATACCCCAACCAGAAGCCATGGATTACAGGCAACATCCGCACTGAGCTAAAGGGTAGAGCTGCCGCTTTCAACGAGCGGGACTCTAACCCGGATGCTTATAAGAACCATCAAACAGGCAAAGCATCAATACAGGACTAAGATCGAATCGTTCTACACCTGTTCTGACGCTCGTCTTATGTGGCAGGGTTTGTAAACTATTACAGACTACAAAGGGAAACACATCAGAGAGCTGCCCAGTGACACAAGCCCACCAGACGAGCTAAATTACTTCTATGCTCACTTCGAGGCAAGCAACACTGAAACATGCATGAGAGCATCAGCTGTTCTGGACGACTGTGTGATTACGCTCTCTGCAGCCGATTTGAGTAAGACCTTTAAAGAGGTCAACATTCACAAGACGGATGACCAGGACGGATGACCAGGACTTGTACTCCGAGCATGCGCTGACCAATTGGCATGTATCTTCACTGACATTTTCAATATCTCCCTGTCTGAGTCTGTAATACCCAACATGTTTCAAGCAGACCACCATAGTCCCTGTGCCCATGAACACTAAGGTAACCTGCCTAAATAACTACCGACCCGTAGCACTCACGTCTGTAGCCATGAAGTGCTTTGAAAGGCTGGTCATGGCTCACATCAACACCATTATCCCAGAAACCCTAGACCCACTCAATTTGCATACCGCCCCAACAGATCCACAGATGATGCAATCTCTCTCTATTGCATGCCACACTGCCCTTTCACATCTGGACAAAAGGAACACCTATGTGAGAATGCTATTCATTGACTACAGCTCAGCGTTCAACACCATATTGCCCTCAAAGCTCATCACTAAGCTAAGGACCATGGGACTAAACACCTCCCTCTGCAACTGGATCCTGGACTTCCTGACGGGCCACCCCAGGTGGTAAGGGTAGGTAACAACACATCAGCCACGCTGATCCTCAACACGGGGGTGCGTGTACAGTCCCCTCCTGTACTCCCTGTTCACTCATGACTGCACGGCCAGGAACGACTCCAACACCATCATTAAGTTTGCCGGTAGGTCTGATCACCGACAACGACGAGACAGTCTATAGAGAGGAGGTCAGAAACCTGACCATGTGGTGCAAGGACAACAAAGTGATCAAGACAAAGGAGATGATTGTGGACTACAGGAAAAGGAGGACTGAGCACGCCCCCATTCTCATCGACAGGGCTGTAGTGGAGCAGGTTGAGAGCTTCAAGTTCCTTGGCGTTCACATCAACAACAAACTAACATGGTCCAAGCACACCAAGACAGTCGTGAAGAGGGCACAACAAAACCTATTCCCCCTCAGGAGACTGAAAAGATTTGGCATGGATCCTCAGATCCTCAAAAGGTTTTACAGCTGCACCATCGAGAGCATCCTGACAGGTTGCATCATTGCCTGGTATGGCAACTGCTTGGCCTCTGACCGCAAGGCACTACAAAGGGTAGTGCGTATGGCCCAGTACATCACTGGGGCCAAGCTTCCTGACATCCAAGACCTCTATGCCAGGCGGTGTCAGAGGAATGCCCTAAAAATTGTCAAAGACTCCAGCCACCCTAGTCATAGACTGTTCTCTCTGCTACTGCACGGCAAGCGGTACCGGAGCGCCAAGTCTAGGTCCAAGAGGCTTCTAAACAGCTTCTACCACCAAGCAATAAGCCACCTGAACATCTAATCAAATGGCTAGCCAGACTATTTGTATTGACCCCCCCCTCTTTTACGCTGCTGCTACTCTCTGTTATTATCTATGCATAGTCACTTTAATAACGCTACCAACATGTACATATTACCTCAATTACCTCGACTAACTGGTGCCCCCGCACATTGACTCGGTACCGCTACCCCCTATATATAGCTTCGCTATTGTTATTTTACTGCTGCTCTTTAATTATTTGTTACTTTTATTTATTTTCTTTTTAGGTATTTTTCTTAAAACTGCATTGTTGATTAAGGGCTTCTAAGTAAGCATTTCACTGTAAGTTGTATTCAGCGCATGTTAAAAATACCATTTTATTTTATTTTTATCAAACTAATGAACCACAGTGTCATAACCACAAAGGTATGTAAGGATAAGCATGGTTAAAACGACTGCACTCAATGTTTGGCTTTCTGTCATGGTTGCAAAGCCATAATAAATTAAATTAAATCACAACTTCAAGCATCTGCTACAGCAAGCCCATATAGTGTTGATTTAGTATCAATGTAATGAAATGTACTAATGTAACGGCTGTCTTCGGGTGAAAGAGAGGAGGACCAAAATGCAGCGTGATGATAATCCATATTTGAATTAGGATATTTAAACGACGAACAAAAACAACAAACTGACAGAAGGAACCGAGAACGCTACAGTCCTGAACATGGGAACGCAGAACAGATGAACACACGAACAGGAACAATCACCCACAAACAAACAGTGAAAACAGGCTACCTTAATATGGTTCCCAATCAGAGACAATGACAAACACCTGCCTCTGATTGAGAACCATATTAGGCCAAACAACAAACCCAACATAGAAACACAAAACATAGAATGCCCACCCAGCTCACGTCCTGACCAACTAAACAAAGACTAAACAAAGGAAATAAGGTCAGGAACGTGACAACTAATGAAGAAAATCTTTTTAAATTATGAATTACGTTAAAGGGCTGCACAAGATGGCGATTGCTTTCGCGTTCTCTCTAACTCCACAGCAATGTTTCATTGCAAAAAATATCAAACAAATTGCTGACAAAATCCCAAGTTCCGGAAAGTAAATACATGGCATCGGATTAATGAACTGATATACAAAATAACAATTGATGGATCCATCCGTTCTTTTCCATTTAAACTATTATATAAAATTCTCGCCACAAAAAGAAAGCTCAATATATGGGAGAGATCCTCTGTCCAGTGTCTGTGTTCTTTTGCCCATCTTAATCTTTTCTTTTTTATTGGCCAGTCTGAGATATGGCTTTTTCTTTGCAACTCTGCCTAGAAGGCCAGCATCCTGGAGTCTTCTCTTCACTGTTGACGTTGAGACTGGTGTTTTGCGGGTTCTATTTAATAAAGCTGCCATTTGAGGACTTGTGAGGCGCCTGTTTCTCAAACTAGACACTAATGTACTTGTCCTCTTGCTCAGTTGTGCACAGGGGCCTCCCACTCCTCTTTCTATTCTGGTTAGAGCTAGTTTGCGCTGTTCTGTAAAGGGAGTAGTACACAGCGTTGTACGAGATCTTCAGTTTCTTGGCAATTTCTCGCATGGAATAACCTTCATTTCTCAGAACAAGAATAGACTGATGAGTTTCAGAAGGTCTTTTTTTTTGGCCATTTTGAGACTATAATCGAACCCACAAATGCTGATGCTCCAGATACTCAACTAGTCTAAAGGCCAGTTTTATTGCTTCTTTAATCAGAACAACAGTTTTCAGCTGTGCTAAAATAATTGCAAAAGGGTTTTCTAATGATCAATTAGCCTTTTAAAATGATGAACTTGGATCAGCTAACACAACGTGCCATTGGAAAACAGGTGTGATGGTTGCTGATAATGGGCCTCTATACGCCTATGTAGATATTCCATAAAAAATCTGCCATTTCCAGCTACTATAGTCATTTACAACATTAACAATGACTACACTGTATTTCTGATCAATTTGATGTTATTTTAATGGACAAAATATGTGCTTTTCTTTAAAAAACAAGGACATTTCTAAGTGACCCCAAACTTTTGAACGGTAGTGTATATAAAATATATATACAAAAAAAGGGGATCAGAAATGATGCAGGTAATGTTATTTGATAGACTTCAATTCTATCTGATCATTTCATAGCTGATCTATCCCCTAAAAAAAAGAGAGGGAAAAAAGATCCAGAAAGGAAAGACTGATTGGGTCCACCACAAGTATGCTATAGGAAATCTAGACACAGAAGAGCACTGTCATATTTAGAAAGGTCACATGTCTCCACCACTAAGCACAATAATGAAGTCATACATAATTAACAGACAAAAAGAGACAATATTGCTTTGAACTACTTCCTGGCAATAGGCATGCAGCCAAGCACACAGTATTGACAGGCATTTTAGACCATTGCTCAATGTAACACTTGTCCCAGTCAATCAAGCTTCACAGTCGGCATCCCCATGAACTACGCAATTACACAGAAGGCAATATTATGGTATAAGGACTTAAATGTATAACAGTGGAGGCTGCTGAGGGAAGGACGGCTCATAGTAATGACTGGAATGGTCAATGGAATGGTATCAAACACATGGAAACCTCATCTTTGATGTAGTTGATACCACGCCATTGACTCCATTCCAGACATTATTATGAGCCGTCCTCCCCTCAGCAACCCCCACTGATGCATACGTCTTTAGAATAGAAATGACCCAGTTATTTGTACATTCTAATCTTACACAGAGAGACATAACCAAAGTGACAATAATTCAGTGGAGGCCTGGACCCCAGGCGGCAGAGGGGTAAAAGGTCATGTCCAGTGAACAGATCTGACTCAGCTCCCTGCTCTTTATTCAGCGCTTAGGGACAGAGGACACAATATGGATGCAAGTAGCTCTCTATTAAGTCATTTGTCAACTGTTTAGGAAAGTATCTATACATTTTCCTTTATGTAGTTAAATAAGCTATATTGGAAAGTAACATGGCTCCTACAATATTTATTTACTTAATTTTAGAATCTATAACACATTTTCTTACTAGGTCTCTATTGATATATTAATATCAATAATATTAAGAATTCACTGAGCACTAGGAATATCCCTACAGCTGAAATGTGACACACATTTGAACACACATTACAACACCATTTAACATGATATTTTTTCTTGACATTGTAATGACCTTTACAATGCATGAAATATATTTATTTCAAAAGAAAATGCATTTAGACTATACATGTGGAAAATAACTATGGCAGCGGAATAAACTGAAGGAAGTTTACCATGGAGTGGAGTTTAGTTCGCTATGGTAATCACAGTGAAGAAGACATCATAGTTTACTCCCTGGTATGGCTGTTCAAAATCCACAAACAAACTATTCTTCACAAGCTAATATTTGAAGTTGCATGTTAACAAGACAACACCCAAGTGTTGCATAACTAAATGTGCAATATAGAAGAGACATAAGGAATGGGAAGCAAACAAATCCCTCCTAGAAAGTCCTCAATAGGATAGGACAGTTTGCTATAGGATAACATCCTTGTGGAATCGCCTTCATTGGAAATAATGTAATTATACCCACACAAAAAAAAACATTTCCACAATAATTAAAACTTTTGCAAACATCCCTCGAGTATCAAATTCCTCTTTACCGCATAAAATAGCAGTGCACAGTCAAAACACTGACCTGTTTTTTTTCAAGGGCTGACTCTTCAACTCGTAATACGTTTTTGGTTCCTCTTGAAACTCTTCTCCAACCTCGAAGTCGGGAACTATACCCGATTCTGCTTGCATACTTGCGGCTGTCAACTTCTTGGCAATTTCAAATTATAAAGAAACGAACGATGTTATGGCCACCTCTCTAAAACACTCACTGTAACAGCCACTGAAAACGCAAACCCGTCTTGCTCCAAGACCCAGCGCGCAAACAACGCAAAAAAGTATGGAGTTCTGTAGAGCAGGGAATGACGCTCGTAGAAATGGGAGTTTGTGGTATGGAAAACTACAAGCACCATAAGCCACACGTTTGGTGTTTTGATCTGTCAATGTCAGCAGCTTTTTCATTGGTCGCAACATCCGATGGGATTTTACCACATTTTACCTTCAAATCTGCTCAGGTAAATTACCATAGCAGACTACATTGTTTCAATGTACAAATATCAGTATTCGTCCTTAAAAATAATAGCCTTATTAACATCTCCATAATTTTCACACATAACCTACTTTTCTTTCTATGAAAGGTAGGCTACAGTGTAACTACAACTATAAGCCTATTGTGCAACATTGTATACCTATAGTGTAATTACATTGTAACTACGATCCAACTACCATGTACAAATCACATTGCAAACCATCAGATGAGTTGACTATTTCTACATTTCGTAGACTACATAGTCTTGTTAATAGCATTGACCCAAAATATTGACAATGTTTGAAAATATTTGAGGAAATCTCCTGTTTTATGTTTGGTTTTTTTGATGATGGGAGAATAACATTGAGAGAATGTGATCTTCAAATGTGGGTAGGTTATGTATTATGTTTATTAATGTAGGTTATTATTACCTGAGATTGTACACTACTGCACTCTAGCAATGGTACTGGAGTCTGAACATAAAGTTTAATTTACAACCAGTTAGGTATTGCGATAGCATAGTGTCACATTACATTACAGGCTGTACCGTGGAAAGGTTCAAAGCAAAAGCCAGATCACCACAGGCGACTCTCCTGTGCCTTGCAACCTGCACTGTCCCCGTTTAAAAGTCCCTTATTCTCCACTGGGCGGCAGTGTAAAGCTAGGACAATCATCATCACCATTGAGTCTGCAGGTGACAAATAAAATAAAATATTATTTTATTTGTCACATGCTTTATAAACAACAGGTGTAGACTAACAGTGAAATGCTTACTGAGGGGCCCTTCCCAACAATGCAGAGAGAAAGAAAATATATAAATAATAGAAAAGTAAAATGCATAATAATAAAAGTAATAATAAATACACAATGAGTAACGATAACTTGGTTATATACAGTACCGAGTTGATTTGCAGGGGTACGAGGTAAGGTAGATACTGTATGTACATATAACTAGGAATACAGTGACAGATAATAAACAGTAGCAGCAGCTTATGTGTTGAGACAAAACAAGTTTGTGCAAAAAGGGCCAATGCAGATACTCCGGGTAGCTATTTGATTAACCTGCCTTAACAGGGCATGCAAGACTTGCACGTTCGAAATTTGCGTTTGTGTCATCCTGGTCAACTGGCTCACCGACCTACATTTCACCATGTGAAAAATCAACATACAAACAAATGGATTCTAGGAATGAAAAAATCCACCGAGAACACCAGTCAAGGCAACAACATTCTTGAACTTGCAGTAGCTGCTCTCAATGACTGTGGCAGGCTACTATAAAAACATCATGCTCCAATGATTTCAGTGTACCCATCCTTTATTGATTCAACCTCTATTGATTGAATGGTTTAAGTAAATACAGTATAGTGTTGATTTTTCCTGTAGTCTTGCCTAGATTGTTACTGAAGAAGGGAATTATCTGGATAAACCAGTGTGCAATGTTAACAGGGTGTTCATTGCAGATATGCCAAAAAGAACCTGAACTAAACTATGTGTTAGCAATTTAACTTACACAATATTATGACAGCAATCCGGTTGTATAGTTTATGAATCAGAAATATCTAAACCACAGATGGATGGTTCTTGGCTGTGAGGAGGAGATATCCAGAGGACAGATGGTTTGGGGGAATCATAATGAGATCCTTATTCATTCATGTCTGATGAAACCCTAGAGCTGGGGGTTGGGGGGTTGGGATGGGGGGAATGAGGGAATGGGGGGGGGGGGGTACATTGTTTAAAGTAGGCTGGGAGGCTTGACAAATGAATAGGCTACAGAAAATTAACTTGCTGAAAATTTTCAGCAAAAACTTTTCAAATAAGACAACTGAAGAGTTTCAATCCAAAAGACTTTATGTGTGCTTCTACAGAAGTGGTGCAAATTGCAGACCCACCCCAAAAAAACGATTTTAAAAAACGTTTAATTCTCCATCTTAGGACATTTATTTACATTATGATATTTTCTAATTCAATCGAATGGCAAAAAACATATTGTTAAATTGATATAGTACATGGGCTGGGTGGGGTAAAGGGTGGAGGAAACTGGGAGGGAAAGGTGGAGAGGGATACGTTTGGCTTGGGAGAGAGGGAAGGAAGGATTTATCTATATTACAATGTACTTGTATTTCTTTTTGTGACTTGCAAACCTGCTGTAAAATGAATAACAGTTCTTGCAAGATTAGGAGAGGATGTCGAGTCATTATTATTCCTTGATTGCCGCCATTTTAGGTAAAATCACATGGTGGTTATTGGCGAGAGTGGAGAGGGCCTCTTTCCGAGGGATTGGGGTGGGGTGGCTGATAGGGCATCAGACACTTCCTTGAAGTGCTGTATGTGTGGTGCCTTCACTCATCTCACTTCGGTCTTTTAACTCTCCACAAGTAAAGCTCCAGAAGTCACTATACTTTAAAGGCACAGAGCATTAAAGTACAAAGAAGTACTTTGTCCTCTGTTAAATGTTTGCTCAGCCAACATGTTCACAATGTTCTACATAAACTCAGCATAAAAAGAAACGGCCCTTTTTCAGGACCCTATCTGTCAAAGATAATTCGTAAAAATCCAAATAACTTCACAGATCTTTATTTGTAAAGGGATTAAACACTGTTTCCCATGCTTGTTCAATGAACCATAAACAATTAATAAACATGCACCTGTGGAACGGTCGTTAAGACACTAACAGCTTACAGACAGTAGGCAATTAAGGTCACAGTTATGAAAACTTAGGACACTAAAGAGGCCTTTCTACTGACTCTGAAAAACACCAAAAGAAAGAGGCCCAGGGTCCCTGCTCATCTGCGTGAACGTGCCTTGGGCATGCTGCAAGGAGGCATGAGGACTCCAAATGTGGCCAGGGCAATAAATTGCAATGCCCGTACTGTGAGACACCAAAGACAGCACTACAGGGAGACAGGACGGACAGCTGATCGTCCTTGCAGTGGCAGACCATGTGTAACAACATCTGCACAGGATCGGTACATCAGAACATCACACCTGCGGGACAGGTACAGGATGACAACACAACTACCCGAGTTACACCAGGAACACACAATCCCTCCATCAGTGCTCAGACTGTCCACAATAGGCTGAGAGAGGCTGGACTGAGGGCTTGTAGGCCTGTTGTAAGGCAGGTCCTCACCAGACATCACCGGCAACAACGTCGCCTATAGGCACAAACCCACCGTCGCTGGACCAGACAGGACTGGCAAAAAGTGCTCTTCACTGACAAGTCGCAGTTTTGTCTCACCAGGGGTGATGGTTGGATTCGCATTTATCATCGAAGGAATGAGCGTTACTACGAGACCTATACTCTGGAGCGGGATCAATTTGGAAGTGGAGGGTCCGTCATGGTCTGGGGCGGTGTGTCACCACATCATCGGACTGAGCTTGTTGTCATTGCAGGCAATCTCAATGCTGTGGGTTACAGGGAAGACATTAATTATTAAGATTAATTGCAAAGTCCCTCTTTGCCATGCAAATGTACTGAATCCCCCAAAACATTTCTACTGCATTTTAGCCCTGCCACAAAAGGACCAGCTGACATCATGTCAGTGATTCTCTCGTTAACACAGGTGTGAGTGTTGATGAGGACAAGGCTGGAGATCACTCTGTCATGCTGATTGAGTTCAAATAACAGACTGGAAGCTTCAAAAGGAGGGTGGTGCTTGGAATCATTGTTCTTCCTCTGTCAACCATGGTTACCTGCAAGGAAACACTTGCCGTCATCATTGCTTTGCACAAAAAAGGGCTTCACAGGCAAGGATATTGCTGCCAGTAAGATTGCACCTAAATCAACCATTTATCGGACCATCAAGAACTTCAAGGAGAGCGGTTCAATTGTTGTGAAGAAGGTATCAGGGCGCCCAAGAAAGTCCAGCAAGCGCCAGGACCGTCTCCTAAAGTTGATTCAGCTGCGGGATCGGGGCACCACCAGTACAGAGCTTGCTCAGGAATGGCAGCAGGCAGGTGTGAGTGCATCTCCACGCACAGTGAGGCGAAGACTTTTGGAGGATGGCCTGGTGTCAAGAAGGGCAGCAAAGATGCCACTTCTCTCTTGGTTATGCAAGAATGGGCTGCCATCAGTCAGGATGTGGCCCAGAAGTTAATTGACAGCATGCTAGGGCAGATTGCAGAGGTCTTGAAAAAGAAGGGTCAACACTGCAAATATTGACTCTTTGCATCAACTTCATGTAATTGTCAATAAAAGCCTTTGACACGTATGCAATGCTTGTAATTATACTTCCATATTCCATAGTAACATCTGACAAAAATATCAAAAGACACTGAGGCAGCAAAATTTGAAAATTAATATTTGTGTCATTCTCAAAACCTTAGGCCACGACTGTACACTACCATTCAAAAGTTTGGGGTCACTTAGATATTTCCTTTTTTTTAAAGAAAAGCCCATTTTTGCCAATTAAAATAACATCAAATTGATCAGAAATACAGTGTAGACATTGTTAATGTTGTAAATGACTTTTGTAGCTGGAAACAACTGATTTTTAATGGAATATCTACATAGGCTTACAGAGGCCCATTATTAGCAACCATCACTCCTGTGTTCCAATGGCATGTTGTGTTAGATAATCCAATTTTATCATTTTAAAAGGCTAATTGATTAGAAAACCCTTTTTCAATTATGTTAGCACAGCTGAAAATGTTGTTCTGATTAAAGAAGCAATAAAACTGGCCTTCTTTAGACTAGTTGAGTATCTGTAGCATCAGCATTTGTGGGTTCGATTACAGACTCAAAATGGCCAGAAAGAAATACCTTTCTTCTGAAACTTGTCAGCCTATTCTTGTTCAGAGAAATGAAGGCTATTCCATGTGAGAAATTGCCAAGAAACTAAAGATCTCGTACAACGCTGTGTACTACTCCCTTCACAGAACAGCGCAAACTGGCTCTAACCAGAATAGAAAGAGGAGTGGGAGGCCCTGGTGCAACTGAGCAAGAGGACAGGTACATTAGAGTGTCTAGTTTTAGAAACTGGCAGCTTCATTAACCCGACCGCTTGGGGGCGTCTGCATGGTCCTAAGGCATACTGTTGGGGGGGGGGTAAAAAGGATATTTCATTATGTGTCCCCTCTGTCCCCAATGAAAGTTGTAACAAAATAAACCACAAGTTCTTTAAAAAAGTATACTCAGTTATAACAGACTTTATGGGAAAATAAAACTCATCGAATAACAAATAAAGTTTTACATCTTCCTAAGTCTGAGGGTGGTTTTAACCTTCCAGATTTGGAATTGTATCAATCACCACCCAAGGCTTTTACATATCTTCAATATGAACAATGTGTACATATTGAATATATGTTCATCCCCTAAATCTTGTCACGTGTCTGTTTTAAATGGATAAAGCTAAGAACATTGACAATTATTTCCATGACAGAATTTATGAATTTTGTACTGACCAATTTAGAGATCCTCAAATACATCCAACTTAAAAGTTTATCACAAAATTTCGACCTGAAATCTTTTGGACATCAGAGCAATGTTGAGGGAATCCTGTTTGAGTCAGAAAAGGATACTCTTATGATAGGTAATATGTACAAAACCTTGCAGAAAACCTATCCAACTGACAATCTCTTAGAAAAATATCAGGTATGAAGGTAAGACCCAGATGCAGACAACGTCGAATTAACAATGGTTTAATAATCCAACAGGTGCAGGCAATAGACATGTCAAGGCAGGCAGGGTTCAGTAAACCAGGTGGGGCAACGGTACCCGATGGCAGGCAGGCTCAGGGTCAGGCAGAGTGGCCAGGCAGGTGGGCTCAGAGTCAGGACAGGCAAGGGTCAAAACCAGGAGGGCGAGAAAAAGAGAGACTGGGAAAATCAGGAGCTGAGACAAATGCTGGTTGACTTGACAAAGAAGATGAACTGGCAACAGACAAACAGAGAACACCAGTATAACGTATAAATACACAGGGGATAATGGGGAAGATGGGTGACACCTGGAGGGGGTGGAGACAAGCACAAGGTCAGGTGAAACAGATCAGGATGTGACAGTACCTCCCCCCCTCTAGGGGCGCTGGTTGACCGGGGTGCCAGCGGTGGAAGCCAGCGATGAGGGCTGGGTCCAGGACGTCTCTAGCGGGGATACAGCACCTCTCCTCCGGGCCATAAACTTCCAAGTCAACCAGGTACTGGAAAACCCTGCCCTGTGGTCAAACACTCCGGAGGCGTCTCACCATGTATGCCGGATGTCTATCGATGACACAGGGAGGAGGGGTGGGCCTGGAAACAGAAGACAAAGGGCTGTGAGACACAGGCTTAATCCTAGACACATGGAAAGTAGGGTGAACACAGGGGGTACGGGGTAAGAGAAGACGAACAGCAGTGAGGCTAATGACTCTAGAGATGGGGAACGGGCCGATGAAATGGGGGAAAGTTTATGGGACTCCACCCGGAGGGGTAGGTCCCGGGTGGAGAGCCATACCCTCTGCCCTAGCCAATAGCGTGGAGCAGGGGTCCGGTGGTGATCCGCTTGTTGCCTATACCTGGAAGTGGTCTTCAACAGAGCTGTCCCGGGCTCTCTTCCAGGTACGGCGACAGAGGCGGATGAACATCTGGGCAGAGGGATTGCTGACTTCATCCTCTTGCTCGGGGAAGAGCGGAGGCTTATATCCCAAGGAACACTCGAAGGGCAAGAGACCTGTGACAGAGCAAGGAAAGGCATTGCATGTGTACTCAACCCATACCAGTTGCTGATTCCAGGTGGTAGGGTTGGCAGAGACTAAGCAGCGAAGAGTTCTCTAAGTCCTGGTTGGCTTGCTCCGACTGGCCTTTGGACTGCGGGTGGAATCCGGAGGACAGGCTGGCCAACGACCCAATGAGCGTGCAGAACACCTTCCAGAACCGGTACGAGAACTGCGGACCCCGGTCGGAGACCATGTCCACCGGGAGTCCGGGGATCCGGAAGACGTGGTGCACAATAAGCTGGGCCGTCTCCTTGGCCAAGGGTAGTTTGGTGAGAGGAATGAAGTGGGTGGTTTTGGAAAACCGGTCGACCACAGTCAGGATGGCAGTGTTGTCCTCAGACGGGGGGTGACCTGTGATGAAATCTAGGGATATATGGGACCAGGGACCAGGGACAGTGAGGGACAGGCAGTGGTTGGAGAAGATCAGCCAGAACTCGGGGAGGAGTCTTGTTCTGTGCGCAGACCACGTAGGCGGCGACAAACGCAGCAACATTCGGAACCATAGTATGCCACCAAAAGCGTTGTTGCACGAAGACCTGGCTCTGACAAGAGGTCAGGTGACAGGCAAGCCTGGAGGAATGGGCCCACTCCAGGACCACGTAGTGGACAGCGTCAGGCACGAACATCCGGTTATCTGGGCCCCCCCCAGGGTTCGGCTGGGACCGCTGCGCCTCCCGGACCTGTTTCCCTATACCCCAGCTGAGTGCCGTCGCCAGTCACGAGGTGGGAAGGAATGGTCTCGGGCTCCGGGGTGGTAACCATTGGGTTTAGTGGCGAGACAGGGCATCCGGCTTGATGTTCTTGGATCCCGGCCGGTAGGAGAGGGAAAAGTTGAACCGGTAAACAGCAGGGCCCATCTCGCTTGCCTGGAGTTGAGACGCTTGGCGGTGCGGAGATACTCCAGGTTTTTGTGGTCGGTCCACACAATGAATGGATGTTCCGCCCCTTCTAGCCAGTGCATCCATTCCTCCAACGCCATCGTCACTGCGAGAAGCTCCTGATTCCCCACATCGTAGTTCCTCTGTGGTGTTGAGGCGGTGGGAGAAGAAGGTGCAGGGATGCAGCTTAAGGTCCAGGGCAGAACATTGGGACAGGACAGCCCCCACTCTGACATCCGAAGCATCGTCCTCCACCACGAACGGACGGGAAGGGTCAGGATGAACCAGGATAGGAGCAGTGGTGAAGCTGTGTTTGAGGTCCCAGAACACCCGGTCAGTGGCAGAGGACCACGTGAACGGAACCTTGGTAGAGCTGAGTGCCGACAAGGGGGAGAGCAGGGTGCTGTAACCCCGGATAAAGCCGCGATAAAAGTTGATGAACCCCAGGAAGTGTTGCGGCTGCACCCGGGATGTGGGCTGATGCCAATCCACCACCGCTCTCATCTTCTCGGGATCCATCTGGACACTCCCGGCAGAGATGATGTAGCTCAGAAAGGGAATAGTGGCGCGAAGGAACTTGCACTTTTCCGCCTTAACAACTGGTTCTCCAGAAGGTGCTGGAGAAACTGTCGGATGTGTAGCACATGTTCTTGGGGGGAGCTGGAGAAGACGAGCATGTCATCAATGTAGACAAAGACGAACTGGCTCAACATGTTGCTGAGAACATTATTCACCAGAGCCTGGAACACGGCAGGGGCGTTGGTGACGCTAAAGGGCATGACCAGATATTCGTAGTTTCCACTAACAGTGTTGAAGGTGGTCTTCCTCTTGTATCCGCACCAGGTGGTAGGCGTTTTGTAGATCCAGCTTGGAGAAAACAGTGGCCCCGTGGAGTGGCTCGAAGGCCGAGGAAATTAGTGGTAGCAGGTAACAGTTCTTCATAGTAATGTCATTGAGTCTCCGGTAGTCAATGCATGGGCCAGCGGGAGAGGAAGAGGGACAGATAAATCCTGTAGCTAGGGAGTCCCCAATGTAGGTGTCCATAGCCTTGGTCCCGACAGAGAGTACAGACATCCCCTGGGCGGCGTGGTGCTAGGGAGAAGGTCCATCCCAGTCATAGGGGCAGTGCGGCGGAAGGGAAGTGGCCCGGGACTTACTGAACACCTCCCGGAGGTCCTGGTACTCCGTGGGAATGGTGGAGAAGTCCGGAGAAACTTCCGAGCCCCCAGGTAGACGTCCCGGGAAGGTTGTGCCAACTTCAGACAATGGGCAGGGCAGAACGGACTCCAGCCCATGATAGCACCCGTAGACCAGTTGATGAGAGGATTGTTTCGCTGGAGCCAGGAGAATCCCAAAACAACAGGAATCTGGGGGGACTTGATGAACAGGAATTGAATGGTCTTGCTGTGATTCTCTGACACATGTAGGTTGATGGGAGTGGTGTTATGGGTGACCCGACCTATAGAGCGCCCATCCAGCGCTCTAACCTCCATGGGAATGGAGATGGGCTGAGTGGGGATGTTCAGCTCGGAAGCCAGTGTGGTGTCCAAAAAGCTCTCATCGGCCCCAGAGTCAATGAGGACCCGGGGAGATTTGGACTGGTTTCCCCACAGCAGAATTACATGAAAAGGGGTGCGAGTAAGGGAGGCAGAAAAGTTCTCCTTATGTCCCACCAGAGTACTCGCTCCTACCGGTGAGCCTGGGCTTTTACCAGGCAAGAGGACACAAAATTACCAAAAGTCTCGCAATACAGACAGCTCCTTGTGTTGATCCTGTGTTGCCGTTCCGCTGGCGACAGCCCAGCTCGGCCTAGTTGCATAGGCTCGGGAACAGTGCCTCTGCCATTTCCGGTGACTCTCGAGGAAAGCTGGGAAACTTCAGGTGCTCTCGGCAATGTCTGGGACTTCCGGGATGACTTGGAGGCAAGGTGGAATCCCTGGACGTGCAAGCGAAATCGAATTTCCTCTCCTTCCGTCGTTCCCACAATCGCCCATCAATGTGGATGGTCAAAGCAATAGGGGTGTTAAGATCCGTGGGTAACTCCCGAGCAGCAAGATCATCCTTAACCTCTTCCGAGATGCTGTGCAGGAACATGTCGAACAGTGCTTCCTGGTTCCACGCACTCTCCGCTGCCAACTTGCGGAAATCCACAGAATTGTCTGTCACTCTGCGGGCGTCCTGCCGGAGGCAGCTTCTCTCCTGGAGAACAGTGCATCAAAAACCTTCCTCACCTCTCCCACGAACCCCTCCAGACTCACGCACATGGCCGGATGTTGTTCCCATACGGCGGTAGCCCAGGTGAGAGCCCTCTCAGACATCAGTGTGATGAGGTAGGCTATCTTGGAGCGATCTGAGGGGAAGGAGGAGGGCTGAAGCTTGAAAATGAGGGCATACTGAGCTAAAAACGCCCGACAAGTGCTCGGCTCTCCATTAAAGCGTTCCGGGGGAGGTAAACGGTGCTCCCAGGAAGGTGGAGTGGCCAGTGGGGCGGCGCTGCAAACTACCGAGTTACTGAGGGGCGGTGGATTTACCACCGTGGCAGGCTGCCCCCCAGACAACCCGCGGAATTTCTCCAGTAGCATGTCCAACGCCCGGTCATGGCACTCATCCAACATTTGGACTCCCTCCATAAGACCACGAAGCAATTCCTCGCCTACCAATGGAGGCTCCATGGGAGGAGATGGAGTTGCGCAGCTGGCCCGGGTCTGCTGGGTCAGTCAAGGCCAGTTCATACTATCAGGTATGAAAGTAAGACCCAGATGCAGACAATGTCGAATTAACAATGGTTTAATATTCCAACAGGGGCAGGCAATAGACAGGTCAAGGCAGGCAGGGTTCAGTAAACCAGAGGTGGGGCAAAGGTACAGGTCAGCAGGCAGGCTCAGGGGCAGGCAGACTGGTCAGGCAGGCGGGCTCAGAGTCAGGACAGGCAAGGGTCAAAACCAGGAGGGCGAGAAAAAGAGCGACTGGGAACAGCAGCAGCTGAGACAAAACCGCTGGTTGACTTGTCAAGACAAGATGAACTGACAACAGACAACAGAGAACAAAGGTATAAATACACAGGGGATAATGGGGAAGATGGGCGACACCTGGAGGGGGGTAGAGACAATCACAAAGACAGGTGAAGCAGATTAGGATGTGACAGGAACTAAGATTTAAAAAGAACTGATATTGGCACAAGATGGAGGGAATGTTGGAACATAACTACCAAAATTACAGTTAATGAAAATTTACACTTAATCCAGTATAAACTAATGTATACAATTTATTATACAAGAGACAAACTTTACACATTCTACAGCACAACAGCAGAGTCATGTCTTAAGTGTAAAACTAACAACAACTCAATAATTAATGCCTTCTGGAAGGGCTATTAAGTCCAAAAATTATGGGCGGAGATAAAAAGTTGGCTGTCAAATGTTTCACAATTTAAGTTTACTTTTAATCTGCATATTTCAAGACATGGCATATGAGAGTGGGATGAGATACCCAATGGGTTGGAACATACTTTTCTCGTCAATCATTTTGAAAAAATATTCACTTAAAAACTGTAAATCAAATAATCCTCCATCGTTAAGACAGTGGATGAATGAAACACGTTATTATTTAAATATTGAAAAACTATGGGCTATGGAGAGAAACAGAATAACGCAATTTGAGGCCATATGGCATAGAATGTTACAATCACTGGAAATGTCCAGGGGATGAAGGATGAGGGCAAATGATGGAAACTGAAATGTTAAAATGTAATTGTTAAAAATAAAAATGTTGTGAAAGAGCTACAATCTGACAGCAGTGGTTACAGTGGCGGTTCATACGGGCAGTTACAGTAAACAGTTTCTCAGGAGCCTGGCGCTGTCACCTCTTTTTGGATGTAGCACCATGTCTTTCACTAGGTGCACTGCAGCCTGCTTTCACCTGCTCTGCAGTGACAGGAACTGTGGTTGGACTGCTCCATCTCTGGACATGATCTTCAGGGCCTTCTTCTGCACCCTGTGGAGTTGGGCCTGCCGCTTTTGGTTGCATCCAACTAACAGCAGTCCACCGTATTCCAGACAAGGTCTGACCAGTGTAGTGTATACTGTGACCAGATCTTCAGTGGGTATGCCATTTCTGTCAAGAACAGTCAAACAGTGCAGGTGCTTTGAGGCCTTTCTCACTGACTGTTTCACACGTGTGTCACCACTGAGTTTAGAGTCTCGATGAAAACCAAGATACAGTACTTGGTAGTTGTTACCACTGGTACTTTCTGTCCCGCTACGATGAGTGGTGCTGGTTGTGGAGGGTCTCTTGAACACACACATTAAAAGACTGTAGAATGAATATACCTTAAGCCACACCCCTACAAATATCACCAGCATGGTAACTGGAAAGTATGGAAAGTACCTGGATGTGCATATGTTCTTTAGCTTTTGTACATGCACTCTCCAGCATGGCCAGATGGTGAGTAGCCTGTCAGCAAACATTTTGGAGAAAATGACTGAGCAAGTTGGTAAGTCATCATGTATTTTTGAGAAGTGTCAGTACCGAACAATCTAATATATCCAGAAATATGTAAAGTATGGTTGTGGGACTAAAATATATGTTTGCTGGGATGGACATCTGTCAAAATGAAAGATAGCTATGGGGATTCTTTAAAGTTCAAAATATGTTAAAATTTACCAATAGTCACAACCAAAATAATTGACTACATAGAGTTATATAGAGGTCTCATCTTTGTATCTGTGTCATTATGGCGTTTGTGGCAGCACTGGTAGCATGTGTGCCATGCTCTACCAACTGAGCTGCAGAGGACCACCATGTGGGTAGTGGACAAGTGCACATTTCAGGAAAAAGTGTAGAGCATGGAGATGCATAGCCAGCTGGTGGGTTCCAACCCTCCATGAGCCCAAACATTGACATCTAGTTGGTCCAAACATAGATGTCTATAATGTGCTCTACAGTACTGTACTCTAATGTATTGTACTGTACTGTACTGTGCTCTACTGTATTGTGCTCTATTTAAAAAAATATGCGGGATTTAGTCTACCATCATTGAATACCATCATGGATACCATTTTTATGTCTCTGAGTCCAGTATGAAAGAAGTTAGAGCTAGTTTCACAAGCCAATGAGCCTGTTCATCCGGATCTGGGGAAGTGGAGAAAGGGCTTCATTGACAACATCTCTTACTATCCCTTAAATATAGAGGAAATTACAGTCATTGCAACTAAATACAGTTTTTTTTCTGCAAAACACCTTAGTCTCAACTTCAATAGTGAAGAGGTTACTCCGGGATGCTGGCCTTCTAGGCAGAGTTGCAAAGAAAAAGCCATATCTCAGACTGGTCAATAAAAATAAAAGATTAAGATGGGCAAAAGAACACAGACACTGGACAGAGGAACTCTGCCTAGAAGGCCAGCATCCCGGAGTCGCCTCTTCACTGTTGACGTTGAGACTGGTGTTTTGCAGGTGCTATTTAATGAAGCTGCCAGTTGAGGACTTGCGAGGTGTCTGTTTCTCAAACTAGACACTCTAATGTACTTGTCCTCTTGCTCAGTTGTGCACTGGGGCCTCCCACTTCTCTTTCTATTCTGGTTAGATCCAGTTTGCGCTGTTCTGTGAAGGGAGTAGTACACAGCATTGTACGAGATCTTCAGTTTCTTGGCAATTTCTCGCATGGAATAGCCTTCTTTTCTCAGAACAAGAATAGACTGACGAGTTTCAGAAGAAAGTGCTATGTTTCTGGCCATTTTGAACCTGTAATCGAACCCACAAATGCTGATGCTCCAGATACTCAACTAGTCTAAAGAAGTTTTATTGCTTCTTTAATCGGAACAACATTTTCAGCTGTGCTAAGATAATTGCAAAAGGGTTTTCTAAGGATCAGTTAGCCTTTTAAAATGATTAACTTGGATTAGCTAACACAACGTGCCATTGGAACACAGGAGTGATGGTTGCTAATAATGGGCCTCTGTACGCCTATGTACATTTACATTACATTTACATTTAAGCCATTTAGCAGACGCTCTTATCCAGAGCGACTTACAAATTGGTGCATTCGCCTTATGATATCCAGTGGAACAACCACTTTACAATAGTGCATCTAACTCTTTTAAGGGGGGGGGGTTAGAAGGATTACTTTATCCTATCCTAGGTATTCCTTAAAGAGGTGGGGTTTCAGGTGTCTCCGGAAGGTGGTGATTGACTCCGCTGACCTGGCGTCGTGAGGGAGTTTGTTCCACCATTGGGGTGCCAGAGCAGCGAACAGTTTTGACTGGGCTGAGCAGGAACTGTACTTCCTCAGAGGTAGGGAGGCGAGCAGGCCAGAGGTGGATGAACGCAGTGCCCTTGTTTGGGTGTAGGGCCTGATCAGAGCCTGAAGGTACGGAGGTGCCGTTCCCCTCACAGCTCCGTAGGCAAGCACCATGGTCTTGTAGCGGATGCGAGCTTCAACTGGAAGCCAGTGGAGAGAGCGGAGGAGCGGGGTGACGTGAGAGAACTTGGGAAAGTTGAACACCAGATGGGCTGCGGCGTTCTGGATGAGTTGTAGGGGTTTAATGGCACAGGCAGGGAGCCCAGCCAACAGTGAGTTGCAGTAATCCAGACGGGAGATGACAAGTGCCTGGATTAGGACCTGCGCCACTTCCTGCGTGAGGCAGGGTCGTACTCTGCGAATGTTGTAGAGCATGAACCTACAGGAACGGGTCACCGCCTTGATGTTAGTTGAGAACGACAGGGTGTTGTCCAGGATCACGCCAAGGTTCTTAGCACTCTGGGAGGAGGACACAATGGAGTTGTCAACCGTGATGGCGAGATCATGGAACGGGCAGTCCTTCCCCGGGAGGAAGATCAGCTCCGTCTTGCCGAGGTTCAGCTTGAGGTGGTGATCCGTCATCCACACTGATATGTCTGCCAGACATGCAGAGATGTGATTCACCACCTGGTTATCAGAGGGGGGAAAGGAGAAGATTAATTGTGTGTCGTCTGCATAGCAATGATAGGAGAGACCATGTGAGGATATGACAGAGCCAAGTGACTTGGTGTATAGCGAGAATAGGAGAGGGCCTAGAACAGAGCCCTGGGGGACACCAGTGGTGAGAGCACGTGGTGCGGAGACAGATTCTCGCCACGCCACCTGGTAGGAGCAACCTGTCAGGTAGGACGCAATCCAAGCGTGGGCCGCGCCGGAGATGCCCAGCTCGGAGAGGGTGGAGAGGAGGATCTGATGGTTCACAGTATCAAAGGCAGCCTATAGGTCTAGAAGGATGAGAGCAGAGGAGAGAGAGTTAGCTTTAGCAGTGCGGAGCGCCTCCGTGACACAGAGAAGAGCAGTCTCAGTTGAATGACTAGTCTTGAAACCTGACTGATGGATCAAGAAGGTCATTCTGAGAGAGATAGCAGGAGAGCTGGCCAAGGACGGCACGTTCAAGAGTTTTGGAGAGAAAAGAAAGAAGGGATACTGGTCTGTAGTTGTTGACATCGGAGGGATCGAGTGTAGGTTTTTTCAGAAGGGGTGCAACTCTCGCTCTCTTGAAGACGGAAGGGACGTAGCCAGCGGTCAAGGATGAGTTGATGAGCGAGGTGAGGTAAGGGAGAAGGTCTCCGGAAATGGTCTGGAGAAGAGAGGAGGGGATAGGGTCAAGCGGGCAGGTTGTTGGGCGGCCGGCCGTCACAAGACGCGAGATTTCATCTGGAGAGAGAGGGGAGAAAGAGGTCAAAGCACAGGGTAGGGCAGTGTGAGCAGAACCAGCGGTGTCGTTTGACTTAGCAAACGAGGATCGGATGTCGTCGACCTTCTTTTCAAAATGGTTGACGAAGTCATCAGCAGAGAGGGAGGAGGGGGGAGGAGGGGGAGGAGGATTCAGGAGGGAGGATAAGGTGGCAAAGAGCTTCCTAGGGTTAGAGGCAGATGCTTGGAATTTAGAGTGGTAGAAATTGGCTTTAGCAGCAGAGACAGAAGAGGAGAATGTAGAGAGGAGGGAGTGAAAGGATGCCAGGTCCGCAGGGAGGCGAGTTTTCCTCCATTTCCGCTCGGCTGCCCGGAGCCCTGTTCTGTGAGCTCGCAATGAGTCGTCGAGCCACGGAGCAGGAGGGGAGGACTGAGCCGGCCTGGAGGATAGGGGACATAGAGAGTCAAAGGATGCAGAAAGGGAGGAGAGGAGGGTTGAGGAGGCAGAATCAGGAGATAGGTTGGAGAAGGTTTGAGCAGAGGGAAGAGATGATAGGATGGAAGAGGAGAGAGTAGCGGGGGAGAGAGAGCGAAGGTTGGGACGGCGCGATACCATCCGAGTAGGGGCAGTGTGGGAAGTGTTGGATGAGAGCGAGAGGGAAAAGGATACAAGGTAGTGGTCGGAGACTTGGAGGGGAGTTGCAATGAGATTAGTGGAAGAACAGCATCTAGTAAAGATGAGGTCAAGCGTATTGCCTGCCTTGTGAGTAGGGGGGGAAGGTGAGAGGGTGAGGTCAAAAGAGGAGAGGAGTGGAAAGAAGGAGGCAGAGAGGAATGAGTCAAAGGTAGACGTGGGGAGGTTAAAGTCACCCAGAACTGTGAGAGGTGAGCCATCCTCAGGAAAGGAACTTATCAGGGCGTCAAGCTCATTGATGAACTCTCCAAGGGAACCTGGAGGGCGATAAATGATAAGGATGTTAAGCTTGAAAGGGCTGGTAACTGTGACAGCATGGAATTCAAAGGAGGCGATAGACAGATGGGTCAGGGGAGAAAGAGAGAATGTCCACTTGGGAGAGATGAGGATCCCAGTGCCACCACCCCGCTGACCAGAAGCTCTCGGGGTGTGCGAGAACACGTGGGCAGACGAGGAGAGAGCAGTAGGAGTAGCAGTGTTATCAGTGGTAATCCATGTTTCCGTCAGTGCCAAGAAGTCGAGGGACTGGAGGGAAGCATAGGCTGAGATGAACTCTGCCTTGTTGGCCGCAGATCGGCAGTTCCAGAGGCTGCCTGAGACCTGGAACTCCACGTGGGTCGTGCGCGCTGGGACCACCAGGTTAGAGTAGCAGCGGCCACGCGGTGTGAAGCGTTTGTATGGTCTGTGCAGAGAGGAGAGAACAGGGATAGACAGACACATAGTTGACAGGCTACAGAAGAGGCTACGCTAATGCAAAGGAGATTGGAATGACAAGTGGACTACACGTCTCGAATGTTCAGAAAGTTAAGCTTACGTTGCAAAAAATCTTATTGACTAAAATGATATAGTACTGCTGGCTGGTGAAATAGGCTAGCTAGCAGTGGCTGCGTTGTTGACTTTGTTTGAAAGTGTAGCTGGCTAGGTAACCTCTAACTGGCTAGGTAACCTCGACAATTACTCTAGACTACACAATTATCTTGGATACAAAGACGGCTATGTAGCCAGCTAAGATCAAACAAATCAAACTGTTGTACTGTAATGAAATGAAATGTAATACTACCTGTGGAGCAAAGCGGAATGCAACTACTCGCTCCAACCCGGAAGTGCGGATCGTAGAGGGAGAGGCAATAGAAGTGTTGTTTCTTGTATTATTGTATTTTGTGTCTTTAGAGGACTGCTTCACCTTAATGTCCCCTTTCCCCCCTTTCCCTTTTCTTCTGTCCTTATTTTGTCCCACTTTGTCCCTTCTTTGTCCCTTCTTCTCTTCTGCCAACTAGACACTCCTTGTTAGCTAGCTAGCTTCTTCCAGGAATGTCCCTAGCAACTGCCTAGCAACAGGTAAACAACTTAGCTAGCTAAGAAAACGGTATAATTTTATGAAAAAAATTGTTACTTTTTCAAAAGCCTTTCTTCTTTGTTTGCTGCTTGTTTGGTCTCCTATTCAGTTTGCAGTTTTCTTTTGATTTTTTTTCGATGTACTTTACTCTAAAAAAACATTTAAATTTCAATAATATGTAGATATTAATAATAATTTACAACATTAACAATGTCTATACTGTATTTCTGATCAATTTGATGTCATTTAATAGACAAAAAATATGCTTTTCTTTCAAAAACCAGGACATTTCTAAGTGACCCCAAACATTTGAATGGTAGTGTATATATAATGAAACTGTCTAGCAAACGTGTTCATTTTAACATGTTGAAACCCTTTACTTGCCATTATCATTCATGTGATGATAAGACAATATGTGAGTTTTTTTTTGTTGCTAACATATAATGGAGGGTCCCCGGGTCCCTAGTGGTCTTGGTCTTGAGACCACTCAAGACCATATTAATTTGGCTTTTAAATTGTCATGGTCTCAACTCACTGTGTCTGGATCTTGGGACCAATGTGCTGGTAGAAATATTGGTCTTGGCTCCTGGATATTCTCTTTAGTCTTTGGTTACAAACCATAGGCAACCCAAAAAGATGACAATGATCGTTGGCTGATCACTCCCGACAATGATATTATTTGATCTGGTTCTTCTTGGCAGCATCTTATAAACCACAAATTGCCTCAGGTTGCTTTCATGAGATTTACATTTGAGATTTTCTGAAATATAGAGCAGTTTATGTCACTTTAGTTCAATCCTATTAATTGCTGATGAATAGATTTTTTTGAAGGCAATGGTTGGGTGGGGTTTATGTCACAGCCAACACACAGTATATTGGACATGCATTAATTTATACAATGGCCACAATTATTATTATTATTATTTAAAAAACCCTGATAGGCCTGTAGATAGGTTTGCGATAATACCTGGGTAGAAAAAAATGGTATTCCGCATGGGTCTGCATCATGTCTAATTCTAAAACATGAACCTTTATTACCAGCAATGAGCATATTGTGACCCATTGTGTACAGTTCAGCACAGCCGCTGTAGCTGAGGACAGCGAGCGCTAAAATCTCCTTTCACGTAAATAACTGCGGGGTGAAGGCGTGGTGAGCGTGGAAGAAAGCAAGCGTGCGCGAGTAGCCCTACGAGAGAAGGCTACTAATAGTTGATAGCGATACAGTTCACTGACTCTGTCCTCCTTTTGCTGAAAACATAACAGGGATGCATTGAATGAGATTCCAATATGCCAGGGGAGACCTATTTTAGATTCAAGAAACCAACCAGCTGAAATAAAAGGAAACGCCCAAAACGAAGGTAAGATTGTCCCATTACAACGTGACAATAAACGATAATGGGGAGAGTATTCTCTGAACTGTGCAGGGAACAAAGTATACCAGGTCATTCACGCACCGGAATGGGATCCCACTCGAGTGATCAATTAATTAACCGGCTTTATCATATCATTGTAGGCTTGGCTATCCTATTGTAATTGTAGTATCAATATTGGCATCAGTGTTTTTTCTTTCAACAAAAGAGTCATGCCAATTCATATACTTTTATGTAGCTTTTTCTGTAATCGGGGACTCAGGTTTGTCATTTGACTGAAAATAACCACCAATGTACAGTAACCTAGTCATTGTTCCTACCTCGTTGTGAAATACGTGTTCCTGTTAGCATACAGCGTTTTAATGGGTCATTAGCCTACTGTATACAATTGGTAAATACTTTTCTTTATATGAATGGTGAGATAAGACACATAATACATTTGCATTCTGACTGACACACCTTGCTATCCAGTCTAGTCTGCACTAAACAGCAGTGTACAGAAGGGATCGGTTAGGGACCGATATGGACCGGGGTTTGGTCAGTGAGGAAGGATACAGTGCAGAAAGAAGGCTTCCTTACAGAAACTGGGTTGGGTACAGTATGGCAATGATTATGTAGCTTTATTTATCTACATAAAGGATATTTTTAGGATTAGGCCTGTTGTAAGTAAATACAGTAAGCGATTACAATTCATATATAAGCATCAGAAACGAAGTGACTGCTCTAAGGCAGCTAGCAATTGTACGTTGTCAGTGACTGCTCTAAGGCAGCTAGCAGGCTCACTCCATAATTTTCACGAGAAACATGTCACCTGTGTAGTAGCAGCCAAAGCAAACAGCAGCACACAGTATAATGTCCTTGTACAGGTGGCAGTTCCAGTAGCTAGTGGCGGAAGCTGTAGTTTAAGACATTGTAATGTTTAATGGCAGTTGTTTCGGCCAGTCATGGCCTGATGTTACCGATTGACTACGTAGTGAATTCGTTAAAACTATTTGAAAAAGTAGACTCAATTCTCAAAACTTTTTTTTACACTGTACAGCTCTTGCAGTGAACAGAACAAAGAAAGAAGAGCAAAACCATCACTACATTTTCCTCTGACCTTGTCACAAGTTGTCACTATTTGTCATGTTCTCTGTGAGATTCAGGAAAAGAAAGACTTTTGACGTAGTTTTAGGCAGCCGGCATGGTAAACAGGAATTGTTAGTTTGATGGCTGTTTTTTTTTTTTATGGAAGTGGATTAACTTTACTATCCGGAGACTGATCCCGTTGTGATAGCCCCTGCCGTTGTTGGTCAGGATATCCTATTGAAAACAGTATGGTGACTAATGCGATGTAGCACCACTGGAGATGGGGGGCATTGTTTAAAACCCACGACATAAAGCAATGACTGACCCCTTGAAACAAGCAACAGGGGTCATAACAAACCAGTGTTGTTTAAGTGGGCAACAAAATATACAGTAAACTGAAATAATACATTGTACCTTTAACAATAAACATACACCATGTAGGCATATACTTCAGCTAGTTTACTGCCTCTACATCTTTTCCTCTTGTGAGTGTACCTCAGTACATGAGAGATGGTTTGTGAGGCTGTTTGATGCTGGTGATGAGCAACACACCACAACATTCAGTTGGCAGTTTTCCTTTCAGAAACCTTGACGTCTCCTGAGGATTTACATGAAACACACTGTCTAAAGATAGGATTATTTTTGGAAAGGCTGGTTATCCTGCTTTTATTCATATCCTGGAAGAGTTAAATATTGTTACGTTACATAAATACTGTTACAAGTCCATAGGTAGGGAAGTATACACATTCTATGAAACTGCATATGTCACGCCCTGGCCTTAGTATTCTTTGTTTTCTTAATTATTTTAGTTAGGTCAGGGTGTGACATGGGGAATGTTTGTGTTTTTGTCTATGTCATTGTGTAGTGGTCAGTGTCAGCACCATTTGTTTATATAGCTTCACGGTCGTCAGTTTGTTGTTTTGTTTTGTTCGTTGTTCGTCTCTCTAATAAAAGAGAATGTATTTTTCACACGCTGCGTTTTGGTCCTCTCTTCCAAGTCAAGACGATCGTGACAGCATAAGTGTTATGTCAGTCTTCATCCTCAAGCATTCATTGGTAATCACACACCTGTTCAACTCCATAACTCTACATACTCCAGATTATCGGCTCTTGCTAGTACCTATAATAACTGATGATAGTAAATGCTAATTTTCAATACAATTAATAGTGCTACATGTCACGATAATATTGTTTTGACAGCCAATGTTATCTTTTGATGATAGCATCTATAAAAGCTTTGTGATTCATAGTTCTGTTACCCACATCAAGTGTTTTCAACATCATTAATATCCCAATCTCTACTCTGCTCCTCAGTGACTGAGTGCCTCGCTCCTTCCCGAGGGCTCTGCAGAAAGTCACTGCAGCTCCAGATAATACAACGTTGCAGTCCCTTTCAGTAGGCATGCAAACCCCTCACTACAGCACTTGCTTCTGACACCGTATAGAGAAACAGCTTTTCATTCTAGTCGCATAGCAGCTGTAGTGAAGGGATAGCAACAGTTACGGGTACTACTAATACTCTACTACTAATACTACACGACTACTATTACTCCAACTAGTACTAATACTACAACTACCACTACCACCACCACTACTACTACTACTAATACCACTACTACTGCTGCTACTACTGCTACTACCACTACTACTACTACTAATACTACACTACTACGATTACTCCAACAATCCCAACTAGTACTACAACTACTACTGCTGCTACTATTACTACTACTTATACAACTACTACCACTACCTCTACTACTACTAATACTACTCCTACTACTACTACTACTACTACTTATACTACAACTACTCCTACCACTACCACTCCTACTCCTACTACTACTCCTACTACTACTACTACTACTGCTGCTACTACTCTACCAACTGAGCCCCGTGTGGCTCAGTTGGTAGAGCATGGCGCTTGCAACGCCAGGGTTGTGGGTTCGATTCCCACGGGGGGCCAGTACAAAAAAAAAAAGTATGGATGTATGTACTTGTAAGTCGCTCTGGATAAGAGCGTCTGCTAAATGACTTAAATGTAAATGTAAATGTACTGCTACTACTGCTACTACTACTACCAATACTACTACTGTTTATACTACAACAACCACTACTAATACCAATACTATTACTTCCACTCCTACTACTGCTGCTACTACTGCTGCTACTACTGCTACTACCATTACTACTACTACTACTGCTGCTACTCCTACTACCTCTACTGCTACCTTAACCACTACTTACTGCTAATACTTCCACTTCTTCTGAAAATACTGCTACTACAGCTGTCATGATTAGACAGCATAGACAGCATGGTTAGTGTGCAGTGCTGAGTGCTCTATGATTGCTGTAGTTGCAAAACACCAGTCTCAACGTCAACAGTGAAGAGGCGACTCCGGGATGCTGGCCTTCTAGGCAGAGTTGCAAAGAAAAAGCCATATCTCAGACTGGCCAATAAAAATAAAATATTAAGATGTGCAAAAGAACACAGACCCTAGACAGAGAACCACTGCCTGGAAGGCCAGCATCCCGGAGTCGCCTCTTCTTCACTGTTGACATTAAGACTGGTGTTTTGCGGGTAGTATTTAATGAAGCTGCCAGTTGAGGACTTGTGAGGCGTCTGTTTCTCAAACTAGACACTCTAATGTGGGGCTGGGCTAGACAACCTGGACCCTCTCTTTCTAAAATGATCTGCCGAAATTGTTGCAACCCCTATTACTAGGCTGTTCAACCTCTCTTTCGTATCGTCTGAGATCCCCAAAGATTGGAAAGCTGCCATGGTCATCCCCCTCTTCAAAGGGGGAGACACTCTAGACCCAAACTGTTACAGACCTATATCTTTCTACCCTGCCTTTCTAAGGTCTTCGAAAGCCAAGTTAACAAACAGATCACCGACCATTTCGAATCCCACCGTACCTTCTCCGCTATGCTATACCTTAGCCACGCTCAAGGTCCTAAACGATATCATAACTGCCATTGATAAAAGACAAATCTGTGCAGCCGTATTCATCGACCTGGCCAAGGCTTTCGACTCTGTCAATCACCACATTCTTATCGGGAGACTCAATAGCCTTGGTTTCTCAAACGACTGCCTCGCCTGGTTCACCAACTACTTCTCAGATAGAGTTCAGTATGTCAAATCGGAGGGCCTGTTGTCCGCACCTCTGGCAGTCTCTATGGGGGTACCACAGGGTTCAATTCTCGGGCCGACTCTTTTCTCTGTATACATCAATGATGTCGCTCTTGCTGCTGGTGATTCTCTGATCCACCTCTATGCAGACGACACCATTCTGTATACTTATGGCCCTTCTTTGGACACTGTGTTAACTAACCTCCAGATGAGCTTCAATGCCATACAACTCTCCTTCCGTGGCCTCCAACTGCTCTTAAATGCAAGTAAAACTAAATGCATGGTCTTCAACCGATCGCTGCCCGCACCTGCCCTCCCGTCCAGCATTACTACTCTGGACGGTTCTGACTTAGAATTTGTGGACAATTACAAATGCCTAGGTATCTGGTTAGACTGTAAACTCTCCTTCCAGACTCACATTAAGAATCTCCAATCCAAAATAAAATCTAGAATCGGCTTCCTATTTCGCAACAAAGCATCCTTCACTCATGCTGCCAAACATACCCTCGTAAAACGGACTATCCTACCGATCTTTGACATCGGCGATGTCATTTAAAAAATAGTCTCCAACACTCTACTCAGACTGCATCCAATTTGCTATCACAGTGCCATCCGTTTTGTCACCAAAGCCCCATATACTACCCACCACTGCGACCTATATGCTCTCGTTGGCTGGCCCTCGCTTCATATTCGTCGCCAAACCCACTGGCTCCAGGTCATCTATAAGTCTTTGCTAAGTAAAGTGCCGCCTTATCTCAGCTCACTGGTCACCATAGTTCCTCCTTTGGCTGCCTTTCCTTCCAGTTCTCTGCTGCCAATGACTGGAACGAACTGCAAAAATCTCTGAAGCTGGAGACTCATATCTCCCGCACTAACTTTATCAGCTGTCAGAGCAGCTCACAGACCACTGCATCTGTACATAGCCCATCTGTAAATAGCCCATCCAACTACCTCATCCCCATATTGTTATTTATTTTTTGCTCCTTTGCACCCCAGTATCTCTACTTGCACATTCGTCTTCTGCACATCTATCACTCCAGTGTTTAATTGCTAAATTGTAATTACTTTGCCACTACGGCCTATTTATTGCCTTACCTCCCTTATCTTACCTCATTTGCACACACTGTATATAGATTTTTTCCCCTATTGTGTTATTGACTGTACGTTTGTTTATTCCATGTGTAACTCTGTGTTGTTGTTTGTGTCACACTGCTTTGCTTTATCTTGGCCAGGTTGAAGTTGTAAATGAGAACTTGTTCTCAACTGGCCTACCTGGTTAAATAAAGGTGAAATAAAAGGAGTAGTACACAGCGTTTTATGAGATCTTCAGTTTCTTGGCAATTTCTCGCATGGAATAGCCTTCATTTCACATAACAAGAATAGACTGACGAGTTTCAGAAGAAAGTGCTATGTTTCTAGCCATTTTGAGCCTGTAATCGAACCCACAAATGCTGATGCTCCAGATACTCAACTAGACTAAAGAAGGCCAGTTTCATTGCTTCTTTAATCAGCACAACATTTTCAGCTGTGCTAAGATAATTGCTAAAGGGTTTTCTAATGATCAATTAGGCTTTTAAAATGATTAACTTGGATTAGCTAACACAATGTGCCATTGGAACACAGGAGTGATGGCTGCTGATAATGGGCCTCTGAACGCCTATGTAGATATTCCATAAAAAAAAAAATCAGTTTCCAGCTAGATGAAGGCCATGGTCATTGTATTTTACCAATGACAAAATTTGGCCAAAGGAGGAATCAGATATGGTAGAATTCCAAACACCACTCCTATCAGTTCACTGCCTCAGGATCCCAGAAGGTGCTAAGCCTGGGGGAACAGGTGTCCCAGCCTCCCCTCAAATACTGCTGCTCTGTGTAGCCTTGCCTAGAGGTTAGCTATGGTGCTGGAGGTCATGACCAGTCATCAGCAGAAGTCAAAGATGCAAGTTACAAGTTGCTTAGGGTAATTCCCTCCCAAGCAATCAACAAGTGGTCTCGTGTCACCACACCGGAGTGGTTTTGTTGTGCCGTAGCTGAAAAGAGTGTTGTGACTGAATGGAAAACTACTTGATTACATTGAGGTCACCCTGGCTTGATAGCTTGATAGAATTGGAGCTGGGTATCCTGTTTAGTAGGCTCTTTACAGACACCTGAAATCACAGGAAGACATTATTTTGGCTGCTTAAGAGTGTTTGGTTTTCTTTTGGAGTGGGAACCCTGATGTTAAAATAGTTCAGTTTCTAATGAGTTTTTGCTGAACTAAAGTTGTCAAATCCACCCTTGACACATCAAGGCTAATTACCACAAAAACATAGACTAAGTCTTATACATTGCTTTGCAGTATGACTCCAGGAAATGTCATCCTGATCATAGAAATGTGTATAAAGGAATCAAGAGATCATTTAGCCCTGTGTCACAGTACATGTCTAAACCATGTGCAGAGGACATGTATATAAGTCTAAAGAGCAGACATGGGCTGGCGTGCGAGACCAGGTTTCATCAATAATGCATGAAGCCAGGAAACCGAGATAAGATGGGGTGCAGCCAGGCCATGATGACAAAACCAGCCGTTTCATGTGATTTACTGCCGTCACACCTGGCATGTACTTCTAAAACAGGTCTAAATAAAAATGTACAAGCAACCGGATAAACATGAATGTATTGTTTTTGACCAGAAGATGCACCTCTTCCGGTCAAAAACAATCCATACCTTTTTGTGGGGGTTGCTTGACCATTTTTATTTAGACCTTTCTTGGAAGTACATTCCGGGCGTGACGGCAGTAAATTATGATAGTTGCAGGCAGGGCAGGCATATTTGGTGTGTAAAAAACGTATTTTAACATTATAACGCTTGCAGAGCTGTCTAATGGGAAGATGAATAGAAGCTTTCTGGGCAGAGAGGAGATCTCGTCGTATTCATCGTCACTTTTGCCCAGATACTGGTTCATGCAACAATATGCCTGAACACTTAGCCTGTCATTAAACCTCATCATCATTGTCACGTAGTCTATAATCATTACAAACTGCCACGTGAAAGTGCCATTGTTGATAACGTTATGTGAAGCAAGACATTTATGATGACATATATGCAAGTCAAGCATTATAAGAGGGTAATGTTTAGATCCACTTAACACAGTTGGTATTAGTGCAGAGGGCCAGCGCCAATCCGTAACAGGCCATCCATGACAAGCTCTCCATAACACCCAGGCCCCTAGGCCCTATTCCTTAAGTCCCATGCCCATTGCCTGTGGCCCACTTCTCAGACAGCAGTCAGGCTCCAGAGACACACAGAAAGCCTTTACATTTCTTTCATCATGTCCCGCTACATTTCTGCCATGTGGGATTAATTGCATGTCTCAGCCCTGAAGGCAAGTGGTGTTTTATTGAAAGCTGTTGAATGGAATGTGTTTGGTTGACTAAGCAGTGTCAGTGGTCTTGGATAAACACAACACTGGAAAACTGGAATCAGTATTCCAGTCAATCAATCAATATCATCTCATGCATTAGTATACATGGACTTTATATAGTTATACGTGCAAATATTATTGCTACAGTATGTACAGGCTGAATCTCAATGGGACTTGAGATGAGGATGGGTTGGCTATAAACATCCTTAAAGAAAAGTGAAATAGAATTTAGAAGTGACATAGAAGTTAGCGTTTAGCTCCTAGATCTGTGCATCTGGAAAAGTTTGTGGAAAGCTCTGTCCAGAGTGATAAAAATGGATCATGTTGAGAGGATTTGACATTTCCCACTGTCCAAACGTTAAATGTGGGCAAAACAATCACAAAACGCTCATTCAATTAAATTGGCTGATACTCTAAGTACACATTGGAAATGAATCCTCACATATTCATGCACATGAGGGCCTTCAGTAAGAAACATTTTCTTGACATTTTCTGCCCCACATAGAATACTCACTGTAGTGACAAATCACCATGACCCATCTAATGCTGAAAATGTAATAGCTACAACTGTCCTGCTCCTGGCAGTTGGTTCTGTAATCTGCACACAGTAAACCATGATGGCATTGTCATCACAAATACACTAGACATCCTGCTGCTATAATACTGACATAACAATGTCAGTGCACTGTGCCAAATACTGTAGGTCTCTGTTCACTGTGAGTGACATGCAGTCATGCAAAATTAATTGGATCCATTGAATGTGCGTATTTAACATTAGATCATATATTTTTTTAATTGATCACATTGTCAGTGTTACAGGGCCTTTAAATCAGACCCCTTAATTGAATGATTGTTAATTAACATAATTAACATAATTAACAGAGGGTTAATTATGACTTTCCTATCCGAACTGCTTCAACTCCCAGCCTCTCATCCAAAGCCAAATAGAGACATTCAATCTCCATCTCTACCATCTCAATTTAAATTTGTTGGTTTAGCTTTTTAGGCTATTTGAGATTATTTTATGTAATGAAAAGCGCTATACAAAATGTATTATTAGACTTGTCTGAGACAGACGCGGTATTACTGTCTGGTATCCAACACCTTGGTTTCCTCATGCCCTATGTTTCCTAGAGCATAAATGATTTGGCTACAATAGGAGTCACCTGCACCACGTCTCCTGGCTGACCCATGTTCCCTCAGGCTTAGCAGAAGCAGTGCTCTGAAAGAAAAGTCTGTAGTCTAGCATCTGACCCAGACGTGCCTTAGCTCAATGGGTTAGCAGCACATATCAATGATGTTGTTACGCAAACCAACCCAGCCAGACTTGGGTTTGGTATCAGGCGTTGCAGGGCAGGGACAGCCAAGCCAAAGCCCGGGTGGGTGTTAGCTAGCGTGCAGTATGGACAAATTGTTGGTCAGAGGTGCTCGCTTTGTGCTGGATGTCAGTGTGTGGATCTTGAGGAAGAAGGACTACATGCTAGGGATGATGAGCTCTGGACAGGGATGTGTTCAGATGTGTGTCCTCCCAGGGGAGCTCTACCAGGTACAGCAGCACTCTATAGATCAGTAGTACTTCATCTGGTCAACCCCTTTCTGTCATTTACAATATAGGGCTGTTTGAGGACAGGGCTGGTGGAGGTGTGTGTCTTTGCCTGCTTTAGTGTTACCTGTAACTACTATATGTGATATTGAGAATGTTTTGTGAGCCATTGCAGGTTGTATATTCTATATTTTAGCACTTCATGCTATAATTTGGTAGGTGACACAGATTAGAGTCAGGTGTGGTGTTGATTGTTTTGGAAGTATGTGTATGTATTTTACGTTTTTAAATGCTACAAAAGGCTGTTGGGGAAAGAGTGGGGTAATGTGAGCCAAAGGGGTAAGTTGAGCCACCCTTATTTCTAAGAAACCATACAAAAAATGTATAATTTGACCAAAGATTTAAGAAGATGTCATCATTTCATGGAGTCTGTGAAGGAATAAATCATATGAAAAAAGTAGTAAGAAAGTTAGGTCCAAAAAATAGATTTTCGACAAATCAAATGAATTTATTGTGTTAGAGGGTTCATGATGCTTGTATCTAAACCAAAGTAGATCATTTTAAAATTGCTGTAAACCTCAGTTGGGGTTTCTATAAGATTCAGTATGAAGTTCTAAACCTAGCATGAAAGTGCATCCTTGTAGCTGTGTGGGCTAATATAGTCAAAACGTTTCGTTTGGGATAAATTGGGCCAATAGCCATGGGGCAAGTTAAGCCAATGGTTGAGCCCATGGCAAGTTGAGCAAATTGAAGTGTTTTCTTCACAGGCGTAATGCAAGGCATTATCAATTGGATATGAAGCAACAACAGGGCCTGGCCTATGTAAAAATAAAAGTACAGTGTTTGATAGTTGTTAAGCCTGTGTTAAAAGATGCTTCAAATGATTAAAAGACCAAAAAATCGATGATTTAGTGATTTAGTTTAATTGTGTTTTGGAAATAAAGATAGACATGTTTTTTAAAAGGTAGTGCTAATATTTCATTCAGTACTGAAATCTGCTTAAGGATCCGCCCCTTTTTTTCAATTTTCACCTAAAATGACATACCCAAATCTAACTGCCTGTAGCTCAGGACCCGAAGCAAGGATATGATATTCTTGATATCATTTGAAAGGAAAAACTTTGACGTTTGTGGAAATGTTAAATTAATGTAGGAGAATATAACACATTAGATCTAGTAAAAGATAATACAAATGTTTTTTTTGTACCACCATCTTTGAAATGCAACAGAAAGGCCATAATGTATTATTTCAGCCCAGGTGAAATTGAGATTTTGGCCACTAGATAGCAGCAGTGTATGTGCAACGTTTTAAACTGATCCAATAACCATTGCATTTCTGTTCAACATTTTATATCAAGACTGCCCAAATGTGCCTAATTGGTTTATTAATACATTTTCAAGTTCATAACTGTGCACTCTCCTCAAACAATAGCATGGTATTATTTCACTGTAATAGCTACTGTAAATTGGATAGTGCAGTTAGATTAACAGGAATTTAAGCTTTCTGCCAATATCAAATATGTCTATGTCCTTGGAAATGTTCTTGTTAAATACAACCTCATGCTAATCACGTTAGCGCAACCGTTCCGCAGGGGACCCACCAATCCTGTAGAGGTTTTAACTTACCCTGATCAGCGGCTCAACTTACCCAATACCCGGTGTAATTTGTGCCAAGAGACCACTTTTTTTAGATAAGCTATATTTTCAAAACTGAAATGTACATGAATTATGATTAGTTTCAGAGATACACAACATACTGAAATATATGTACATATCTTTTTTAGAAGGAATACTATGTTTCCCTTGACAGAGTGATGCTGAATGTAAAAAAATGTCTCAACTTATCCCACTCTCCCCTACAGAATTACTTCAAAACCTTCAGAACAACAAATCCTCTTTGGGTTACCTTAGTGCTAAATCCATGAGACAATGGAGTCCTTGTAATTAAAAACCACATTAGTTATTATTTCCTTAACAGGATTAAGCTCTCTATCCTGTGCATTGACTTTGTTAAAAAGAAAGCCCTGGGCCTCCTGAGTGGCGCAGCGGTCTAAGGCACTGCACCGCAGTGCGTGAGGCGTCACTACAGACCCGTGTTCGATCCCAGGCAGTGTCGCAGCTGACTGGGAGACCCATGAAGCGGGGCGTACAATTGGCCCAGCGCTGTTCGGGTTAGGGGAGGGTTTGGCTGGCTGGGATGTCCTTGTCCCATCGCACTCTAGAGACTCCTTGTGGCGGGCCGGGTGCACGCACGCTGACTTCAGTTGCCAGCTGTGGCCAATTCCTTTGTAGCTGCACTGTGGCGAATTCCTTTGTAGCTGCACTGTGGCTAATTCCTTTGTAGCCGCACATTGGTGCGGCTGGCTTCTGGGTTAAGTGAGCAGTGTGTCAAGAAACAGTGCAGCTAGGCAGGGTCATGTTTCGGAGGATGCATGGCTCTCAACCTTCGAGTCCGTACGGGAGTTGCAGCGATGGGACAAGACTGTAACTACCAATTGGATATCATGAAATTGGGGAGAAAATGGGTAAATATAAGGTTTTACAAAAATAAAGAAATCCTTGGATCTGTCAAAGCCTGTCTCTGTCAATTTGTATTGACAGAGACAAGATTTCTACACAACTGAAATGTCCTACAATTGTCATTAATTGCATTATCTAAGCAGGGTTGGTGTTGATTGACAGTATGAACAAATCCAATACTAGCATTTACTTCCTGTACTCCATTGTAGATGACGGAGGGGAGACTCTGCCAGGTCCATCTCCTTGAAGACAGGAAACTTGAGCTGCTGGTTCAGGTACAGTACAATATCTTAAATAATTTTATGAGATTATTGTAACAGTACTTTAGTTTCTGAATTATGAATTTCAAATAATTTGGACCAAAAATGATAATGCCCTCAAATAGATAGGCCTAATGCTCTCTTCAAACAATTTCCTATTCCACAGCCCAAGCTGTTGTCCCGTGAACTGCTAGATCTGGTGTCCTCCCATTTTAACCTCAAAGAGAAGGAATACTTCGGCCTAACATTTGTTGATGACAGGTAAGACACTGCTTATTTTGTAAGTATATGGGAGTTAGAGCATACTGTGTGTGTGGGTGTGCGCATGCGTGTGTGTGTGTAAGTGCTTGCGTGCGCTCAGTGGTGGTCATGGCTGTTTAAGATTAGGGAGGACAATGGAACATTTAATGAGCATGGTCTTATTTCTATTACAGCATATTGGATGACTGTCATTCATATTCCATTCACAATGTAACATTGATAGGTTTAGGCTACTACATGATACCACATTTTTCCCTATACCCATCATGAGGTTGCTACAAACTAGCCTATGAATGAAAGTTTATAACGTAGGTGCACATGTCGAGAGACAAATTTGAGTAATCAAGGTGACAGACAGTGACACATCAAATACTGTCATCTAGCTGATCTAGAGTGTAATCATTAGTCCAACTATCACGGCTCAGGAAAAGACCCAGATGCAGACAGTTCGAATAACGGACGTTTATTATTTAAACAGGGGGCAGGCAGGGGTTGGTAGTCCAGGGCAGAGTCCGAAAGGTACAGAGCGGCAGGCAGACTCAGGGTAAGGGCAGGCAGAATGATAAAAAAAACCAGGAAAACTAGAAAACGGGCTCAAGGAAACAGGAGGAAGAAAAACACGCTGGTAGGCTTGACAAGACAAACTGGCAACAGACAAACAGAGAACACAGGTATAAATGCACAGGGGATAATGGGGAAGATGGGCGTCACCTGGAGGGGGGTGGAGACAAGCACAAAGACAGCTGAAACCGATCAGGGTGTGACACCAACAGTTGCAAACGAGAGTTTCAGGTAGGTTTATCCCCGTTTCGTTCTGTGTGCTTCCTTTTAAGAAAAGTTTTTCAACAGAATCGGTGGAATGAATACACCCCTGATCACCCGCACACACAGTTCAATTTCATAGGAGCCACATACAAACAGCATCATCACTTTGCTCGCTGTATAATTCCTTCTCGCATCTAAGCGCTGTCCTCCTCTCACATTTTCCCTTCGCTTGTGGACTTCAGTGCATAACACAACAGCTGTCTGTGACCAGGCGAAAAAGCCTTTCCAAGCCAAACCTTTATATCATAACCGTTAACCGCTACACACAGCCTACATCGTTGTCACCATATTAGCTAACGCCATAGTCAACATAGCTACTAGAGCTAACGCATTAGTAAACCAATTACAATCACACAGTACTGTGTACAGCAAGCAGTTTAGCAGTTACACCGGCGGGCCCCGGTGACAATAAATTAATAAAACCGAAAGCTTACCTTGACCTTGAGTTCTATTGTTGGATAGCCTTGGCTAGCTAACAAAAATAAATAGCATTCCTCTCTGTTTGAGCCTGGTGTTTGAGTAGGCTAAATTAGCTAGCTGCATTAGCTAGCTAAGTAAGTGAAAGTAAACGTTTTTTTTAAAATACAATGAAATCTCTCTCTCTGGTGCTTCTCCTTAATTTTTAAAGAAACAAATTAGTTAAAAACTGTTCAACTAAATTATTTCTCTCTCTTTGAGCCAACTACTCACCACATTTTAGCATTGCAGTGCTAGCTAGCTGTAGATTATGCTTTCATTACTAGATTAATTCTCTGAATCTTTGATTGAGTGGAAAACATGTCAGTTTATGCTGCAAGAGCTCTGACAGGTTGGAGGGCTACCTCCGGAAGTCGTCATAATTATTGTGCAAGTCTGTGAAAGGGGGTGAGAACCATGAGCCTCCTAGGTTTTGTATTGAAGTCAATGCACACAGAAAATAGCTGTCCTCCGGCTACACCATGGTGCTACCCCAGAGAGTGCTGTTGAGGCTACTGTAACCTTCATTGAAAAACAGTGTGTTTTAATCACACGTTAATATATTGCCGAGAATATATTTAGTACGTATATGTTTTATCTATTTACATTTTTTTGTGAAATTCACTGAGTAGGATGGTCCTCCCCTTCCCCGAGGAGCCTCCACTGATAAATGTATGCTTGTATGCGTCTTACCAGTGCTGTTTGTTTACTTAACACTTTTCTTCATTGTCTCTTGCAGTGGCCAGTGTAAATACTTGCAGTTGGACCGGAGAGTTCTAGAACATGACTTTTCTAAGAGGGCTACTGGGCCTATTGCCCTCAACTTCCTGGTCAGGTAGTTATTGCACCAGGTCCATATCTGTACCACATATCTACCAGTAGGGCACTCCTGTTATTGGTTTAAGATGATAATGACAGCAGTAGTTTTGTTACATTAGGGAATATCTAGTAGTGGGTGATGAGATGTCTTACTGATTATGCATGGAATATGTACTTTAGAATTCAATTCAACGAATAGTCTTTGGAACTTCTTTGTACGTATCCCTGCAGGTTTTACATCGAGAGTATAACACTGCTGAAAGACAACGCAACGGTGGAATTATTCTTCCTAAATGCAAAAGTTGCCGTCTACAATGTAAGCTACTTATCTTATTCTGCTGTGTGTTGAGATAAATGGTGATTCACCATCTCATTGTCCCTCTTTATAAACCACCAAACCTCAGTCTGACTGTGGCCGTGAGACACTGTTTTGTTGGAATGAGATGAGACAGTCAGAAAGAGTAGATTGCTGTTTAGTCCAAGATAATTCTATTTTGCTGAATATGTGTTAGTCATAGGAACAGAGCTCAGAAACAGACATCTGCAAAGTGTCTCAGCAGCCCATAAGTACATTAACACATTTATGATGATGCTTTATTTCTTACAGGGGGATATAGAGGTGGAAAGTGAGAATGTATTCAAATTAGCAGCAAACGCCTTGCAGGTTAGTTTCTTATTTGCTTGGGATTTGTACTGTGTATTAATTGGCCACTCTAAAGCATACATCTTCTGACATGCTGTTTTTATATCAATTCAGGAAGCAAAAGGGAATTACTCAAGGTAAGGACATACATTCTAGAGTATCAAACACAACAGCTACCTAAGCAACAAGACAACATTATACATTTAGCAAAGACTTTAAATATTGGAACTGGTTTTTCAGACAAAACAGTAAAATCAATGACAGCGAAGGCAGTTATAAGAGGGAAGGCAGAGATGTTGTGTATTGTGAGGCCTGCCACGGTGTGTTGAAACCTCACACAGGCCTTCGAATGAGTATCATACCACTGACAGCTCGGCCAAGGCTACTACAGTCTGCAGGGCTGCATTCTAACATCAAAGCTCTACCACCTTTTAATAAAGCGTCTATTGCAGGAACAACACCCTCTTTACTGTCAGGGAGCATTCTGTTGGAACCATACTGTAGACAGAGAATTATGGAACACTGTGGATCTTTGTCTGCATTTACACCTGTCTCATTCCAAATTAACAGAAATTACAGGGGCTAGATTGCCAGAGAACGGAGCTTCAGTTAATTCATTATGAAGAACCTTCTTCTGCATGTAGCCATGCACCTGGAACATGTCTGCCAATGACGTTTCTGCACCTGTGGGTCAGGTCAGACAGTCTGACTAAATAGGGGTGATATCCTTTAGCAGCTCATTCCAAGTTGTTTGTACTTTAGAAGACCTCATTGCACTGGTTTCTCTACATAATTTCTGTATGGTAATTTGCTAACTGTTATGTACAGAATATTAGTTACAGGCCTGGTGCAGACAAAAACGTGATTATCCTGTGTTTTATATACATTTACACACTATGATGTTTTGGTGGGATGGAGTTTTGGCCTGCCTGGTGACATTACCAGGTGATACATTAGTTAATAGACCAATAAGAAAGTGAGTTCCAAACCTCTCTGCCAAGAAAGCTAGTTTTCAGTGTTCCCCTCCCCACAGACCACTCCCAGACAGTCCTAGTAAAAGTCTTGCTTGAGAAATGCTCTTTGCTAAGAAGCTATTTTTGTTTCTTTTGGAGAGAAAAAATGATGAAAACAATCCCAGTAAGGTACTTAACTGTTACACAGATACTATTTGATATTGAGATAAAAACGTCTGCATTGGGCCTACAGTATATTGTATTTCACCATCCACATTCTGTTTTATCATTATTATCAGCGATGAAACCACCAGAATAGATCTGAAGAAGCTCCCAACTCTTCCCAACAAGGTGCTAAAGGAGCACCCATCACTTACATACTGGTAAAATAACCTTGAATATGATGTGCATCCTTAGTAACTTTTTAGTTTACAAAACTGCTAAATAAAAATCGTTGCAAAATAAATGTTATAGCAGACAAGGATTTAGGATGTATGATGCATTCCTGAGAGGGAGGAGGGATGCAGCCCATAACTTCGAAGTTGAAGGTGTCATCATCATGCATTTTTACAACGTTTATTATAGTGAGGATCGAGTGATAGAGCACTACAAACAGCTGAAAGGAGTCTCCCGCGGACATGCCATAGTGCAGTGAGTATTAGAAAAACAATGATCCCTCATTCCCCTCACACACGCCTGTTTACCACAAGTCATAAGCGTGAAAACATCAGGCCCTTTGTCTTTCTATCTCTTACTCCCTTTCTCGCTCTCTTTTTCTCTCTCAAATACTCACTCGTTACTCTCTTGTCTCTCTTCTCCCTCTCTTTTTTCTTATCTCCCTTACTCTCTCTCTCTCTTTCTCACACTCTCCTTTTCTCGCAGCAATAACCCAGTTCACTTACTGTCTGGCACCTTTAACATATCATGCTCTTATTGTCCTGCACCATCTATAATATCCCTGGCAAACCACCTTTTGGAAGTTAACGAGTGATTCGGGGATGGTACTATAACATAAAGTTATTTTATTTCAGGTATTTGACTCTAGTGGAATCCTTACCCACGTATGGTGTTCATTATTATGAAGTAAAGGTAATAATACAGTATATTGCATTATGCACACAACAACAGCTGTGTATTGCACTTATACATCCTAATAAATACAATTATAAATCAGATTTCTATAAGGGAATGGATGTATGCAGTTCAGTCATGGAACTATGCTTTTGCCTTGCAGGACAAGCAAGGTATCCCATGGTGGCTTGGGATCAGCTACAAAGGAATTGGCCAATATGATTTGCAGGACAAATTGAAACCAAGGAAGGTACAGTTATTTGTTTGTTCCCATTTGTGTTCTTCTCTACTTACAGTATGGAGTAGTACAGGATTAGTTTTGCATTAGATATTTTATTGGCAGCGTACAGCGGTTGTTTTGCAGTATAGCCTCTATATAGGAAATTCATTTTGCAGATAAGATGTCTGCCTGCTACTGTAGTATTATACCTGACAGCGCTAGGAGCTTCAGCAGGCTGTTTGAGGAAAGATGAAAATGGCAGGGATAAAGATGCCTCCAGCACGTAGCACTATCATAATTCACTAACCTCTCACACACATTCGTCACCTATTCATCTGATCGGGGTTAGGCCTTCAATACAGCTGAAGAAGGCCAGACTTGAAAAGATAATTTATAACAAATCTGTGATCAATCCCTTTTGGTAAACATTACTTTGGAGGCCTGTATTTATAATATTTCTGTCTATCACTTATAACAGAGGTATGCCTGCTCAACTTTTACCAGATCAGTTAATACATGTAGATCTATTCATCATTCTGAGAGTCCTACATAAAGTGTCAAGTGTGTAACCCGCTCTTCTGGCTCCGTGGATGTTTTATGTCTTGCTGTTCTCCTGGACAAACACCAAGCTTTGTGGTCTGCCTCTACATGATCACGGTGTTAAGTTAATGATCTATGTGCCTATGAGTTTGAACACAGAGAGAGGAGATCTGGTTGGGCAGACATTTAGTGTTGAGTGGAGGGAGGAGGGTGTGTATGTGATGTGAAAGACAGGAAGGCAGGGTACTGGGCGTTACCCTTCAGAGTGCTGAGAGTACCCGAGGAGACATGTTGGAAGCAGAGAGAAGGAGTTGTTTGTGTTGTTTGAGCTTGACAAAAAGGATTAGAGACAGCATTACTTTAGAAACAGGATTGTTCACTTACTGGACCTCTACTGGTAAGAGATAAAGCAACAGTTTTACATATTGGATGTTGACAATAACATTTTGTTAAATGAAAAATAACTTCATATATGATGATATCATGCTTTTTTATGATGTGATTTTTGATGGTAGCACAATTTGGGTTTTTTCTGTCCCTGATATTATGCAATAGGTACAATAGTGTTGGTAAATGTTACAGATTGGCTACAGAACTAGCTATAATAGGAGAGAGAGGTGTGGATTATAAAATCCAACCATTAGTTTGGGTCTGTAACAAGGCTGTATCTGCCTGCCTCGTGTGGCGAACCTAGACATGTTGATGAGTCATGCACCTCTGTGGATTCTTCATATCTTACTGTAAACAATCAGCACCTGGAGGGGTTACTGAGCAATGTGATGAGCCATGGAAGCTGTTACATATTGTTATTTGTCTTTGTGGTATGCCCCTTTGTAGCAAAATGCTATTTACTCTGGACTAGCACCTGCATAATGATATAATGCTATCATAGACCTGACAGCCCTTGCCTGTTTCATGGCAGTTCAAGTTATAGTTGTGATTTAACTTACTTGATTAAAGGTTGCGGTTTGCTAGTTATTACATCATGGGATTGACTATGTGTGCATGTGTTATGACATAGCCAGGTCAGTATAAGGTCATTGTAATATATCTGTTGTGATTCATCATTACAGATGCTTATTATTTAACCATAAACTTTATATGGATACATATAAAGGTGTCATATGCAGGATTTGAGAGTTAAAGTTCAAGTAAATGTTTCACCAATCATTAATCAGTTGTTTCTCTGTGTCTCTTTGTGTTTACCTCCATAGCTGTATCAGTGGAAGCAACTGGAGAACTTGTATTTTCAGGAGAAGAAATTTGCTGTTGAGGTGAATGACCCTCACAGGTGAGGGCAAGTCAAATTATAAATATTTATCACAACTGCATTTCCTAGACAACTAAAGAAGCTCTTCTTCCTGAGCCTAATGTATTACCTCTAAACAGGCGGGCAGTGACCAAGCGTACATTCGGCCAGACCGGCTTGGTCATCCACACATGGTACGCCAGCCATTCACTGATCAAAACCATCTGGGTCATGGCCATCAGTCAGCACCAGTTTTACTTGGACAGGAAGCAAAGCAAGGTACATATTATGTCATATTATCTCTTTTTAGTCCTTACCTAATCAGTGTACCTGTGTTCTGTACCTTCATGTGTCCCTAAATTAATAAATCTATTCATGTAGGATTAAATTCTGATATTTACATGTAGGTTTGTAGTATGTATTCACCCCATAAATCCCTAATCCAACAGGGTAAAATAACTGCAGCGAAAAGTTTGGGTGATATTGCCGTCGATCTAACAGAGCATGGAGGAGGAACCAAGATAACCAGACTAGGAGATAACCTAAAGCACAATCTCGTTATGGCTAGCACTGGTAGCCTGGCGTCAACAGGTAGGTCAGCATTCTGGTAGCTCAAAGTCTCTATTTAACTAAGTGTTTCTCTTTTGAAATACCTGTATAAAGGGCTAGGAAAAATATACCCTTATTTGTATGCACTTTGTGTTAGAAAAAGTACAACTAAATCTAACACATAGGCCTACGGTACATTTATAGTGTAAACAATGTCACCACTACAGGGTCTGCCGATTCAACGGTGGATGAAGAGCAGAGAAAGGAGAAGATCTCTGAGCTAAAGAAGAAGGAACAAGAGATCCAAGACGTCTTGACCCAGAAAACAAAGGAGCTGAAGAAAATCTGCTTGCTGGAGGCAGTGAGAGACCCATTTTTCTCTTAGACAATAACTTACATTGATTTTTGGAGGTGCCAGGCTGATACACTTCAGCAATTCATTTCAGTCAGGGTCAGTCAGTGAAACACCAGTCAAGCTACTGTACAAATTGCTTTAGTTTGGGCAATTGAGACTATTGGAGTGAAACACTGTGTAACTGTACGAGCCTGTGTGCCACAGAGAGTGTCTGTTTTGTGTTTTCTCACGTTGTTTTCTGTAAAGCTAACTGACCTGGATGTTTTGTTGTGTGTTTCCAGGAGCTCACGGGCAAACTGCCAAAAGAGTATCCCTTGTTTGCAGGCGAGAGACCTCCTCATGTCAGACGACGCGTTGGAACGACCTTCAAACTGGATGACCTCTTCCCATACAACGAGGTCTGTATTGAAACTGCACTGTTCAGTATATGACATGTATTTTGCTAACTAATCTAGGATCTTAGAACCAAATCTCACATTCATGTGTAGCATATGGGGATGTGTGGAATTTACTCTTCAGCCTGAAGTGCCGCCACTTGCGCTGCCGAATTATTAACTTTTCGGTGGTGCCGAACTGGTAATACGCTTCAGGAGGGCGGTCATGTGTGCTAGCAAGGCAGAGGTCCTGTGTTCCAGCCTTTGTGTGAGCCCAATCAGGAAACGGTACCTGCTAAGTAAGCAGTGTGACGTCCGTTGTACAAGTTGGCCTTGTTAAGTTTGTAACAAGACTAATATTTTGCAGAATATGACATAACATGAATTCCAGGAATTCCTCAGGGATTTGAACTTAGGGTTTTAGGATATTACTATAAGCAGAGAAACACATGTACTGTACACTGAAAAAAAAATTTGTGTTATGAATGGAATGTGATGAAGTTAGGATCATGTCCTGTCCTGTTTCGTATGGATAACGTGTTGACTTGCCAGATGCATTTCCCAATACAGGCACATACTGCAAAATATTATGTTGTTGATATGACTACATTATACTGTAATTTACAATTGGATATTGCATGTAAAGTGCTCAGTGGATATTGAAATGGATCTGCCATTCTCTGCTGTAATAATGTCTATAATAATGTCTGTACTCTGATCTTTAGGACCCTTATCTGAGGAACCTGGAGAGCAGGTTTGCTCTGCAGCAGAAGATCGTAGAAGCAGCTAAGAAGCTGGCCTCAGAGGCAGAGCTCTGTAAGACGGTGAAGAGGAAGAGGCGGAGGAACTGTCAGGACGCCATGAGGAAACTGCAGCAGGTTGAAGACGAGATGAACCAGTACAGAATCAAGAAAGGCAAGAAGCCTACCCAAAGAGCCTCTGTGATTATCGCAGGTACTGGAGATAAAGATCGACAAACACATGCACTTACATTCCACAATATGACTTTATACATTTGTACTGTAATCTGTAGCCTATAATATACTTTCCTTCTTCTTCCCCAGATGAATTTATTCGTTTAGAGACCAGCTCCCTGTCAGATAGTCAGATTCTGGATGACGGTGAGTGGGACACAGAGTTCAGTCATACAGTAGCTACCTGACCTTTGCTGCACAGCTGCTTTACCAATCCCATCTGATCATGAGTTTTGTATTTTGGTCCAGATGACTCTGATGGTGCTCAGAGGCCCCGGTCACGGTCTGTCCAGTGCTCCCCTCAGCTCAGCCCCGCGCACTCCCTAAATCACCACAACAACAAGAGTCTCAACAGGTTAGCGTTTGACGGCCAGGATGCTTCACACCACTACCACCCCAGAGAGGTGTCATCCGCACACAGCAGCCCCTACAAAACCTTACCCAGACCTCCACGGGACGCACGCAGCATGCCCTCCACCCCCGTTATGACCCGCAACGCCTACAGTAGCAGCCATCTCAGGTGAGACCCTCCACCACCCCTCAGACCATGCCTAGCCAAACCCTTACCCTCTCACCCCGACCCTGAACATTTAACCTATACTCTCCTACCTTACCTGCATCCCACCGATTAACAGAAAACAATGGTAATTTAGTATGCTGTACATCTGGATTTCTTAACCATAGTATTTGCTTATTTTTTGTGTGACTTTTGCAGGTCAGATGGGAACTCTCAGTCCTTCAGGCACCGCAGTGGGAGTCTGGAGTCACAGCAACAGCTATTAAAGGATACTGACTCAGAGAAGCCAGTGTTTACCCAGTCCCCTGCCAGCAGGAACAACAGCACAGAAGCCCTGGGGGACTGCTCCTCCTACACCAGCCAGTCCAGCTTGGACTATGCAGGCAATCCCCACTACTGCACCCTGGACTCTCGGACCAGCAACCATCAGCTGCACAGGAGGGTGGAGGTCTACGGTAATACAGGCAGTATGCCCAATTTGGTCCAGAACCATATCGGCTTTAGTGATACTTATGAGCCCCAGGCACACTACGCGCCAACTGCTTACTACGTGGCAGGCTACCCCTGTCCAGACATGGAGCCCTACTCCAACGGTGCTTACGTCTATGAGAACGAGATGGAGGGCCACTACAATGTCAACCCCTCCTACCAAGTCCACAATTACGGACACGAGCGATACAGGACCTACAGTAGTGATCGGGCGGACAGCCTTGCTCAGAACCCCTACGCTACCATGAGATTGCCCCGGACCAGACATGGACCCCGCAATGAGCCCTTACAGAAGAACATGCAGAAGGCCATTGTGGCTGAGCACCTGAGAGGATGGTACCACCGCAGCGGGGGCCACATAGAGGCAGGTCGAGGTCTGGCTGGGTATGACTACTATAACGGCTCTCAGCTCAGCCTTGGATACCAGACCATGCCAGCCCCCTTCAGCCACTCCAGCCGAACCACCTCCTACTCTTCAGGTAGGGGTTGATCCTGCAACAGGTCACCTCAGAAACCATACTCTGTCTGTTCACCCTCAGTAACACAGAGGGACATGTTTTTTTTCTGATTAATACAATTCATACATTCCTAACATACTGTATGAAAATATTATTCTGTATTGATTGTTAGAATTAGGGTGTCATTCACTGAGACTCCCCTTTATGTTTCTGTCTTTAGTGCAACTAAAAAGTTCTCTTTCTAGTTTCCTCATCCACCAGCACAGGAAACTGGCGCAGCCAGCTAACTGTGGGTCTAACAGACAATGATAACATGGCAGAGTCACCACAGCACCATCACCCGTGGCACCTACAACCGGAGCCCCACCCATATCAGGTGAGTACCTACCACAGCTCCACACCTACATATAGTCATCTATATATCCCATATGATTTGAGGAAATAGTAGCACTAATTGTGTGACCTAAACTAAGGGAAATAAAATGTCTCAATCAAGACCAGTCTTATGAGGGTTATTTAGCCAGCAGCATACCACCCTGCAGCCACTGCTGGCTTGTCTCTAAAGCTAAGCAGGGTTGGTCCCTGGATGGGAGACCTGATGCTGCTGGAAGTGGTGTTAGAGGGCCAGTAGGAGGCACTCTTTCCTCTGGTCAAAATAAAACATCTCAATTCCAAAGGGCAGTGATTGGAGACATTGCCCTGTGTAGGGGTGGGATGTTAAAAAGGTGGTCTGACTCTCTGTGGTTAAAGATCTCATGGCACCTATCATAAGAGTAGGGGTGTCTTGGCTAAATTCCTAATCTGGTGCTCATACCATCATGGCCACCTAATCATCCCCAGTTTCCAATTGATTCATTCATCTTTCCTGTAACTATGCCCAAGATTGAAGCTGTAAATGAGAATGTGTTCAGTCAACTTACCAGGTAAAAACATGCTTATATTTTTCTTCTCCCTATGCAAAATGGCAGTTATTCTTGTGGATGTCATCTCTGTTGACTCTGTTTGCCCGTAACGACATTGAGCCTCAGGACCATCCTAGCGTTCGTCACCACTTCCCGCTATCCTTCCACCTGCTCGTAATACTCCTGCATCCTCTCCTCCACCTTCATCCTGTTCCTCATGATTGGACAGGTCATTTTGGCTGTCAGACTTTAAAACGTTATCCTTATCTATGAACAGTCTTTGGCCTGTTGGTGTGAAACTAAACCCCAGTAACGAAGCAGTCTCTAATGAGTGTTGGTGTGTTCTATGTGAACTGGTGATCTTTTCACTTTCTTCCCATCACGATCCATCCATCCTCAATCCTCATGTACATAGATTTCCCCCAGAATGCAATGTGTTGAAGAGGTCTGATAAGATGCCGGTAGAGTCAGTAGAGATGTTTGGTGCTGTGGCCAATAGCACTGAGGAAGACTATTAGGCAGCCATTCAAACACAGAAGGGTGAGATGCAAATAGGCTGTGGTAGTGGTAATCCATTTCCATCAGTGCCACTGTTTTCAGTTTCCATCTGCGGCTCATCATTTGTCATATTGATCAATATAGTGTAGCTCATTTAGCGGCATGAAAATCAAGGTGAAATCAATATGTAGACCATCCATTACATTTACAGCCAGAGCAGTGGTAACACATTCTGCCAAGGCCCAACCCAGATACTTCTAGCTCATGGATGACCATGCCTTACCCGCTCGATCAAAGATTTTGCCAAATTATCTTGGTCTATTAGCAGGCTCACAAATTCAGTATGGCTGCATCCCACTGGGAAAAACGGATTGAATCAATGTTTGTCAAGTTGTCTAGGTGTTATAATTATTTCAGCTCTGCCCAAACTTGAAAACGGCTTGCTCAACACGTGAAGGATGCAAAGGGACAACTCAATTCCTTTTTAGTGTTTTATTACAGTTTTGATGCCATTTGTTTATTTTTTAACAGTTGATTTGTTGAATAGAGTAGTTGAATGACAGAGGAATAAGGAATAGGGAATAGGAATAGGTTGATAACCTTAAACAGAGAATAAACATGCATTATTTTACACAAACAATGCATGACACAGCAACAAAGCATGGCTTTGAATAAAGTAAACATTTAAACAATTTAATCTAGCACTTCAAGCAATTACTTCTGCAGTCAGAAAAAATCCACAAAAAAAGAAGTCACCACTCCTACCAGAGTTAAACATGTAAATTGTGCTAAGCACTGGATGCAACATAATAAATAATTCCAAACATTACATACCAGTTGCATCTTTAGGGTTGAACAATGAGCTGTTTGTATGTTGAGGACCCAAGCAAAGCTAAGCCCAAACATTTTATACCCATGCTTATCTGCCAGGTGCGCATGTAAAAGTAGTCCCTCCAGAAATCCTGGCTCAATTTTTTAGTTCCACCCGTGTTTTTGGGTTATCTGCCCTCTTAAGGCCTGGAGTTCTTTAAAGGAAGAGCTGCCATTGTGCTCATGTTTTGACTGTTCTGTTTTTTGACGCAACAATGTTGTTTCCATGTCATTTCAACAAAATAATGAAATGTGATGATGTTGAATCATCATGGAAAACTGATTGGATTTTCAAAACGTTGTCAATGTAAGGGAATTTAGCATTTTTTTCACACAACTTTTAACCTAAATTCAGTGACATGGTGAAATGTTTTGTTGATTTCACGTTGAATTCACATTAGTTGACAACTCAAACATTTAAATCAAAACTAGACGTTGAACTGACGTCTGTGCCCAGTGAAATGTGAAGCAAATGTTACAGTACATCCTGTAGCTAGAAACCCCACTTTCACATTGTCTACCTTCACATGCAGTTTACACACCACATCCTCCACATACTGTACCTCATAGCACCAGTAGTAGAATTCACCTACTTTCGCTTGCCTCTCATTAGTGTAAATTGTGATCCATATTAAGTGGAAAGTTCTAATTTCACATTTTACATTCCTTATATTATTGCATGGCATGCTTGACAAGACAGTAGGTCGTTTGCTTTTGTTAAACATCCTTCTTTCTAATAACATATTTTTTCATGGTGTTTATCTTTGGTTTGTTCTGTTCCATTTTCATGCCTGTACAGTAGATTATAATCTCAGCTGTTGCAGCATGCAGGGGGTTTCATGCAGTAATATGCTATCCTAAAGTATGGGAGTCTTTTATATTGACCTTGACTCAAATGTGTATGTTTTCATCTCTTCATTACAGGAGAATATACATGGATGGAAATTACATGAGCATCCACTGAAGGTAAGAGGACTGGAATGAAATCTGTCACAATGACCCTGACACTGGAAGCACAGACCTCTGGAAGGATGCCAACTAACCAATCTGTATACATACTATGAAGCTTGAGAATGACTCTCCCATGTGCCTTGGATTGGATGGAGGTCGATATTATTCAGGAAGACATGGATGAGGTGATGGCACAAATGCAAAGTTTTGCTGATCTGGAAAAGCAGCTTCATCATTGTGAATTTCAAACCCTGGGATACCTTTGACCCAAATATATTGAACCTATTGTATTATGTCATTATACATATTGTAAATCAACTTTAATATCTTTGTAAAACATTTAGGTTTACATTTTGGAGTTATTATTCACAAAATGTGATAACAAAATAATAAACTTAACCTTCTTTAGTCCCAGGTTATCAATCCATGGACTGACACTCTCTCCTCTCCCAAGTATGAATCTGAATGTACATGTTTATAGATTAATATTATTTGTGAATGTGTTATTGTGGTGTAAATTGCTTGCATGTGGAGAACATAAACTTTTGATAAGTAGGTTTTTGTATTATGTAAAAAGATATGTCTTTGAACTGGATAACCCTCAAATAATATTCCTTTATTTGTTTCTCTACATATTTCTACATTGTCCATGTATTGTTTGTCTTCTCCTACTCTGAGTGAATATCTCCCATTTGGATTTGGGACATTAATAAAAACCAGTGTGAGACTTTATTTGTAGTGTGACTTCTTTAGCCCTGTGTGTGATAAACAAGACTTTCTCAATTACATGCTACAGGGGGTCATACTGATAACAGGACATTCCCATTGAGTATAACAACAACCCTCTACATATCAGATATTCTAATTTATATCAGCTGTTCATTGTTGTGCTTTAGGGAGATATTATTACATTTTTCAGGGAACTCTGGGGGATTGGGCGGAGCCCTCTACGCAGTGGACCCTAGGATTCCTTCCCAGGCCTGAAAAAAAGCAATTCAACTGTTACTGTCTATCTCCCCCTATTCCTGTTTCCCAATCAACTGCCATGCTGAAAGATCATGAAGCCTGTTTAGCTGACTCAAGCTGCTGAAAAAGGAATATGTTAGTATGTCTCCCCTGACCCTCTTGCACCATAAATATTTTCCATGTGATCCTATGTGTTAATTTTAGACTTTGTCTGAGGCGTGAGCGGGCCATTTACCAGCTAGAGACAGAGCCAGTAGCACTGTCCACTCGGCTCTAGAACTGTTCAGTCATTGTGGATATACTTTTTACACTTTAGGTTGATTGACAAACAGTTTATTTTGTCAAACGACTTCTAGATGGATATGTCCAACCAAAGGGACCGGAACATGGAGGACAAAAATGAGGAAGACGTTGATGAAGATGATATCCTGGCTAGCTTGTCTCCTGAGGATCTTCAAGAACTCCAGAAAGAGATGGATGTTTTAGCTCCAGACGAGAGAGTACCGCTTGGTCAGAGACAGAAGGACCAGCAGAAAGAAAAGCCATCCGCAGACTCTAATGATGAAGACATCAAACTTGTCTCCTGAGGAGCTGAAAGATCTCCAGAAAGAGATGGACGTTATAGCCCCAGATGAGAGGGTACCTGTGGATCAGAGGCAGAAGAGCCAGACAGAGAAGGTGCCCACAGGCTCGTTTGATCACAGGGGCCTGGTGGATTATCTATACTGGGAGAAGGAGTCAAAACGCATGCTGGAGGAGGAAAGGGTCCCCGTCACTCTACTGCCCAATAAGGTAAGGGACTACATAACCAATGGTCAACATACCGTAGATATAGCCTTCAAATAGGGTGGCTGGTAGCCTAGTGGTTAGAGCATTGGGCCAGAAATCAAAAGATTGCTGGTTTGAATACCTGAGTAGACAAGGTGAAGAATCTGTTGATGTGCCCTTGAGCAAGGCACTTAACCCTAATTTTCTCCAGGGGCGCCGTACTACTATGGCTGACCCTGTAAAACTACATTTCCCTGCACCTATCTGGTGAAACATCTTAATATATCATACTGTATACCACTTTAATTATTATAACATTATAAACAAACATAATTAACTGACTGACTGTATGTTCTACATTAAATTATTGTACTACTTGTTTTCATCAGAAAACCATGGAAGAGGATGCTGAAAAGAAAGAAAACGCTGAACACATGGAAATTGTGTATGAGGTGCAAGAAGAAGACATTGAGGTGGAAGCTACAGATGGTGTTGAAGGAGAGGAAATGATAGTGGAGGAAGAGGTTGAGGATAGAAAGAACATAAACTATGAAAGGGTCATAGAAAAACATGAACATCCAGTGAATAAACATTTAAATGAGTCATTGGATGACAATAGCACAAACACTGTATACACTACCAGTCCCTTGCAGCCCCCTCCAGAGTTCACCAACAAGAAAGAGGAGAAAGAGACTGAGAGCAGAGAGCAAAAAAAGAGCGTATCACAAATATCTGAGAAAGTAGAAATGAACACCACAGAGACTCCTGAAGGAACAGAGATGACTCCAGAGGAGAAGAGGGCCTGTTTTGTCCCAGAGAAAGAGGTGAGAGTAATAAACAAGCTAAGTATTCCATCGCTGGCCCTTGGCGGGGGCCTTGGTGGGGCCAAGAAGACATCAAGACCCTCAGGGAATGAGACAAACCTGGACATCACCCTGGATAAGATATGCCACAACAACCCCACTATCACAGATGTAAACCTGAACAACATAGAAAATATTCCCAAAGAAATGCTTGTAGAATACGTCAATGCCTTGAAGAAGAACAAACACGTCAAAATCTTCAGCATAGCCAACACCGGTGCAGACGAAAACATTGCCTTCACCCTGGCCAACATGCTGAGAGAGAACCGTAGCATCACCACACTGAACATAGAGTCTAACTTCATAACAGGGAAGGGCATCATTGCCATTATCCGCTGCCTCACTAAGCTCCGCTTCCACAACCAGAGACACATGCTGGGCCACCACGCGGAGATGGAGGTGTCGCGCCTGCTCAAGGCCAACAATACCCTCCTGAAGATGGGCTACCACTTTGAGCAGGCAGGGCCTAGGATGGTGGTGACTAACCTACTGACCAGGAACCTGGACCGCCAGAGACAACAGAGGAACGAGGAGCAGAGCAAGCAGCAGAAGCAGGAGCAGAAGGAGGTGTTTGAGATGTATGATGCGATGCTTGGATACATCCCTCCCGAAATAGCGGCCCTCATGCCGCAGCTGCCCAAGGGTCCACAGGGTCCCATGGAACCCAAACCAGAGCCCTTCTCTCGAGTCAAGCAGTCCAACACTTCTCCACAGTATCAACACAAGCAGCTTTACCACACTCCACAGTGCAATCCCATTCCACAACAGCCCCCCAGCATGGACTCGTCTGGTAACCCTCTAAGAGACATCCAGCTGAAGAGGACCCCCAAAAAGCGTGACCTTTTTCTGGATCTGGACCCAAGGGACGACAGGAGAGCAGAGAGGCTGAACGTCCAGCTCAGGAACACAACAGGAAAACAGAGGGGTACAGGCGTTGATGAGATGGTAGAACTGAAGGCCACTCTGAATGATGTGATGAAGACATTAAAGCCTGTTCCTCCGAGGCGGCAGCCACCCAAGGTGGATGTGACGCCCCGCGATGAACTGCTTAACGAGATCAAAAAGAGCAACGTGGCCTATCTCAAAGCCGTGAGTACAACTGATGATTCTCAGATTAGCACAGGGTCACTAACAGACATATCGTTCGCAAACTTGATCTGACCAGCCTTCACAGTGTTTAGTCAGATGTCAGAAGTTGTCTGATTATTGCTTAAAACATTTTTTGCAATATAAACTCAGCAAAAAAAGAAACTTCCCTGTTTCAGGACCCTGTCTTTCAAAGATAATTCGTAAAAATCTAAATTACTTAACAGATCTTCATTGTAAAGGGTTTAAACACTGTTTCCCATGCTTGTTCAATGAACCATAAACAATTAATGAACATGCACCTGTGGAACAGTCGTTAAGACACTAACACTAGGCAATTAAGGTCACAGTTATGAAAACTTTGGACTAAAAAGGCCTTTCTACTGACTCTGAAAAACACCAAAAGAAAGATGCCCAGGGTCCCTACTCATCTGCGTGAACGTGCCTTGGGCATGCTGCAAGGAGGCATGAGGACTGCAGATGTGCCCCAGGGCAATAAATTGCAATGCCCGTACTGTGAGACGCCTAAGACAGCGCTACACAGAAACAGGACGGACAGCTGATCGTCCTCTCAGTGGCAGACCACGTGTAACAACACCTGCACAGGATCGGTACATCCGAACATCACACCTGCGGGACAGGTACAGGATGGCAACAACAACTGCCCGAGTTACACCAGGAACGTACAATCCCTCCATCAGTGCTCAGACTGTCCGCAGTAGGCTGAGAGAGGCTGGACTGAGGGCTTGTAGGCCTGTTGTAAGGCAGGTCCTCACCAGACATCACCGGCAACAACGTTGCCTACGTGCACAAACCCACCGTTGCTGGACCAGACCGGACTGGCAAAAAGTGCTCTTCCCTGACGAGTCACGGTTTTGTCTCACCAGGGGGGATTGTCGGATTCGCGTTTATCATCGAAGGAATGAGCTTTACACCGAGGCCTGTACTCTGGAGCGGGATCGATTTTGAGATGGAGGGTCCGTCATGGTCTGGAGCGGTGTGTCACAGCATCATCGGACTGAGCTTGTTGTCATTGCAGGCAATCTAAACACTGTGCGTTACAGGGAAGACATCCTCCTCCCTCATGTGGTACCCTTCCTGCAGGCTCATCCTGACATGACCCTCCAGCATGACAATGCCACCAGCCATACTGCTCGTTCTGTGCGTGATTTCCTGCAAGAGAGGAATGTCAGAGTTCTGCCATGGCCAGCGAAGAGCCCGGAACTCAATCCCATTGAGCACGTCTGGAACCTGTTGGATCGAAGGGTGAGGGCTAGGGCCATTCCCTCCAGAAATGTCTGGGATCTTGCAGGTGCCTTGGTGGAAGAGTGGGGTAACATCTCACAGCAAGAACTGGCAAATCTGGTGCAGTCCATGAGGAGGAGATGCACTGCAGTACTTAATGCAGCTGGTGGCCAGACCAGATACTGACTGTCACTTTTGATTTTGACCCCCCCTTTGTTCAGGGACACATTTTTCCATATCTGTTCGTCACATGTCTGTGGAACTTGTTCAGTTTATGTCTCAGCTGTTGAATCTTGTTATGTTCATACAAATATTTACACATGTTAAGTTTGCTGAAAATAAATGCAGTTGACAATGAGAGGATGTTTCTTTTTTTGCTGAGTTTATGTATTGTGGAACACTCTTGAACTGGAGAAACTTAGTCCAATCAAGCTTGTTAGCTCTAACCCATATTAGACACACGCTAGCAAATATGTACACCAGATTTATAGTGTGAAATTCAAATAATGTGATATATCTGTGTATCCTCCACTGCCAATCAAAGCTCTCTCACAGCTGTTTCTTTGTATAATGTATTACTTCTACAGGTGCCGCTCCCCAAAGAATTGGAATCAAGAGAAACCAGTCTCTTCAATCTCTGAGGAATTTACAACACCAGGCTGTGTTTGTTCAACATGATGTGTTTAATGTCTTCCACTTGTAACAATAGTCTGCTTCCCCTTGTAACAATAGTCTGCCTCATGGTCAGGCAGAACAAGTTCTGTTCTTTGAGGTTTGGAAGAACTTTTATGGTATTTGGATATGAGCCTACAGCTGGAAAATGCACAATGAAGTCTCAATGAAGAATGTCTAAGAAAAAATAATTATATTTGTTTGTGTAAAATTCCATGACTTTGTACAGCCCCAAGTCCATAGTACATCCTCTACTGATGACTTGGATCTTTCATATATGGGTTTTTAAAACCACTATGGTGTCTAACTACCAACTTTGCAATATTGATATAGCTGAACACCATATACAGAATATACAGTATACGGAGGAACCATGAAAAAAAAACGTTTTAGTACTGGATTCAATCCGTATTACAAAAGATCTACGTCAAAATGTAAAGGTAATTTCCGATTGAGCCGACATATGCAGCCTTCACCGTGAATGCAGTCTCCACGAACACAAGAACATTGCCTTTCGGGGCTCTATTCAATCCGTATTGCTGAAGGTCAGCATTACAGCGTGATTGAAATTTAAAGGCAATGTTCCCGCGTTAGCAGAGACTGCATTCACGGTAAACGCTGCATATGTCAACTCAATAGTAAATTACCTTAACATTTTGATTGCGCAATCTGTAACGCTTTAGCAATACAGGTTGAATCAAACCCTAAATTTCAATGAGCTATAATGTGGATCTTCCATGATATTGTAGCGACCCGCACAGACAGCTGTGTGTTATGTGTTAGGCTAGTAGGTGGTTGTGTTCGCGGGGTCCGACATGTCAGTCAACCTGCTATCTGCCAATCACGGGAATGCCTGGAATGTTCTGATGCCGGGCATCCTGGCGGTTGGCGGAGTGGCGTGAAGGGGGGTTGGGCAGGGGGATGGAGCATTGGAAGTTAAGACCAGGTTTTGCCTTTGTTCTCTCTCTTACGTCTGGGCTTCACAAGAGAAGGTCACGATTGGCTTGTGGGTTATCTTTCATTTATTTGGCGTGGGCTACGGCCAAACAGTAGCCTGTGTAAAGTTGGTTTAATAAACCGTCCATTCGTAAACTCAATCCTCTGTCTGGACAGTCGTTCTTTTATGATCTAGTCAGGTCATTACATTGGTGTCAGAAGTAAAAACGTTGATAAAAGTTTGCCAGCTAGCTAGCTGACTTCTGTGGCTAGCTACCGTAGGTGAGAACGGGGGTTGAAAATGCTTCGAGGGAATCCGAAAGTGAAGGTGGAGGTAGGGGACGATTATGGCCAAGGAGATACGTGTGAATGGACGTCGGAGGTTCTGGCTGAGGAGATCGCCAGGGCGTCGGAGCGCAGATGCCGCTTGAGGGAGGACGCTAGAGTGATGGCGGCTGAAGCGGGCATGAGCGCCTCGTCGACTGTGTTTTTCGCGCGGATTCTGGTGGGCGGGCCGAAGTGGTGACGTCGACGCGGCGGGACGAGGAATCTGGGGCTCAGGATGTAAACAAACATGGCGGCGCCCAGTTCCCGGCTGCGTCCGTATCTGTTAAGACCCCGAAGTATTCCGGTAAGGCGGATTGGGAAGCTTTTCATGCTCAGTTTGAACTGTTAGCTCATTTTAGGGGGTGGTCGGATGAAGAAAGGGCACTGCAGTTGGCTTTATGCCTCACGGATGAAGCTCTGGCCTGTTTGATATTGATTAGCCCCGAGGACAGACATGATTATGGCGCTTTAGTGGGAGCACTGAGGAGGCGCTATGGACAGTGTGTACAGCCCGGGCTACTGCGCTCCGAACTGAGTAATAGACGCAGGCAGCCTGGAGAGCCTCTACGGGTGTTAGCTAATGACATTGAGAGCCTCTCTCGGCGGGCATATGCTCACATGCCCCCCTCCGTGCAGAGCGAGCTAGCACGGGACCAGTTCATACAGGCGCTCTCTCCTACGGAGCTGCGCATACAGACCCAGCTGGCTCATCCTGAGTCATTGCAGATAGCCTTGGAGATGGCTTTGGAGAGGGAGCTGGTGTGGGCTGGGACTTCAGCTGGGGCTTTGGTGGGGGTGCAGGGAGACACACCCTCTGTGCGAGCTGGGGGGCAGAGCAGCCCGGAGCCGGAAAAGCCTGCATGGGTGGCTGAAATGACAGAACTCATTCGTGCTGTGTCGCTACAGGCGGCACAAAACACACACCCTGGTCCCAGGGTCTGCTGGGGTTGTGGCCAGCCAGGCCATCTGCGCCGAAATTGCCCCATGTCCCCCAGAGCTCAGGGAAACGGCTCGGGGTCCACATAGACCGGGTAGTGCGGACCCCTGGCTTTCTATCCCAACCACCATCATCTTCAGGAGGAGCCCACCGGCACAGACGAGGAAGCAAGGCTCCACTTCCCCCAGAAGCAGACGAGAGCAAGCGAATGGAGCCTGTTGTTGTGGTGGGCCGGACCTGTGTTGGGGACTTTTGTCATGTCCCTGTCACTGTGGAGGGTGTGCCCTGCTCCGCCCTGGTGGACACTGGGTCCACAGTAACCCTGGTGAGGCCAGATATTGTGCCAGGTTGGACTCAGTGTGAGCCTACAACTGTGCAGCTCCGCACAGTCACAGGTGAGCTGGCACCCATGAAAGGGAAGGGAATAATGACTCTGACAGTAGGGGGCAGGACTGTGCGTCATCCTGTGTGGGTGGCGGCTGTGCAGGACCCTTGTATCCTGGGGTTGGACTTTCTTAGGAGCACAGGCTGCCAGTTAGACCTAAATAGGGGCACACTGAGCTTCCAGGGAGGGCCGGAAGTCACCATGGCCCCCCCTAATGTCACATTCACTCAACCCAACAAACCCTTTACTCAAACAGTTAAAGCAGCAGAGACTCATGGCTGCCCCCCCTCCCCCACAGCTGTGTGTGACTTTTCCCCAGCCCCCCTGTCACCTACTGCGGTGTGTTACATTCCCCCAGCTACCTCCATGACACAGCCCTCTGTGAGCCCAGGCCGCGCCCCCCCAGCCCAGCTACCCCAGATGGGAGAGGAGAGGACACTGTCTGCAGTGAGGGAGATATGGGGGAGGAACTGTGTTGGTCTTGACCCCGAGCAGCAGGAACGGTTGTGGCAGTTGCTGTTTGAATTCAGAGACAGCTTTGTGCTGAGTGAGGAAGAGGTGGGTCAGACTCATCTGGTGCAGCATGAGATCGACACAGGTGATGCTCGACCCATCAAGATGCGTCCCCGCCGTATCCCGCTGGCACGCCAGGAGGCGGCAGACAAGGCTGTGTTGGAGATGCAGCGGGCAGACTTCATTGAGCCCTCAGACAGCCCCTGGGCGGCGCCAGTCGTCATGGTTCCGAAGAAGGGGGGCAAGCTGAGGTTCTGTGCGGACTACAGGCGGCTGAATGAGGTAACCAGGAAGGACTCATACCCCATACCACGTATCGATGAGTCGCTGGACCTGGTTAGGGGGTCCTCCTGGTTCTCCTCACTAGACCTCCGCAGTGGCTACTGGCAGGTGCCCCTCTCCCCAGAGGCCAGAGCCAAAACTGCATTCTCCACTAACAGAGGACACTGGCAGTTCAAGGTCCTGTGCTTTGGCCTGTGCAACGCTCCAGCTACTTTTGAGCGTTTGATGGACAGGGTGCTGGATGGCATCCCCAGACAGCAGTGTCTGGTATACCTCGATGACATCCTGGCCCATGGCAGCTCCTTCCAGTCAGCCCTGGGGGCGCTACGGCGTGTGCTGGAGAGGGTGGCTGCCGCAGGTCTGAAGCTCCACCCCGAGAAGTGCCACTTCATGAGGAGAGAGGTGTCCTTCTTGGGCCACCGAGTGGGGAAGGAGGGGATCAGCACCATGGAGGACAAGGTAGGGGCTGTCAGAGACTGGCCCACCCCCACCGACCAGCGTCAGCTGAAGAGCTTCCTGGGCCTGGCCTCGTACTACAGGAGGTTTGTACGGGGCTTCTCAAGCGTTGCTGCTCCACTGAACCGCCTGCTGCCGAAGGACAAAGCTTTCACTTGGACAGTGGAGTGTGAGGAGGCGTTCAACACCCTCAAACGTGCACTGATCGAGGCCCCCGTGCTCGCCCCCCCTGACCTCACCTTGCCCTTTATCCTGGACACAGACGCGAGCAATGTGGGCATGGGTGGGGTGCTGGCCCAGGTGGGGCCAGCGGGGGAGAGAGTGGTGGCGTACTTCAGCAAAACATTTGACAAACATGAGCGCCGCTACTGTGTCACCCGGCGGGAGCTCTTGGCTGTTGTGGCTTCCGTCAAACACTTCAAGTACTACCTGGGTGGTCTGCCCTTTACTGTAAGGACTGACCACTCTTCTCTCCAGTGGCTCATGTCTTTCAGAGAGCCAGAGGGGCAGGTGGCACGCTGGTTGGAGGAGCTTCAGCCGTATGACTTCACAGTGGTGCACAGGGCAGGGGCACGCCACTCCAACGCCGACGCCATGTCCCGTCGGCCCTGTACTGCAGACGGCTGCCGCCACTGCGAACGGAGAGAGGGACGGGAGAGAGAGCTGTGTGCAGAGGGGGTCTGTGCCACAGTGTGTCGGGCGAGCGGGCCTGTCTGCTGTGAGCTGCAGACTGTCAACGTGGCTGAATGGCGGCAGCAGCAGGGACGGGACACAGACCTACAGCCAGTGCTACAGTGGGTAGAGGCGCAGGTGAGGCCACCATGGGAAGAGGTGACAGCGCTCTCACTCGCGACCAAAGGGTTGTGGTCAAAGTTTGAGAGACTGCGGCTGGCTGATGGCGTGCTACAGCGGGCATGGAAGGAGTCAGCTACGGGAGAGGAGAGGTGGCAGGTGGTGGTCCCAAAAGCATTGCGGGAGGCTGTGCTCCAGAGTACTCATGGCGGGGTGGGGACTGGACACTTTGGGGTAACAAAAACACTGCGCCGTCTCCGTCAGGGCTTCTACTGGGGGCAGCACAAGAGGGATGTGGAGGACTTTTGTCGCCGCTGTGACAACTGCACAGCGAGAAAGGGCCCCCCAGGCCGCTCTCATGCTCAGCTCCAACTGTTCCCAGTGGGGGCTCCCATGGAGAGGGTGGGAGTGGATGTAGTTGGGCCGTTCCCCACCACAGACAGTGGAAACCGCTGGGTGCTCACGGCCATGGACTATTTCACAAAATGGCCCGAGGCCTATGCTCTGCCTGACCAGGAGGCAGAGACCATCGTCGACGCCCTGACAGCGGGGATGTTCAGCAGGTTTGGAGCTGCAGAGTCCATCCAAAGCGACCAGGGCAGAAACTTTGAGTCCCGTGTGTTCGCCACCATGTGTGAGAGGCTGGGTATGCACAAGACCCGCACTACTCCTCTCCATCCTCAAAGTGATGGCCTTGTAGAGCGCTTCAATAAAACGCTTGGACAGCAGCTGGCCATCGTCTCTTCCAAACACCAGCGTGACTGGGACAAGCACCTGCCTATGGTCCTCATGGCATGCCGCTCCGCTGTCCAAGACTCCACCTCCTGCACGCCTGCCCTCCTCATGCTGGGGAGAGAGATCCGCACCCCTGCGGAGATGGCGTTTGGTCGGCCCCTGGATAGCCCTCATGTTCCCCCGGGGCCGGAGTACGCCCGGAGACTCCAGGACCGCCTGGAGACAGCCCACACCTTCGCCAGAGAGCAGCTGGTGAATGCAGGTGTGAGGCAGAAGAGGAACTATGACGTGCACACCCGGGGAAGGCACTTTGTGGCTGGGGAGCTGGTCTGGGTCTACAGCCCGCTAAGGAAAAAAGGCAGATGCCCCAAGTTGGACAGTCACTGGGTGGGACCCTGCAGTGTCCTGGAGAGGGTAGGGGATGTTGTTTACCGGGTGCAGCTTCCTCCCAGGGGGAGAAAGGTGGCACTGCACCGGGACAGGTTAGCCCCATACAGAGGGGCCTCTTCTCCCCAAACCCCAGGAACCCCCACAATTCCCCTCTCTGGCAATGCCATTCTCCAGGCACCCACCCCCAGGTGCCGCAGACAAGGCTCCAGACAGCCCACTCCCCCTGTCTCCCCCCCTGTGTCACCGCGTGGTTCCCCAGAGCCACGGACTGTATTACCCGTTCCCGCTTCCTTGTCCCCCATATCCCTGCCTTCATCCCCTGGTTCCCAGAGGGGCACTCTGCGACCATCACGGCCACGCAGGCAAAGGAGACCTCCGGGTCGCTTCAGAGACTTTGTTTGTTCCCTCGGGGACGAGGGACTTTGTGGTGGGGGGGCTGTGTAGCGACCCGCACAGACAGCTGTGTGTTATGTGTTAGGCTAGTAGGTGGTTGTGTTCGCGGGGTCCGACATGTCAGTCAACCTGCTATCTGCCAATCAAGGGAATGCCTGGAATGTTCTGATGCCGGGCATCCTGGCGGTTGGCGGAGTGGCGTGGAGGGGGGTTGGGCAGGGGGATGGAGCATTGGAAGTTAAGACCAGGTTTTGCCTTTGTTCTCTCTCTTACGTCTGGGCTTCACAAGAGAAGGTCACGATTGGCTTGTGGGTTATCTTTCATTTATTTGGCGTGGGCTACGGCCAAACAGTAGCCTGTGTAAAGTTGGTTTAATAAACCGTCCATTCGTAAACTCAATCCTCTGTCTGGACAGTCGTTCTTTTATGATCTAGTCAGGTCATTACATTGGTGTCAGAAGTAAAAACGTTGTTAAAGTTTGCCAGCTAGCTAGCTGACTTCTGTGGCTAGCTACCGTAGGTGAGAACGGGGGTTGAAAATGCTTCGAGGGAATCCGAAAGTGAAGGTGGAGGTAGGGGACGATTATGGCCAAGGAGATACGTGTGAATGGACGTCGGAGGTTCTGGCTGAGGAGATCGCCAGGGCGTCGGAGCGCAGAGGCCGCTTGAGGGAGGACGCTAGAGTGATGGCGGCTGAAGCGGGCATGAGCGCCTCGTCGACTGTGTTTTTCGCGCGGATTCTGGTGGGCGGGCCGAAGTGGTGACGTCGACGCGGCGGGACGAGGAATCTGGGGCTCAGGATGTAAACAAACATGGCGGCGCCCAGTTCCCGGCTGCGTCCGTATCTGTTAAGACCCCGAAGTATTCCGGTAAGGCGGATTGGGAAGCTTTTCATGCTCAGTTTGAACTGTTAGCTCATTTTAGGGGGTGGTCGGATGAAGAAAGGGCACTGCAGTTGGCTTTATGCCTCACGGATGAAGCTCTGGCCTGTTTGATATTGATTAGCCCCGAAGACAGACATGATTATGGCGCTTTAGTGGGAGCACTGAGGAGGCGCTATGGACAGTGTGTACAGCCCGGGCTACTGCGCTCCGAACTGAGTAATAGACGCAGGCAGCCTGGAGAGCCTCTACGGGTGTTAGCTAATGACATTGAGAGCCTCTCTCGGCGGGCATATGCTCACATGCCCCCCTCCGTGCAGAGCGAGCTAGCACGGGACCAGTTCATACAGGCGCTCTCTCCTACGGAGCTGCGCATACAGACCCAGCTGGCTCATCCTGAGTCATTGCAGATAGCCTTGGAGATGGCTTTGGAGAGGGAGCTGGTGTGGGCTGGGACTTCAGCTGGGGCTTTGGTGGGGGTGCAGGGAGACACACCCTCTGTGCGAGCTGGGGGGCAGAGCAGCCCGGAGCCGGAAAAGCCTGCATGGGTGGCTGAAATGACAGAACTCATTCGTGCTGTGTCGCTACAGGCGGCACAAAACACACACCCTGGTCCCAGGGTCTGCTGGGGTTGTGGCCAGCCAGGCCATCTGCGCCGAAATTGCCCCATGTCCCCCAGAGCTCAGGGAAACGGCTCGGGGTCCACATAGACCGGGTAGTGCGGACCCCTGGCTTTCTATCCCAACCACCATCATCTTCAGGAGGAGCCCACCGGCACAGACGAGGAAGCAAGGCTCCACTTCCCCCAGAAGCAGACGAGAGCAAGCGAATGGAGCCTGTTGTGGTGGGCCGGACCTGTGTTGGGGACTTTTGTCATGTCCCTGTCACTGTGGAGGGTGTGCCCTGCTCCGCCCTGGTGGACACTGGGTCCACAGTAACCCTGGTGAGGCCAGATATTGTGCCAGGTTGGACTCAGTGTGAGCCTACAACTGTGCAGCTCCGCACAGTCACAGGTGAGCTGGCACCCATGAAAGGGAAGGGAATAATGACTCTGACAGTAGGGGGCAGGACTGTGCGTCATCCTGTGTGGGTGGCGGCTGTGCAGGACCCTTGTATCCTGGGGTTGGACTTTCTTAGGAGCACAGGCTGCCAGTTAGACCTAAATAGGGGCACACTGAGCTTCCAGGGAGGGCCGGAAGTCACCATGGCCCCCCCTAATGTCACATTCACTCAACCCAACAAACCCTTTACTCAAACAGTTAAAGCAGCAGAGACTCATGGCTGCCCCCCCTCCCCCACAGCTGTGTGTGACTTTTCCCCAGCCCCCCTGTCACCTACTGCGGTGTGTTACATTCCCCCAGCTACCTCCATGACACAGCCCTCTGTGAGCCCAGGCCGCGCCCCCCCAGCCCAGCTACCCCAGATGGGAGAGGAGAGGACACTGTCTGCAGTGAGGGAGATATGGGGGAGGAACTGTGTTGGTCTTGACCCCGAGCAGCAGGAACGGTTGTGGCAGTTGCTGTTTGAATTCAGAGACAGCTTTGTGCTGAGTGAGGAAGAGGTGGGTCAGACTCATCTGGTGCAGCATGAGATCGACACAGGTGATGCTCGACCCATCAAGATGCGTCCCCGCCGTATCCCGCTGGCATGCCAGGAGGCGGCAGACAAGGCTGTGTTGGAGATGCAGCGGGCAGACTTCATTGAGCCCTCAGACAGCCCCTGGGCGGCGCCAGTCGTCATGGTTCCGAAGAAGGGGGGCAAGCTGAGGTTCTGTGCGGACTACAGGCGGCTGAATGAGGTAACCAGGAAGGACTCATACCCCATACCACGTATCGATGAGTCGCTGGACCTGGTTAGGGGGTCCTCCTGGTTCTCCTCACTAGACCTCCGCAGTGGCTACTGGCAGGTGCCCCTCTCCCCAGAGGCCAGAGCCAAAACTGCATTCTCCACTAACAGAGGACACTGGCAGTTCAAGGTCCTGTGCTTTGGCCTGTGCAACGCTCCAGCTACTTTTGAGCGTTTGATGGACAGGGTGCTGGATGGCATCCCCAGACAGCAGTGTCTGGTATACCTCGATGACATCCTGGCCCATGGCAGCTCCTTCCAGTCAGCCCTGGGGGCGCTACGGCGTGTGCTGGAGAGGGTGGCTGCCGCAGGTCTGAAGCTCCACCCCGAGAAGTGCCACTTCATGAGGAGAGAGGTGTCCTTCTTGGGCCACCGAGTGGGGAAGGAGGGGATCAGCACCATGGAGGACAAGGTAGGGGCTGTCAGAGACTGGCCCACCCCCACCGACCAGCGTCAGCTGAAGAGCTTCCTGGGCCTGGCCTCGTACTACAGGAGGTTTGTACGGGGCTTCTCAAGCGTTGCTGCTCCACTGAACCGCCTGCTGCCGAAGGACAAAGCTTTCACTTGGACAGTGGAGTGTGAGGAGGCGTTCAACACCCTCAAACGTGCACTGATCGAGGCCCCCGTGCTCGCCCCCCCTGACCTCACCTTGCCCTTTATCCTGGACACAGACGCGAGCAATGTGGGCATGGGTGGGGTGCTGGCCCAGGTGGGGCCAGCGGGGGAGAGAGTGGTGGCGTACTTCAGCAAAACATTTGACAAACATGAGCGCCGCTACTGTGTCACCCGGCGGGAGCTCTTGGCTGTTGTGGCTTCCGTCAAACACTTCAAGTACTACCTGGGTGGTCTGCCCTTTACTGTAAGGACTGACCACTCTGCTCTCCAGTGGCTCATGTCTTTCAGAGAGCCAGAGGGGCAGGTGGCACGCTGGTTGGAGGAGCTTCAGCCGTATGACTTCACAGTGGTGCACAGGGCAGGGGCACGCCACTCCAACGCCGACGCCATGTCCCGTCGGCCCTGTACTGCAGACGGCTGCCGCCACTGCGAACGGAGAGAGGGACGGGAGAGAGAGCTGTGTGCAGAGGGGGTCTGTGCCACAGTGTGTCGGGCGAGCGGGCCTGTCTGCTGTGAGCTGCAGACTGTCAACGTGGCTGAATGGCGGCAGCAGCAGGGACGGGACACAGACCTACAGCCAGTGCTACAGTGGGTAGAGGCGCAGGTGAGGCCACCATGGGAAGAGGTGACAGCGCTCTCACTCGCGACCAAAGGGTTGTGGTCAAAGTTTGAGAGACTGCGGCTGGCTGATGGCGTGCTACAGCGGGCATGGAAGGAGTCAGCTACGGGAGAGGAGAGGTGGCAGGTGGTGGTCCCAAAAGCATTGCGGGAGGCTGTGCTCCAGAGTACTCATGGCGGGGTGGGGACTGGACACTTTGGGGTCACAAAAACACTGCGCCGTCTCCGTCAGGGCTTCTACTGGGGGCAGCACAAGAGGGATGTGGAGGACTTTTGTCGCCGCTGTGACAACTGCACAGCGAGAAAGGGCCCCCCAGGCCGCTCTCATGCTCAGCTCCAACTGTTCCCAGTGGGGGCTCCCATGGAGAGGGTGGGAGTGGATGTAGTTGGGCCGTTCCCCACCACAGACAGTGGAAACCGCTGGGTGCTCACGGCCATGGACTATTTCACAAAATGGCCCGAGGCCTATGCTCTGCCTGACCAGGAGGCAGAGACCATCGTCGACGCCCTGACAGCGGGGATGTTCAGCAGGTTTGGAGCTGCAGAGTCCATCCAAAGCGACCAGGGCAGAAACTTTGAGTCCCGTGTGTTCGCCACCATGTGTGAGAGGCTGGGTATGCACAAGACCCGCACTACTCCTCTCCATCCTCAAAGTGATGGCCTTGTAGAGCGCTTCAATAAAACGCTTGGACAGCAGCTGGCCATCGTCTCTTCCAAACACCAGCGTGACTGGGACAAGCACCTGCCTATGGTCCTCATGGCATGCCGCTCCGCTGTCCAAGACTCCACCTCCTGCACGCCTGCCCTCCTCATGCTGGGGAGAGAGATCCGCACCCCTGCGGAGATGGCGTTTGGTCGGCCCCTGGATAGCCCTCATGTTCCCCCGGGGCCGGAGTACGCCCGGAGACTCCAGGACCGCCTGGAGACAGCCCACACCTTCGCCAGAGAGCAGCTGGTGAATGCAGGTGTGAGGCAGAAGAGGAACTATGACGTGCACACCCGGGGAAGGCACTTTGTGGCTGGGGAGCTGGTCTGGGTCTACAGCCCGCTAAGGAAAAAAGGCAGATGCCCCAAGTTGGACAGTCACTGGGTGGGACCCTGCAGTGTCCTGGAGAGGGTAGGGGATGTTGTTTACCGGGTGCAGCTTCCTCCCAGGGGGAGAAAGGTGGCACTGCACCGGGACAGGTTAGCCCCATACAGAGGGGCCTCTTCTCCCCAAACCCCAGGAACCCCCACAATTCCCCTCTCTGGCAATGCCATTCTCCAGGCACCCACCCCCAGGTGCCGCAGACAAGGCTCCAGACAGCCCACTCCCCCTGTCTCCCCCCCTGTGTCACCGCGTGGTTCCCCAGAGCCACGGACTGTATTACCCGTTCCCGCTTCCTTGTCCCCCATATCCCTGCCTTCATCCCCTGGTTCCCAGAGGGGCACTCTGCGACCATCACGGCCACGCAGGCAAAGGAGACCTCCGGGTCGCTTCAGAGACTTTGTTTGTTCCCTCGGGGACGAGGGACTTTGTGGTGGGGGGGCTGTGTAGCGACCCGCACAGACAGCTGTGTGTTATGTGTTAGGCTAGTAGGTGGTTGTGTTCGCGGGGTCCGACATGTCAGTCAACCTGCTATCTGCCAATCACGGGAATGCCTGGAATGTTCTGATGCCGGGCATCCTGGCGGTTGGCGGAGTGGCGTGGAGGGGGGTTGGGCAGGGGGATGGAGCATTGGAAGTTAAGACCAGGTTTTGCCTTTGTTCTCTCTCTTACGTCTGGGCTTCACAAGAGAAGGTCACGATTGGCTTGTGGGTTATCTTTCACTTATTTGGCGTGGGCTACGGCCAAACAGTAGCCTGTGTAAAGTTGGTTTAATAAACCGTCCATTCGTAAACTCAATCCTCTGTCTGGACAGTCGTTCTTTTATGATCTAGTCAGGTCATTACAATATTTTGGCGATGCGGATTGAATCCAGCCCTTAGTCTTTTACTGTGTAAAACACTGTGGATCAGTGGTTCAGGGACTGGATTAATAACTGTATTGACATAAAAAATCAGTGTACATACAAAATGTTTCGGATGTCAATCTTTCCTTCCTTAACATACATTTGTATGATCTTACAGTTGCGTCAAAAAATACTGGTACCCTTGCACTTTTCTTAAATAATTCCCTATTTCTTCTAAGTTGAAATTGAAAATAACTCTCCACACCTTGTTATTGGATTTTCAACATTTCAGAACCAATTTTATTTTTGTAAAATGTTTTTTTATTTTAATTAAAAAAATTAAGACAAATGGCATGGACACAATTATTGGCACCCCGGGACTAGTACTTGGTTGCACCGCCTTTGGCCAAGATAACTGCCAACAAATGCTTCTTGTAGCCATCAATGAGCTTGCTGCACCTTTCTACTGGCAATTTGTCCCACTCTTCAGCAGCAAACTGTTCTGATTCTTCAATGTTAGAGGGGTGCCCTCCACCAACTGCTGTTTTCAGATCTTGCCATTGGTTATGGATGTGATTCAGATCTAGTCTCTTCACTGGCCACCCCAGAACAGTCCAGTGTTTCTTCTTAAACCCCTCCAGGGTGCTTTTGATGTGTTTTTGGTCGTTGTTGTTCTGGAAGACCCACAACCTTCAACAGAGACACTGGATTGAACATTGGACTACAAAACACCTTGACAGTCTGGTGATTTCATGATGTCTTGCACACATTCAAGGCCCCCAGTACCAGAGGCAGCAAAGCAACCCCACAGCAGGACAACGACCCCAAACACACGTCACAAAGCACCCAGGAATGATTCAATAAGAGATGCTGGACTGTTCTGGAGTGGCCAGCTAAGAGTACAGATCTGAATCCCATCCAAAATGCATGGCGAGATCTGAAAGCAACAGTTGGTGGAGGGCATCAGGGCATCACTGAAACACAAATATTTACACGTTAAGTTTGCTGAAAATAAACACAGTTGACAGTTAGAGGACGTTTCTTTTTTTGCTGAGGTTATATATAAAACACAGGAAATCATGTTTTTGACTGCGCTGGGCCTTTCATTCTGGGATCTGTATAGCGTCTTAAAATCTATTTAATCGTTTTATATGATTTACCAATGGTGATCCCTGGAATTGGATCAATTGGCATTTTTAATATGACAAAAAATATCTCCAAACATCTGGGAAATACAGGAAAATACAATCAGAACCCCTATGTTCAACTACACAACAAAAATACACCAAACGTTCATAATGTGTGTAATATTTAATAGTACAGCGGTAACATTCTTGCACTAATCATTTTTCCATCAATACTTCAGTTCCTTACCCTGTCCTTTTTGTAATGCAAACATTTGTTTTCTGCATGCTTTATGCTGAATACACAAATACAGAAGATTTAGTGATACATGGAAGCACAACTTTAAAATATACAACATGACTACTTCAATTAATAAAGCTGCATTTGCCATTCATTTTCCCATATTGCATAACTATGATCTGATAATGTTCATCTCAAGCCCAACCCACAGGGTCTGAAGTAACAAGAGGGACATTATTGCTACTTGTCAATAAGCAGTCACTGGTCCAGTGAACATAAGGGGGAGCCCAGCGACACCAGTTCAGCTTAAGAGGAAATACAGCGATGGTTATTCTTCTGAGGCAGCAAATAAATTGGTTCTGATTGATTAAATGCTTTGATATCTTTAAAAAAAAAGATCATTCAAAATGCTACGCTACTGAACACAATTGGTTTAACATGCAATAGTTATTGCATTCTGACATGCAGCTTTTTTTGTTGTTGACATTGTACACCCACACTCAAAAGTCAAATGTGCCTGGATACATATTGCAATTACATAATGACATGTGCATTGTGTGTTTATTTGAATGGACACACAATATACACAGGAACGCTCATGCCTCATTTCATTGTGCCAAGTGCCTTCCCCCCAACATCTGATCCATACACGACAGTACAAATCTTTCTGAAATGCTCCAAAGAAAATCAGGGACTGTGTGACACAAAATGTACAAAGGTGTTTCAATATAACAAAACAAATGGAGTGAGAATGATAAATAGGGGGAATGCGACACCACTGACATTATATGGGGTACAAATCAACACACTTGATTTTGGTGTTAAAGGAAAAAGCAAACCATGTTGAATTTAATCAGAATGAGGGTGCGGGTGCCATTTTGGCTCTCTCCCCTCAATCCTTGTTTAGCTTTGACTCCAGGAAGTCCTGGATCTTGTTGATCTTCTCCTCCTGTTGGTCTAGCAGATCCAGGATGATGCCCATCGGGGACTTTTTCATGCCCACTCCCTCCATCTTATTCTCCAGTCTGTTCTTCATGTTGCGCAGCCTCAGAGACGCATGAACCAGGATCACTATAGGGAAGAAAGGCAGGATTAGTTTCCTACCCGTTCAGGATGTGCTATCATCAATGGAGATTCCCATGGTAGCATGTTCCCATTTTGTCAGCTGGAAACATGTTATAAAAGTGCACACGTGTGCCTTACTCTTACGCAGCTTCAACTGAGAAGGATAATTATTTTCCAGGTATGTTATTATGAAATACAATTGACTAACGGGTTAAGGAGAGGCATCTTTACTTCCATCGTCAGAGATGCTGACTGCATGATGTAAGCCAGTAAATGTAGTGGAGTCTATAGTACAGACAGTACATAGCAACCACGTCGGCAGCCACAAGACAGCCCTCTTGGGATAGCCTGTGTCACATACTGACTGCCTCCTGTTTTTCCACCACAATGTTACAGTTGTTGCCTGTACTTTTCTCAGAACCACCAATTGCCCTAAACATTGTGTTCTGTACTGTGTTTTTCAGACTGTAGCAGTTTGTCCAGGCCAGCATTTCACAACTCCAGTCTACTCCAACACCATACACTTTTGTTGTAGCTCCGGACAAACTCACCTGAATCAACTTAACGAGGGCTTGATGATTAGTTTGTAAGTCGCTCTGGATAAGAGCGTCTGCTAAATGACTTAAATGTAAATGTAAATGTAGTTGATAAGTTGAATAAGGTGTGCTCGTCCAGGGCTACAATTAAAATATGTACTGTTTGGGGTACTCGAGGACTGGAATGAATAGTTCCTGGAAAGATGCTGGGAAGTGCTAGATGTGCAGCAGCTAAGATGGTGCGGAACAAACTATTGATTTCATATTTTTGAGGGGGCTCCGTTGATTTTTGCAGAACCACCTGCAACTGGAAACTGACATTTCTGAAATACTTCTTACACCAAATCGAAAATGAAGAAAGTATCGTCAAGGACAGGTTAGTTGAAAAATCTATGGTGGCAGTTTGTATGGGGCCTTCCTGTAACAGGATTACATCCTGATGAAGACAGCTTGGCTGTCGAAACGTTGGATATTACATTTTTGCATCAGAGCTCCTAGAGTGTGCGGCTCTCCTTTATTTTCAAGTTTTCTAATCCGCTAGCCAGCACCTCGCCTAAATAGGTGTGCGTTTCTTTTTCTTCTAGCTTTCCTGTAACAACCAGTAATGGACACCAAAAATATTTGGTTATATCACATCATCTTGCGCACAATATGTAGCTAGTTTGCACCAGATTCCAATGGAGTTACCATTGCAAAAGGCCTGGAAGCTAGGATAAATCTACATGCTAGTTACTGTGTGCATACTTGTGCATTGTGTGACTAACAGGATTCTGACCCTATGGGCTGAATTCCCAGACACAGATAAAGCCTAGTCTTGTACAAAGATCTTAATCTGTGTCCAAAAAGCTGGCCCTATGAGTGTAGAATGTTTGAGACTCACACAACAAGGGAAAAGTAATTCCGAAAATGAAGACCATCACTCCACCACACAGCGACAGCAGGAAGTAGCTCGTTCCCATGACAGCGATGACAAACAGAGTGGGGTTCTTCTTCTTGAAGTTCTTGATGAAATTCTTGTTCTCTCCTGCCCACACTGAGCCCATGAAGACCAGAGAGACCACCGCACCGCCCAGAAACATGCCAAGAGGGTTCAGAAACCTACACAACAGAAGGGAAACACAGATTACACACCTCTAAATCCACTCAAACGCTAAACATGGCAATGCAAAATAACAATTGGGGCTCTAAAACACAAAACATGTAATGATGAGCACAACCTGGTGGCTGGAATAAGATCAACACCTTTACATTATTTATGTATTTTTATCTGAGCCATTTTCTAAAGTAATATCATAACTTTCAAGCTACTGTAGCTGCAATTTAGTAATTAGGATGCATACAAAGCTGTTCCTCAGGTATCTTATCAATTGTATTAATAGCATACTTTGACATGGATCAGTGTGTGGCTGAGATAAGGACCCAACAGCTGGGACAACTTGCAGCATCCATGTGGTGTCATTGTCAGGTCGACTCAAGATACTATTACTATGTTCATCATGGCTCCCATGATTCAAAGAAATGTCACACACAGTTGCTGGCAGCTGATTCGGGAAGTGGTGTAATGACATTTGTTTTTAGCAGGCCAACTACAGTAGCTAATGCCAGACTCCATTCCAATTCCATGACATGACTGGATCTCTTATTTTGTCGTTGCAGTAATATGAAAATGTATATAGGGACTGCGCATTGCTATGAATAAATGCCCACGACTGGCGCGTGGATCGGAATGCAGGCTAATCAAAGAAACGAGTTATATATCTAGCTAGCTATAGCAGCTGGGTGGATAATGCTAGGAAGCTCGCGCTGTCATGCTGACTTACCCCACGATCAGGAAAACCACTATGGCCACGGCGAAATAATTGGTCTGATAGTATAACAAGTTGCTGATCACCCTGTTGTTCCATTTAGCTAAATCTCCGAAGTCGGGTTTTGCAAATCGATCAGCTCCTGGGAAGAAGTCATCCCATGGTCTAAGTGGTGCAAGCTCCATACTCGCCATCTCTGAGTTTCACTGCGCGAGTATTTTGACTGATCAGCTGATCAAATCAGTTCTCGTTCTTAGCAGTTCAGCTTCTCGCGAGAGTAAAACAAGCGCAGTAATGTTGATGTGAATCAAAATTACGTTGTGCTTCACCCTATTTTTTATACAGTCTATGGCTTCACCTTATGCCGCGTTTAAAACAAATGGGAAGTCAGAAATCTCCGTTAACGAACTCGGAAAAAACGAAATATCGTTTTGAACGGTCATCCAACTCGGAATCTCGAGCATCTGTTTATAGCTCCGACCTGAATATCACTGACGTGATGATTTGACCTCGTTTTTCCTGAGTTCTCAGTTGTCTTGAAAGCACCATTATAACTCAGTGTGCAAAATTTGGGCACATAATGCTAACGCAGGTTTGATTTTTATGAATATACAGTACAGCCATTGGGGACATGGCAGCGTGAAAGTATGGCGGATGCTGAAGAGCCGTAAGTAACGTTACCAAAATAGATATTGTAGCTGACAGAAATATGCTGCTTTAAAACAAGCATTGAACCTTCTTTTATTCTCTCATTTTTAGGGAGAAGAAAATAAGGAAAATAGAAGAGCTGACAGAAGTTAGTGACGAAATGCTTGAAACTGTCAGCAGTAGGTTTGAGTTGAGTTGCACAACTAGTTAGCTAGCATGGAGTGTGGAAATTCATTCATTCATTCAACAATTTCAGTTTTGGAAATTGGCCCAATTCAAGTAGTTAGCTAATTTACTATAACGATCATGCAAATATTAGCTAGGAATAATAGGCCTAGTCAAAGTGTACCAAATCTAACCTCGGCCAGAGGTTCTAGCTCTGCAATATCAAAGAAGACCAGTTAGTTATGGTAACGTTAGCTAGCCCTTGATCATGACGCTCAGTTCAACACAGATGAAAATCGGGTAACAAATAACGTTAGGTAACTTATCTAGTTTACCAGCCTGGAGCATTACACATAAGAGTCAACATTAGACTAAGGCGTATTCTGTATGCGGTAGTTTTGTTAAGAGGTCGACGCTCGGTCTGAACATTAACACGCATCGCTTGTGGTACGATTTTGGAAGCATAATGACCTTATCTTTCATATCAGTGAGAAATCATTTTCATTAAACACAAGGTTAAATTGATAAACACATGGCCATATCTCCATGTTACAGCGCTTGTTTACATTTATAAAATAGTCTGGCAGGATATTGACGTTTATGAGATGTAGTGGAGGATAAACGACGTTTACGCACCTTTTTAATTTAGTTAATTATCGTTTACACACTTATTATTGCGTTCCCAGCGTTGGTCAACACTCAGAAGGCTTCTAGATCTGAGTTCTAATCGCGCCTACATTTATGCTTATGGGGGGTGATACATGCCAGAATTAAGCCTCATGAAGCTACTGATACCTCTCACCAAGTAGCCTAGCGTCTTCCTAGAGCCATAAAATAACGCCATGAATTAACATGGACTGTCAATGGAGACAAGTTTGTTTCTAAGGCGTCAAACTGCCGACGCGATCACGACACGTCATGTGGACGTAGTGTTCACGTAGCGTAACGTCTCACTGACAGGTCATGTGTCAGTTTGCGTGTAAGTTTATTATGAATGATTTTACCCCCAACAACTTAAAAACGTCTACATGTGTTACGTGTTAGTTTAAGTCTCTGTTTAGTATAGCAATTTCATTTGTCGATTTAGCTAAAATAGGCCTATCACCTCAATGCAAAACGTATTAGGCTAGTTGATATTGCAGCCACCATTACTGTGTAGATATGCCTATTTCTCGCATCAATACAAACATAAGGGCTTCTTGGTAGCCTAGTGGTTAGAGCGTTGGGCTAGTAACCGAAAGGTTGCTAGGTCAAATCCCAAAGCTGACAAGAAACTTTTTTTGTCGTTTTGCCCTAGCAAGGTAGTTGCTGTTCATCGGGCGACGAATACGTGGATCTTCGATTAAGTCAGCCCCCCGCACCTATCTGATTCAGAGGGTTTGGGTTAAATGCGGAAGACACATTTCATTTGAATGAATTCAGTTGTACAACTGACTAGGTATCCCCCTTTTCTTTGTTTGGGGTAGTCTAGGTCCCTATTGGCGCATTCAAAACAATTCTGAAGTCTGCAATCTCTGACTTCCGACTTCAGTGCGTTCAAGACAACTGGGAACTCTGGGGGGGGGGGGGGGGGGGAACGAACCCAGACTGGAATTTTTGTTTTGAACAGTCATCCAACTCGGAATCTCTGGCATCTTTCTTTGACCTGAAAATCACTGATGTCATGATTTTACCTTGTTTTCCCCCCACTTCCCAGTTTACCGGATTAACAGACACAATCACTGTCACCATGCAATCCTTCGTCTATACATTTCTGTAGTGATGTCTTATGGTTAAAAGCAGGGTTCGAGTTGAGGGGCTATGTGAGGATATAGGCCTTGTTATAGACTTGCAAAAAGCATATGCTACCACTTGTTTGCTTAGCCATAGGAAAAGCAACAGTCTAGATCTTATAAACCGATCTAGGCTATAACAATAATAAACTACACGATTATTTCCGCAGTCTACTAGCCTATCGAAGGTCTTGCGCAGCCTAAACATCCCAGGAAAATGTGGTTGGTTTATTAAATGCTCTACAATGTAGAGCTATGCCTAATGCAAAATACCAAAACGTTTGAATTGGTATGGATCTATGAATAGACCAATCAGCTTAACAGAGGCCCTAGGACCATGCCTCATGACTACCTGGCCTGATGTCTCCTTGCTGTCCCCAGTCCACCTGGTCGTGCTGCTGCTCCAGTTTCAACTGTTCTGCCTGCGGCTATAGAACCCTGACCTGTTCACCGGATGCGCTACCTGTCCCAGACCTGCTTTTTTCAACTCTCTTAGAGACAGCAGGAGCGGTAGAGATACTCTGAATGATTGGCTATGAAAAGCCAACTGACATTTAATCCTGAGGTGCTGACCTGTTGCACCCTCTACAACCACTGTGATTATTATTATTTGACCCTGTTGGTCATCTATGAACATTTGAACATCTTGGCCATGTTCTGTTATACAGATGAGGACTGGCCACCCCTCATAGCCTGGTTCCTCTCTAGGTTTCTTCCTAGATTCTGGCCATTTCTAGGGTGTTTTTCCAAGCCACTGTGCATCTACACCTGCATTGCTTGCTGTTTGGGATTTTAGGCTGGGTTTCTGTACAGCTGATGTGAGAAGGGCTTTATAAATACATTTGATTGAACAGATAACATTTATTATTCAGGAGAATCCCATTGAATCAGGCTATTAATTGCAGTGCAGGTGCGTTCTTACGCATATCCTTAGACTAAATGGAACCTGATGAAGCCTGAACATTTAAGCTTTTAGTCATTGATTTAGCCCACAATTACCTACGGATTTGATACACATGAAGACCTATATTTAATATGGAATTGACAAACAAAAGCCTGACTAGGATCCTGACTTTCCCCCACGTCATATTACCAATTAGGGTAAATGTATTCCTATTAATTTGCATAGGCTAACCTTTGCGATTTAATGTTATTTACCATCTTCTGCTTTTTATGAATAAACAGGCATCAGGGTAAACATAATATCATTTCAATGCCCCCCCACACACATATTAATGTTACTTACCTTACAGATCACAAAGTGAACTAATTTCCTCTCCATTAATATGCAAATACATTTGATTCATACACTGGCTTGTCTGGCTGGCATGTTTTCATTTTAAACAGGCATTCCCTTACCTACACTGAAATAATTTTAGTCCTCAATTATGATTTTAAAAAGTCATAGCTCATTAGTACACCCTTGTGGTTGAATATATATATATATATATATATTGTATGTCTTATGATACAATTAATAATGTTGAACTAACAAATACCATCAAGGGATGTGTTACAATTTACAATAACAAACACCTTGTGAAACAGCTGTGAAAACCAATTTGGCAATATTTTAGATTTAAATACATAACCATTGATATTCTTTTGGTATATGTGTGTCAATTTTTTCAGATTTATTGTACACTCACATGGCAATCATAGACTGAAATACAGAATTCTGGTGTCTGGAATAGAGAGGAGGTGGGTCTTGTGTGGATGGGAGGTTCTGTAAAGTCCAGGCGCCGCTGCCCTCTTTGTTCTGAGTGTTTGCAGTGCTAGTGTTTTTAGCTAATCTGTGTATCTCACATGATGTGCCCAGTATGATAGTTGTCTTGCTCTTTCTTAGCAGATAATGACAACTTGACAATAACAGTAGCTGTAGATGATGTAATGAAAAGTTGGAGGGTGGTTGGTAATGGAGGACATCAGGTGGATCCATGTCTGGGTGTTGAGCAGAACCCCTAGGTCCTGGAGAACAGGAGCACAGTAAAGGGAACAGGGTAGGAGACGTAAACAAGCAAACACACAGGTTAAATGATTATCAGGTAGGGAAAAATACAGTTATTGAATTATTTAATTTAAATGTTTGATTAGACATGGATTAATGTTAATGGAAGACAGAAAATAAAGGATACCTATCTAATGTTTGATGTCAGTGGGGTTGGTAAGGGATGGTCCTTGGGAAAGGTAGAGGTGAGTTGTGAGAAACTCCAGGGTGGTGTCATGACCACTGGAGTCATACACCTTAGCAGTACCTACCTGGAAGTGGCGGTTACTTAACGTGACCCAGTGGTTAGCCTTGAGATTGACTATTTGGAGAAACCCCTGGGCCAGTGTTGGTACTGCTGACAGCATGGCGATGCCATCCACCACGAGGCAGCAACTGCAAATAGTTATCTGAGATTTTTTATATTCCCCTTAACGGATGTTGACCCCAGCTAGGAGTGAAAGAGCACCAAGCTTTCCCGGGTCTCGCCTTCCTTTCGTCCTTCTTCCAAGCCAAGTCATTCGCCTAGATGTCGAAGTACTTTGTCCCCTTGATTCTTCTCAGGTGGCTCCCCTTTTTCTCATTCGCTCTGTCCATGTTCAGTCTCACCTTTACTGATAATGGAAATAAATGCAATTATATTTAATATTATTACATATACATATCTTATATATCTCTTGGAAGGCCAGAAAATAAATGAACAGCAGACAATTTTTACCTGGTCAAAAACTTCCACATCCTTCTCAGTCCGTGCCTGAAGGGGGTCTTTGAAGGAGTTCTAATCTGGTTTGACAACTTCCACCACATCAGGTGGAGCATCAGTGACCTCAAAGTGCGTTATACAAAAACAGCAAAAGATAAATACTAAGTCAATCAAAAAAAGTATACTGCAGTATATGCAATAATGTTATATACAATTGTATTGTTTACATCAGTTAACTGCTGCAGCTCCCCTCCATATAGCAGGTGATAGAGGGAATATTCTGGAGGCCTGGACACTGCTGTGTTGTGTGCAAAGATAATTACCTTCAGATTGTCTCAACGTCAACAGTGAAGAGGTGACTCCAGGATGCTGGCCTTCTGGCCTTCTCTGTCCAGTGTCTGTGTTCTTTTGCCCATCTTAATCTTTTATTTTTATTGGCCAGTCTGAAATATGGCTTTTTCTTTGTAACTCTGCCTAAAAGGCCAGCATCCTGGAGTCACCTCTTCACTGTTGATCTTGAGACTGGTGTTTTGCAAGTACTATTTAATGAAGCTGCCAGTTGAGAACTTGCGAGGTGTCTGTTTCTCAAACTAGACGCTCTAATGTACTTGTCCTCTTGCTCAGTTGTGCACCTGGACCTCCCACTCCTCTTTCTATTTTGGTTAGAGACAGTTTGTGCTGTTCTGTGAAGGGAGTAGTACAGTGTTGTGACAGATCTTCAGTTTCTTGGCAATTTCTTGCATGGAATAGCCTTCATTTCTCAGAACAAGAATAGCCCGAAGAAAGTTATTTCAGAAGAAAGGTATTTGTTTCTGGCAATTTTGTGCCTGTAATCGAACCCACAAATGCTGATGCTCCAGATACTCAACTAGTCTAAAGAAGGCCAGTTTTATTGCTTCTTTAATCAGCACAACATTTTCAGCTGTGCTAACATAATTGAAAAAGGGTTTTCTAATGATCAATTAGCCTTTTTATAATGATAAACTTGGATTAGCGAACACAACGTGCCATTGGAACTGAATAGCACCTATGAACTCCTGAAAGCCGTGGACACAACTCTTATTGGTTGTCTGATGTGGAACTGGTAACAACATAGTCTGTGATTGGCTAACAACATTTAGATCTGTTTACAGCGAGATAAGATATTATACCATGCCATGAGTTGTTGAGGGAAAGACAGAATATCTATAGAGTGGGCATCATCATTTCTAGGCCATTAGCAATAACAGGAAATACACAAGCCGTAGGCTACACTATAGTTCAAGGTGGCTATGTCGGAATATCTGCTTGCACGGGGAAAATTGTACATTTTCTAACATTTATGGTTGAGATTTAATTAATATAAATATAAACTATGCACATTATGACTTTCATTAACACGCGATGCAGATGTCTCGCAGACGTTAGTAAGGCGTTGGTATCATGTCAGGTGGTACGGTTGCCTAGGCTTATATATGTCCCTTATCACCCCCCATAAATGCTCGTTATGTTTACCTGCTCCCTCAGATTACCTGGTTAGCAGCGCTTTCATTCACCACTCTGTCCAATGGGAAACTCCGCCCATAACATAGGCTGAGACGTGAAATGAACTACCTCAGCCCAGACCTAAAGTAGCAAGTGTCAGAGAAACCGCGGGAATTTTTTTGAAATCCCTCGACTCCTTCCGTGTCAAAAGACATCCCCCCCAAACAAACCCCCGACTCTCTGGGAATGATTACACAGTTGTTAGAGTCGCTGATATTTCAGTCTGATGTCTAGCTAGCTCAAAGTACTTAAGTCCTTGAATTTGACTTGCCACTGTTTGTATGAAACCTGAATATTTTTGCTTATGGAAATATATTTCACAGCAGTTTAGATGGTATAATGATTCTCCACACTATACTTGCTTTGTTTGTCACACAAACTGAAACTATTAGAATTTTAGCAACCAGGAAATGGCGGAGCGAATTCTGCTTAATACACCTTTTAAAACAGCGTCAGGATTGTAGTTCACATGAGACAGTCGTGGGAGACGCTAACCGCTGATAACTGTAGTAGGGATAATGCAGAATGCCACCTAGAGTTTTGGAGAGCTATTATGGTAGCCAGCTAGTTTCCATTAGCTAGTTAGCAGCAGCAACATCTGCTGCCAATGATGAAATCTGCAGCCTGAATTTTCACATATGATAATCGAAAAATTGATTAGGTACTAGCTAGCTAGTTATACTAGGGAAATCATCATGATAATCTACAGACCTATGTCTACCTAGCTAGCGATCTCATTTTGACTCATCAAACTTGTGGTAAAGGTTTGAATGATTTCTGATTGATATGTGCAGAAGAGCACCGTGTGTTCTCTGTGTGCAGAATGGCTGTAGATGGAGACAGTAGAGACTGGGATGGCCGATGGAACCATGTGAAGAACCATGTGAACCATGTGAAGAGAGACCCGGCCCATTCACTCATCCTGACTTTGAGCCAAGCATTGAGGTAAGGAAGGAATAACAAATAGATAACTAATAACATATCCTTTATTTAGGGGATAGAGATAATCATTCACCAAACCAACTCTTTTATGTTCTCAGTCCCTTGGGTTCTTATTGGAGACATGCAAGATCCTGGTCATTGGAGCTGGAGGACTTGGGTGTGAGCTGCTCAAAAATCTGGTATGAGAGTTTATGTCCAGCATCCAGGTGCAAATGCATGCAATTCTTTTGTTTCTTTGTCTGTTTCTGCACATCAATATCTTAAAGTGGAACTGATAGCGTTTGAACTACTTTGCATATGACATTCCCAGTTTATGCTTCAAAACCAACTTTATAAGAAGTTTTAAAAATAGGTTATATTTTAATCAAAATTCCATGACTTATAATAAGGAATTGTTGTCAGAATACAGTTGAAGTCGGAAGTTTACATACACCTTCTCCAAATACATTTAAACAGAGCTTCATGGTTGAGATGGTGTTCTTCGGCTTGCAAGACTCCCCCTTTTTCCTCCAAACATAACGATGGTCTTTATGGGCAAAACAGTTATTTTTGTTTCATCAGACCAGAGGACATTTCTCCAAAAAGTACAATATTTGTCCCCATGTGCAGTTGCAAACCGTAGTCTGGCTTTTTTTATGGCGGTTTTGGAGCAGTGGCTTCTTTCTTGCTGAGCGGCCTTTCAGGTTATTTCGATATAGGACTCGTTTTACTGTGGATATAGATACTTTTCTACATGTTCCCTCCAGCATCTTCACAAGGTCCTTTGCTGCTGTTCTGGGATTGATTTGCACTTTTCACACCAAAGTACGTTCATCTCTAGGAGACAGAACGCGTCTCCTTCCTGAGCGGTATGATGGCTGCGTGGTCCCATGGTGTTTATACTTGCATACTATTGTTTGTACAGAGGAATGTGGTACCTTCAGGCATTTAGAAATTGCTCCCAGGGATGAACCAGACTTGTGGAGGTCTACACATTTTTTTTCTGAGGTCTTTGCTGACTTCTTTTGATTTTCCCATTATGTCAAGCAAAGAGGCACTGAGTATACTTCCAATTGACTCAAATGATGTCAATTAGCCTATCGGAAGCTTCTTGGAATTTTCCAAGCTGTTTAAAGGCACAGTCAACTTAGTGTATGTAAACTTCTGACCCACTGGAATTGTGATACAGTGAAATAATCTGTCTGTAAACAATTGTTGGAAAAATTACTTGCACAAAGTAGATGTCCTAACCGGCTTGCCAAAACTATAGTTTGTTAACAATAAATTTGTGGAGTGGTTGAAAAATGAGTTTTAATGACTCCAACCTAAGTGTATGTAAACTTCTGACTTCAACTGTATATGGAAGGAGTTCAATGCATTATTAATATAATTCACCAATACATTTCTTGGTAGTCCAAAAAATATTGCTATCAGGTTGTAAATCACAGATGGTCTGGCCCATTTTTTGCTGCCTCCACCCATTTGGATGCACTGTTTCAGTTTAAATGGCTCAATATTTTGACCAAAAATGGACGACTGTAACTAAGGCTTGGAATGTCAATACAATCAAACTATCAAGGGCAATGATCAAAAGTCAGTCATAACGTGGCCAATTGGCTAGCGCACGTGTCAAACACAAGCGAATATAAGAGTCAAATTGAATCATCTACTTTATGAAATTACAGCCTGATGCGCTTGCTTGTTTACAGCGCGTAGCGGATGGGAATGTTTACAGACAGACATGCCTAGCTAGGCTACTAAAATGTTGCAGTCTGGCTTTGGTTTTTAAGGCTTGATAGTGAGTACGTTTACATGTACACTAGTAATTTCATATTAAACTGATTGTGGCAGAAGGCAGAGTATGGCATTAGTAAACACCTAACTCTGCTTACCTTAATCAGTGTAAAGTCATAATCGAAGTAAGTATACGCCGATTAACACCTGGTTTTCTAAGCAATCTTTCTAATTACTAAAACATGTAAACAGCATAATCGGCCTGCTGGAGGTCATTTTGCAGGGCGCTGGCAGTGCACCTCCTTGCACAAAGGCGGAGGTAGCGGTCCTGCTGCTGGGTTGTTGCCCTCCTACAGCCTCCTCCACGTCTCCTGATGTACTGGCCTGTCTCCTGGTAGCGCCTCTATGCTCTGGACACTACGCTGACAGACACAGCAAACCTTTTTGCCACAGCTCGCATTGATGTGCCATCCTGGATGAACTGCACTACCTGAGCCACTTGTGTGGGTTGTAGACTCCGTCTCATGCTACCACTAGAGTGAGAGCACCGCCAGCATTCAAAAGTGACCAAAACATCAGCCAGGAAGCATAGGAACTGAGAAGTGGTCTGTGATCACCACCTGCAGAATCACTCCTTTTTTGGGGGTGTCTTGCTAATTGCCTATAATTTCCACCTTTTGTCTATTCCATTTGCACAACAGCATGTGAAATATATTGTCAATCAGTGTTGCTTCCTAAGTGGACAGTTTGATTTCACAGAAGTGTGATTGACTTGGAGTTACATTGTGTTTATTTTTTTGAGCAGTGTATATACTGTAGGTCCATTTATCTTTTAGACCTGATTTTATATCTGGTTTTAGTAATTTAAGTTCACACTGAAAGTGTTTTTCCATCCAGATTTTAATATATTAATTTAAAAAACTGTTTGGATTTAGGCCTCCCGAAAAAAACACTTAGGGAGCCCGCCCAAGGATTTCAATGGCAGAAAAATCCCTCTATGTAAAATGTCAGTTCTAACTAACTGAAGACCCCATTTACAGATATCTCTCCTGAGCTACGAGGATGGTGTTCTGGACCCCAGTTCCATCATCCCCCTCATTGACGGTGGGACGGAGGGTTTCAAAGGCAATGCTCGGGTCATTCTGCCTGGCATGACCGCATGCATCGACTGCACCCTGGAACTCTACCCACCACAGGTGCTCCAAGCTCTCTCAGACCTGCCAATTTTTTTGTGTACTACTTCAGTAGCCCACTTCTATGTTAAGTTGGACAGTGATTTGTGTTCTGCAGCCATTTTGTGTTATCAGTGACAACTTGTGTGTGTGTTAAATTGTATGTGTGTTGTATAGCATAATTTGATGTATTCTTTTGGTCCATAGATTCATTTCCCCATGTGCACCATTGCGTCTATGCCGCGGTTGCCAGAGCACTGCGTTGAATATGTCAGAATGCTACAGTGGCCCAAAGACAAGCCTTTTGGAGGTACAACCATGAATAACACTACTCTATTCATTGTCACATCACCTCTTGATTGTATCGCCCGTCATAATACCTCCATAACACTATCATAAAGATTGACATAGTCATAATACATCCACAGCTGTTATAATAGGTAGTAATAATATATTTTTTCTTTTTGCCCCTTTTTTCGTTCCAATTTCGTGGTATCCAATTGGTAGTTAGTGTCTTGTCTCATCGCTGCAACTCCCGTACGGACTCGGGGAGAGGCGAAGGCTGAGAGCCGTGCCTCCTCCGAAACACAACCCAGCCTCTTGACACAATGCCCAATTAACCCGGAAGCCAGCCGCACCAATGTGTTGAAGGAAACACCATACACCTGGTGACTGTGTCAGCGTGCACTGCGCCTGACCCGCCACAGGAGTCGCTACTGCATGATGGGACAAGGACATCCCTGCCGGCCAAACACTCCCCTAACCCGGACGATGCTGGGCCAATTGTGCGCTGGCCCATGGGTCTCCCGGTCACGGCCGGCTGCGACGGTCATGGCCGGCTGGACTCGTACCCAGAATCTGTAGTGGCACAGCTAGCACTGGCACTGCTAGCCTTAGACCACCGCTCCACTCGGGTTTGCAATACAGCATTGTTTTTTGGCTGTTTCTGACCTTGCTGATTGCTCTAAGAAAGAGCAGAAACAGCCAGGAAACCTTTAAAAAATAAAAAAAAATAAGGGAGTAGATCAGCTTTAATATGGCAGATATTTTGTTGCTTCTACCAACGTAATTATCTGCATAATTTCCAATCCCACATATATACTGAACAAAAATATAAAAGCAACATGTAAAGTGTTGGTCCCACGTTTCATGAGCTGAAATAAAATATCCCAGAAATGTTCCATATGCACAAAAAGCTTATTTCTCTCAAATTTTGTGCACAAATTTGTTTACATCCCTGTTAGTGAGCATTTCTCCTTTGCCAAGATAATATCTGAAGAAGCTGATTAAACAGCATGATCATTACACAGGTGTACCTTGTGCTGGGGACAATAAAAGTCCACGCTAAAATGTTCAGTTTTGTCACACGACACAATGCCACATGTCTCAAGTTTTGAGGGAGTGCGCAATTGGCATGCTGACTGCAGGAATGTCCACCAGAGCTGTTGCCAGAGGATTTCTTGTTCATTTCTCACAACCCCTGACCACGTGTAACCATTCCATTACCTCATCTGGCTTCTTCACTTCTTCTTCTTTCCTTCTGTAATAATGGCTGGTCCTGGCTCCCTAGTGGGTGGGCATGGCTCCCAAGTGGGTGGGCCTATGCCCCCTTAGGCCCTTAACCATTGATTAGGTCCTAATTCATGTGTTTTAATTGACTGATTTCCTTATATGAACTGTAACTCAGTGAAATCGTTAATTGTTGCGTTTAAGTAATAAGGTACAAGGGGGTGTGGTATATGGCCAATATACCACGGCTAAGCTCTGTTCATGTGCGCAACGCAGGGTGCCTGGATACAGCCCTTAGCCGTGGTATGTTGGCCATATACCACAAACACCTGAGGTGCCTTATTGCTATTATAAACTGGTTACCAACGTAATTAGAGCAGTAAAAATACATGTTTTGTCATTCCCGTGGTATATGACTGATACGGCTGTCAGCGAATCAGCATTCAGGGCTCAAATTACCCAGTTTATAATTATATTTTGTGTGTGTGTGTGTGTGTACACACACATACGTACATACATACATACATACATAGGTGTGTGTACATACATACATGCATACATACCCGTAAAACATCAGTCTCAACGGCAACAGTAAAGAGGCGACTCCGCGATTCTGGCCTTCTAGGCAGAGTTGCAAAAAAAAGATTAAGATGGGCAAAAGAACACAGACACTGGACAGAGGAACTCTGCCTAGAAGGCCAGCATCCCGGAGTCTTCTCTTCACTGTTGACGCTAAACTGGTGTTCTGAGGGTACTATTTAATGAAGCTGCCAGTTGAGGACTTGTGAGGCGTCTGTTTCTCAAACTAGACACTCTAATGTACTGTCCTCTTGCTCAGTTGTGCACTAGGGCCTCCCACTACTCTTTCTATTCTGGTTAGAGCCAGTTTGTACTGTTCTGTGAAGGGAGAACAAGTATAGACTGAAGAGTTTCAGAAGAAAGTTCTTTGTTTCTGTCCATTTCGAGCCTGTAATCAAACTCACAAATGCTGATGCTCCAGATACTCAACTAGTCTAAAGAATGCCATTTTTTTTTATTCCTTTAATCAGGACAACAGTTTTCAGCTGTGCTAACATGGTTGCAAAAGGGTTTTCTAATGATCAATTAGCCTTTTTAAAGTGATGGTTGGAACTTGGATTAGCTAACAACGTGCCACTGGAACACAGGAGTGATGGTTGCTGATAATGGGCCTCTGTACGCCTATGTAGATATTCCATTAAAAAACAGCCGTTTCCAGCTACAATAGTCATTTACAACATTAACAATGTCTTCACTATTTCTGATCAATTTGATGTTATTTAAATGGACAATTTTTTTGTTGCTTTTCTTTAAAAAATAAGGACATTTCTAAGTGACCCCAAACTTTTGTGTGTGTATATATCTATAACCCTACCTCATTGGAGTAAACAAAATAAATATATTTTTGTTCTTTGTTATTTTCCCGTAAACCTACCACCCTCCCCTAATTAGAGTAAAATAATGGACAACAATACAGCTTATACATGCTATGTACATTTGCTGGACAGTATGTTTTACATTAGTTATCTTTTTGTTTGTTTTTAGTCCCAGCCTTCAGCTACTCTCAACCTCACCCACCCCTCCCCAAACTGTGGTATTGCACAATGTGCCTTTTGGTGGTAATAATTCCTTAATAACACTATCATAAAGATCAACATAATACCCATTTATAACAGATAATGGCAGCTAATGACAGTCCGGCTCTTGTCTGTCCCTCAGATGGTGATGGTTTGGATGGGGATAACCCTGAGCACATCCAGAGGGCCCAGGAGAGAGCTGTTGACTACAGCATCACAGGAGTCACATACAGACTCACACAAGGTGAGGAGAACCATACTGTAACACCCTGTCCTGGAGACCAGCTTTCAGCCATACATACTGTATAGTACACACCATTTCCTGTCAATTCCATTTTCAATTAGAATTTAAAAATGTTTTTTTATTGAAGTTGTATTGACACCAACTCCCCCGCTTACAAGTATTGGTTGCTGAAATCTGTGAACAGTGGAGTTAAAGATTTCTTTTGACATGGCTTTGCCGCAGGTGTCGTGAAAAGGATCATCCCTGCTGTGGCGTCAACTAATGCTGTAATAGCTGGTAGGAAACCCTTAATGACTGTCATTGAGTTTTATCTTGAAGAATCCTAAAGTAAAGTGTAACATATTCACCTTTTTGTGTTGCTTTGTAGCTGCCTGCTCCACTGAAGTTTTTAAAATAGCTTCAAGGTTAGTACTATGACTCATCCCTTTTTCACATGATGGACTCACTGGAGAGTAGATCAATTCCATACTAGGTATCATTCATATTACCTTTCTCTGACTTTGCAGCACTTCTATTCCACTGAATAATTATCTGGTATTTAATATTGTGGACGGACTGTACACCTACACCTTTGAGGCAGAGCGAAAGGTTAGTAATGTTTTCGATGTACCCAGATGAGTGTCCTTAATGGATATATATTTGCCCATTTTTTTTATTTAGGCGATCTGTATTAATGTTACTGACGATGCTATTGACACACAAGGCTATAAGGGTATGGCGTGCTTTCAGGCTACTTGTGCCTTCATGCTCTTGTTTAGTCCGACAGGAGAACTGCTCAGCTTGTAGCCAGGTGCCCCAGGATCTACAGTTCCCACCCTCTGCCAAGCTACAGGAGGTCCTGGAGTACTTGACAGAGAATTCCTCCGTGTGAGTACATCTCGTAGTAACCAGATCGACTGATATTGATGTCTGCCATGTCTTCACACAGAAGAGGCTGTTTTTTATGTTTACTTAAGTGTAAATGTGAAGTTGTCATTGTTAACTTTAAAAAGTTATTGTTTTCCAGACAAATGAAATCCCCAGCCATCACAGCAACCCTGGACGGGAAAAATAAGACACTGTATTTACAGACTATAGCTTCAATTGAAGAAAGAACTAGACCAAACCTTTGCAAAACCTTGAAAGGTAAGATGCGTGCATTGCATGTGTGTGGTAGATCATATAAAGCTATGTGTTTATTTCAGCCATCTTGTAAATGTAATGTTGTGTTGTTGCAGAACTGGGATTGTCTGATTGACAGGAACTAGCAGTGGCGGATGTCACCACACCTCAGACTGTCCTCTTCAAGTTGAAACTCACCTCTTAAAGGGCTAGTGCAGTCATAAATGTGATTTTCTTATGTTTTATCTATATTTCCACACTATGAGGTTGGAATAATTCTGTGAAATTGTGAAAATTATGATAATACCCTTTTAGTGTAAGCGTTGTTTGAAAAGAACGCCTGAAATTTCAGGTAATTTTGCATAGGTGTAGTTTTGGCCTGTCTGGCGACATTACCGGGTGGTGTTAATAGACCAATAACAGAGTTCCAAACCTCTGCCAATAACTTCTAGTTTTCAGGTTACATATCCCTCCCATTAAGCTTCTCCAGTTAGGTTCCTCACTCAGACCACTCCCAGACAGTCCTAACGAAATTATTGCTTGAGAAATTGCTTTTTGCTAAGAAGCTATTTTTGTGTATTTTTTACCATTGTTTTCAATTAAAATCACAGTAAGGTACTTAATTGTTACCCAGAAATAATTTGATATTGAGATAATAACGACTGCATTGGACCTTTTTTTTAAATGCAGAATCTGTCGACATTTGACAACCTTTGGGGAGAAAGTAGCAAGTGGTACAGCGTGGCATGGTTTTAATATATTTTAGTCTGATAATGTATATACGATAATTTTCTCTGTCGTATTGGCCCATTGTGGGAGGTAGCTGATGGCCATCAACTTTCTATATCACTGTATGTGGAATCAGTCTGTGACAATGTTTCTTAATGTTTTACTCCTAAATGTTTGCTCCAAATGGCTGTCTTCTTTCCCTCACTCAAAAGAGCAGTAGTTTTATATAGGGTGCCAGTCAAAAGTTTGGACACACCTACTCATTCCAGGGTTTTTGTTTATTTTAATTATTTTCTACATTGTAGAATAACAGTGAAGACGTCAAAACTATGAAATAACACATATGGAATCATGTAGTAACCAAAAAAGTGTTAAACACATCAAAATATATTTTAAGTTCTTCAAAGTAGCCACCCTTTGCCTTGATGACAGCTTTGCAATCAGCTTCACATGGAATGCTTTTCCAACAGTCTTGAAGGAGTTCCCACATATGCTGAGCACTTCTTGGCTGCTTTTCCTTCACGCTGCGGTCCAACTCATCCCAAACCATCTGTTGGGTTGTGGTTGGGTGATTGTGGAGGCTATGTCATCTGATGCAGCACTCCATCACTCTCCTTCTTGGTCAAATAGCCCTTACACAGCTTGGATGTGTGTGTTTTGGTCATTGTCCTGTTGTAAAACAAATGATAGTCCCACTAAGCGCAAACCAGATAGGATGGTGTATCGCTGTAGAATACTTTGGTAGCCTTGCTGGTTAAGTTTCTTGGCCCAAGTAAGTATCTTCTTCTTATTGGTGTCCTTTAGTAGTGGTTTCTTTGCAGCAATTTGACCATGAAGGCTGGATTCACACATGAATCCAGACTTCATTCCTATGAACAGTTGATGTTGAGATGTGTCTGAACTCTGAAGCATTTATTTGGGCTGCAATTTCTGAGGCTGGTAACTCTATTGAACTTATCCTCTGCAGCAGAGGTAACTCTGGGTCTTCCATTCCTGTGGCAGTCCTCATGAGAGCCAGTTTCATCTGCACTTGAAGAAACTTTCAAAGTTCTTAATCTTTCAGATCACTGACCTACATATCTTAAAGTAATGATGGACTGTCGTTTCTCTTTGCTTATTTGAGCTGTTCTTGCCATAATATGGACTTGGTCTTTTACCAAATAAGGCTGTCTTCTGTATACCACCCCTACCTTGTCACAACACAACTGATTGGCTCAAATACATAAAGAAGGAAAGAAATAACACAAATTAACTTTTAACAAGGCACACCTGTTAATTGAAATGCATTCCAGATGTCTACCTCATGAAGCTGGTTGAGAGAATGCCAAGAGTGTGCAAAGCTGTCATCAAGGCAAAGGGTGGCTACTTTGAGGAATCTGAAATATATTTTGATTTGTTTACCACTTTTGGTTACCACATGATTCGTAATGTTATTTCATAGTTTTGATGTCTTCACTATTATTCTACAATGTAGAAGATATAAATGAGTATGTGTGTCTAAACATTTAGCTGGTACTGTTTGTAATTATGATAAACTGTGCTGCAATAAAGGGTTTTGATAATGAAAGTTGTCGCAAAGAGGGTTTCCTTAGTCTGCACTAGATCGACGCTATACACCTAACACACCACTGACATAGCATGATTTGATTAGAGGTGGTTTCACCAACCCAAATTAATTGAACTTTTTAGGATATTGATCATTAGATTTTTTTTTTGTATATGGTTAAGTAGTTCCTGGACTCTATGGCTAAACTTCATAGACTAGCCCAGATTTCAATTAAATAAATTGTAAATGGGGCATTTTGTAGTCGACTTAAAGAAATTACGAGTTGACACCTATTTTACTAAGCACAATAGAAGGACTAGTACCATGGTCTGCACATGAGGTTAGCGGCTGTAAAATACTTCTGTGGTGCGTTCAGGTTTGCTACATTGTGGAGCAAAAACGTTATTGAACAGATTTCGAGGTATGTTTGCTCTATTGGAGGCTCCTTAGAGGAGGAAGGGGAGGACCATCCTCTTCACCAAATTTCATTAAAATATTGGAACATTAAAGTTATCCTTTTTAGATAAAACTTCTAAACGTATTCACATGTCACCAAATAATTTATTAAAACCCTGTTTTGCAAAGGTCTACAGTAGCCTCAACAGCACTCTGTAGGGTAGCACATAGTGTAACCGGAGGGTACCTCTGGGTACATTGACTTTGATACAAAACCTAGGAGGCTTGTGATTCTCACCCCCTTCCGTAAGCCCTATTCACACAGGACTAGTATTACTAGAGAACGTTGGTAATGTAATTATTTTCCCAGAATGTCCATTATTCCAGAGGACAATTCGGATGGGATTAGTGTTTTCCAAACTACCACCCTGTAATTCTTACTTTTTCCCCAATAAATTTACAGTTATTGGAGGTTTCTTTCTAGGTGTGAAGATACTGTATTTCAACAAGTCCAGGTGACAACAGGGCTACACTGTTAACTAGAGTTTGGTTCCCAAGTTTCTAAATCATACTAAACAATCTTTGGTATAGTGTCACCATAATATTTAAATTGAGGATGTGTGATCATAATCATTAGGATATTTCATGTCCTAAAGGACCGCATTCTTCAGATGTAAGCTAAATGGTGCACTTGAGAACAGTGGGTTAACTGCCTTGTTCAGGGGCAGAACAACAGGTTTTTACCTTGTCAGCTCGGGGATTCGATATGAACAAAAGTATTCACTGTGAAAGTTGATACATGTAGGCCATTCATATATAGGCTATGCGCAGCACTTTGTTAAGCTTATCTAATCAGTTATTGTTTTCTTGCTCAAACCGCGAGCATCACATGTCAAACTCAGACATTTCTCTCAAAACACAGGGATGTCAATTCGCACAGGACTAGTATTATCAGAGGATCTTGGAGTTCGCCAAAAAACTAGGTTATTCTGGCTGGAATTGTTATACTCCTGCCATGTAAAAATTACTGACATGGCAGATTCGGACAGGAGTAAAATTACAGATGTGCTGTTTTGTGCTCATGCACATAATTACATTACCCAACATCCCCCAGTAAAACTAATCCTGTCCAAATAGGGCTATAGACTATACACAGTAATTATGACAAATTCCAGAGGACCTCGTCCAACCTATCAGAGCTCTTCCAGCATGAACTGTCATGTTGTCCACCCAATCAAAGGATCAGAGAATGAATCTAGTAATGGAAGCAGAAGCTACAGCTAGCGCTGTAGTGCATAAAATGTGGAGAGTAGTTGACTCAAAGAGAAAGACAATAGTTTAAATTAATTTCTTCAAAAATGAAGAAGCAAGAGATGGATGGCTATATTTAAAAAAAAAAAAAAAAAAAAAAAAAAAATTATGTTGCTTACATAGCTTGTGAATGCAGCTAGCTAGTTTAGCCGACTCAAACACCCAGCTCAAACAGAGGGTTGCTATGTTACTTAACTGGCTATGGCTATCCGACACCGGAACTCTTCCAAGTAAGCTTTTGGTACCCGCCGGTAACTGCTAAACTGCTTGATAACTGTACACTGTATTCCATGATTGTAGCGGGTTTACTAACACGTTAGTTCAAGTAGCTATGTTGACTTGACATTAGCTAACATGGTGACAACGATGTAGGCTGTGTGTAGCGGTTATGATATTTAAGTTAGACTAGGAAATGTTTTTTTGTCTGGTCACAGACCGCTGTTGTGTTCTGCACTTTAGTCCAGAAGCTAGGGGAAAAGGTGAGAGGAGGAGAGTGCGTAGATGCGAGAGAGAATTATCCAACGATCAATCAATCAATCAATCAATCAAATGTATTTTATATAGCCCTTCGTACATCAGCTAATATCTCGAAGTGCTGTACAGAAACCCAGCCTAAAACCCCAAACAGCAAGCAATGCAGGTATAGAAGCACGGTGGCTAGGAAAAACTCCCTAGAAAGGCCAAAACCTAGGAAGAAACATAGAGAGGAACCAGGCTATGAGGGGTGGCCAGTCCTCTTCTGGCTGTGCCGGGTGGAGATTATAACAGAACATGGCCAAAATGTTCATAAATGACCAGGGATCATGCTGTTTATATGTGGCTGCTATGATTTTAGTATCCGGTAGTAGCCTAAACTTACCACTGTTACTTTGAGCTGGGTGAATGGAATATGAATGACAGTCATCCAATATGCTGTAATAGAAATAAGGCCATGCTCATAAAAAATATAATCGCCCTCCCTCATCTTAAATGCACTGACTGCCACTGGTTTGCTCCCATTTCATGGTGTGGGGTGGCTTGAAGCAATGAGTGAGGTATTTAAAGGACAGTGGTCATGCTGACATCGTTCACCAACCCATCCCCGTTTTCAACTTGTCTTTCAGTACAGCACCATTTCCGTTCAATTACTGAATGCAGCCCTGGTACAGGATTCATACCACGCAGTGAGTGAGCTGATCAAATGTACCCACACACTATCACTGTGTTAAATCGGTATAAGCTCCTTAGTCCTTACGTATCTTATTGAATGAGGTTTGGTGTGGTATGGAGACAGATGGTTTTCTTTATTAAGTTATTTAATGATGAGAAAGCCTCATGGCATGCTAAACAGTCAGTATCATGCGAAAACTGGTGTGTTGTGTCCTCATGTAGTCATTTAGCTCTGGGGAAGTACATCATACCCATTCACACGTTTTGCCCCAGTAGCGACTGCATGAAGATATGATACCTGTGAGTTTCCAAATTAGTCCATCAATGATGAGAGGATAGCTCTGAAGCATGGGCTGGAATATATTTCAACAGCAGTGAGAGATATTTCTCTCTAACTCTTCTGTTTTTCTGCCTCGGACTGTATCCTGTTCAATGTTAATAGTCTGAATTGGAGTGATTTATCACGCGGTTTCGTCTGTTTTCGGATCAAATGTGAGGCGGCTACTAAACAGAAACAAACTCAAGGAAATCAATAATTATTGAGGGGACTGTTTCAACCATTATTTCCAGCATTATTTCTAGCTATTGCGCATTGATGTGGACATAATTTTTTGACCTAGGAACCACGGTTTTTAGGGTTTAATGCGAAATTAGCTCTGTAAAAGGCAAAGAAAGATACGAACAGAGCGAAGTGTAGGCATTTATCATGCATGAGAATGTTTTCCTCTCAATAGTGAGTGCATTCATGGACCGATAAACTGTCTGGTTGATGGACGGCAACTTCAATAAACAATCAGGAAAGTAGCCTAGGTGCTAGCTGTCATCACAATGATATATGGCTTTATAGGTAAGTGAGTATTTATATCTAAATTGAATCCATTGTTTCATGAATGTGATTAAACACTATCGTGATCAGAAAATGACAGACTGCTTTATCTGCAAACAAGTGTCAGTCAAATGATCTGAAGCTGCAGCATTGTTCATTAAACTCTAAACACCTAGGAAAGTATATGGTTTTATACACACTACCGTTCAAAAGTTTGGGGTCACTTAGAAATGTCCTTGTTTTTGAAAGAAAATCAAATTTTTTTGGTCCATTAAAATAACATCAAATTGGTCAGAAATACAGTGTAGACATTGTTAATGTTGTAAATGACTATTGTAGCTGGAAACGGCTGATTTTTAATGGGATATCTACAGTCGTGGCCAAAAGTTTTGAGAATGACATTAATTTTCGCAAAGTCTGCTGCCTCAGTGTCTTTAGATATTTTTGTCACATGTTACTATGGAATACTGAAGTATAATTACAAGCATTTCATAAGTGTCAAAGGCTTTTATTGACAATTACATGAAGTTGATGCAAAGAGTCAATATTTGCAGTGCTAACCCTTCTCTTTCAAGACCTCTGCAATCCGCCATGGCATGCTGTCAATTAACTTCTGGGCCACACCCTGACTGATGGCAGCCCATTCTTACATAATCAATGGAGTTTATCAGTATTTGTGGGTTTTTGTTTGTCCACCCGCATCTTGAGGATTGACCACAAATTCTCAATGGGATTAAGGTCTGGGCAGTTTCCTGGCCATAGACCCAAAATATCGGTTTGTTCCCCGAGCCACATAGTTATCACTTTTGCCTTATGTCAAGGTGCTCCATCATGCTGGAAAAGGCATTGTTTGTCACCAAACTGTTCCTGGATGGTTGGGAGAAGTTGCTCTCGGAGGATGTGTTGGTACCATTCTTTATTCATGGCTGTGTTCTTAGGCAAAATTGTAAGTGAGCCCACTCCCTTGGCTGAGAAGCAACCCCACACATGAATGGTCTCAGGATGCTTTACTGTTGGCATGACACAGGACTGATGGTAGCGCTCACCTTGTCTTCTCCGGACATGCTTTTTTCCGGATGCCCCAAACAATCGGAAAGGGGATTCATCAGAGAAAATGACTTTACCCCAGTCCTCAGCAGTCTAATCCCTGTACCTTTTGCAGAATATCAGTCTGTCCCTGATGTTTTTCCTGTAGAGAAGTGGCTTCTTTTTTTATTTTTATTTTTTTTATTCTTTTTTTTGGGGGGGGGGGGGTGGATCAGCTTAATATTGCGGAAAGAATGTTGCTTCCAATGTAATTGTCTGCATCATTTCCAATCCCCCATATTTTTTGGGGTAAATATATATATCCATTCACGTATGCATACATATACACATATATACATATGTAACGGATGTGAAATGGCTAGCTAGTTAGCGGGTACGCGCTAGTAGCATTTCAATCAGTTACGTCACTTGCTCTGAGACTTAAGTAGTGTTGCCCCTTGCTCTGCAAGGACCGCGGCCTTTGTGGAGTGATGGGTAACGATGCTTCGTGGGCAACCGTTGTTGATGTCTGCAGAGGTTCCCTGGTTCGCGCCCGTGTCGGGGCGAGGGGACGACGTAGAGTTTATACTGTTACATTGATGCTGTTGACCCGGATCACTGGTTGCTGCGGAAAAGGAGGAGGTCGAAAGGGGGGTGAGTGTAACGGATGTGAAATGGCTAGCTAGTTAGCGGGTACGCGCTAGTAGCATTTCAATCAGTTACGTCACTTGCTCTGAGACTTAAGTAGTGTTGCCCCTTGCTCTGCAAGGACCGCGGCCTTTGTGGAGTGATGGGTAACGATGCTTCGTGGGCAACCGTTGTTGATGTGTGCAGAGGTTCCCTGGTTCGCGCCCGTGTCGGGGCGAGGGGACGACGTAAAGTTTATACTGTTACACATACACATACCTACATAGACATACATACTTTTTTCAAAGAGTATACCTTTATTATTATTCCCTGCAAACCCTACCACCGATCCCCCAATTGGAGTAAACTGATAAACATTTCTGTTTTTACCTTCAATTTATACATCTTATACACATTTTACAGACACAGTCTACTTTATAATAGTTCTCTCTTGTTTGTTCTTAGTCCTTCCTCTATTTCTGTTGTCCATCCAGTTTGATTTCCACTTGTAACTGTGCTATTTCACAATAGCTCCGCACCTATACACATTTCACAGATCCCGTATGCCCTACATTGTTTATCTTGTTATTAGTCCCACCCTTCAGCTCCACTCAACCTTTCCCATCTATCTTCCAACATCATCCATTTCGGATTTTTATTTGCCATATATTTTTCAACTGTGCTGTGATGCTTCACAAAAGATTTGAATCTTCCTATTCTCATAGCTTCCACGGATTGTAAATTAAAAATAAACATTTTTGCTAAAATAATTATTATATTATTGATTGATTGACTATGGCTTTTCAAATCCCCCAGTATTGCTATCTGTAGCGTTAGTTCTACGCAAATGTTGCAATTCTTCAACCATTCCTGGACCTGTGACCAAAAATGAGCTACATGCGGACAATACCAAAATAAATGGTCTAATGACTCTGCCTCCTCACAGCAGAATCTACAGAGCTGAGAAGATTGTATCCCCCATATATATAACATTCTATTAGTTGCAAGAATTTTGTACAATAATTTAAATTGAAAAATTCGAAGTTTTGAATCCGGCGTTGTTTTGCGTATCAATTCATAAACCATGTGCCATGGAATGGGTACATCGAAAATCTCTTCCCAACTATTTTGCAATTTATATGGCACAGCTGTAAGTTTTTTGGTCCTTAAATGAAATTGGTATATGTTTTTATTTATCACACTTTTCTTTAACCATTTATGTTCTTTACTGCCCTTCTTGACACCAGGCCATCCTCCAAAAGTCTTCGCCTCACTGTGCATGCAGATGCACTCACACCTGCCTGCTGCCAATCCCGAGCAAGCTTTGTACTGGTGGTGCCCCGATCCCGCAGCTGAATCAACTTTAGGAGACGGTCCTGGCGCTTGCTGGACTTTCTTGGGCGCCCTGAAGCCTTCTTCACAACAATTGAACCGCTCTCCTTGAAGTTCTTGATGATCCGATAAATGGTTGATTTAGGTGCAATCTTACTGGCAGCAATATCCTTGCCTGTGAAGCCCTTTTTGTGCAAAGCAATGATGATGGCACGTGTTTCCTTGCAGGTAACCATGGTTGACAGAGGAAGAACAATGATTCCAAGCACCACCCTCCTTTTGAAGCTTCCAGTCTGTTATTTGAGCTCAATCAGCATGACAGAGTGATCTCCAGCCTTGTCCTCGTCAACACTCACACCTGTGTTAACGAGAGAATCACTGACATGATGTCAGCTGGTCCTTTTGTGGCAGGGCTAAAATGCAGTGGAAATGTTTTTTGGGATTCAGTTAATTTGCATGGCAAAGAGGGACTTTGAATTCATCTGATCACTCTTCATAACATTCTGGAGTATATGCAAATTGCCATCATACAAACTGAGGCAGCAGACTTTGTGAAAATTTATATTTGTGTCATTCTCAAAACTTTTGGCCACGACTGTACAAAGGCGTACAGAGAGTGGCCCACTATCAGCAACCATCACTCCTGTGTTCCAATGACACGTTGTTAGCTAATCCAAGTTTATCATTTTAAAAGGCTAAGTGATCATTAGAAAACCCCTTTGCAACGATGTTAGGACAGCTTAAAACTGTTGTTCTGATTTAATGAAGCAATAAAAATGTCCTTCTTTAGACTAGTTGAGTATCTGGAGCATCAGCATTTGTGAGTTTGATTACAGGCTCAAAATGGCCAGAAACAAAGTACTTTCTTCTGAAACTCCTCAGTCTATTCTTGTTCTGAGAAATGAAGGCTATTCCATGTGAGAAATTGCCAAGAAACTGAGGATCTTGTACAGTGCAGTGTACAACTCCCTTCACAGAACAGTGCAAACTGTCTCTAACCAGAATAGAAAGAGTGGGAGGCCCCTGTGCACAACTGAGCAAGAGGACAAGTACATATTAGTGTCTAGTTTGAGAAACAGACACTTCAAAAGTCCTCAAATGTTAGCTTCATTAAATAGTACCCGCAAAATACCAGTCTCAACGTCAACAGTGAGGAGGCAACTCCGGGATGCTGGCCTTCTAGGCAGAGTTGCAAAGAAAACGCCATATCTCAGACTGGCCAATATAAAGAAAACATTAAGATGGGCAAAAGAACACAGACCCTGGACAGAGGAACTCTGCCTAGAAGGGGAGCTATAAGACAATACTGTAAAAGTTTAAACAAAACAAAAACGTCTAGGCGCAACAACGTCTCAGCCGCGAAGTGGTATGCCACACAAGCTCACAGAACGGGACCGCCGAGTGCTGTAGCATATAAAAATATTCTGTCCTTTGGTTGCAACAATCACTATCAAGTTCCAAACTGGCTCTGGAAGCGACGTCAGCGCAAGAACAGTTCATCTGGAGCTTCATGAAATGGGTTTCCATGGCCGAGCAGCCGGATACAATCCTAAATTCACCATGTGCAATGCCAAGTGTCGGCTGGAGGGGTGTAAAGCTCGCTACCATTGGACTCTGGAGCAGTGGAAATTAGTTCTCTGGAGTGATGAATGACGCTTAACCATCTGGCAGTCCGCGGGAGGAATCTGGGTTTGAGGGATGCCAGGAGAATGCTACCTCCCCCAATGCGTAGTGCCAACTGTAAAGTTTGGTGGAGGAGGAATAATGGCCTGGGACTGTTTTTCATGGTTCAGGCTAGGCCCCTTAGTTCCAGTGAAGGGAAATCTTAATGCTAAAGCATACAATGATATTCTATACGATTCTGTGCGTCCAACTTTGTGGCAACAGTTTGGGGAAGGCCCTTTCCTGTTTCGTAATGACAATGTCCCCGTGCACAAAGCGAGGTCCAAACAGAAATGGTTTGTCGAGATTGGTGTGGAAGAACTTGACTAGCCTGCACAAAGCCCTGAACTCAACCCCATCGAACACTTTTGGGATGAATTGGAATGCCGACTGCGAACCAGGCCTAATCCGCCAACATTAGTGCCCAACCTCACTAATGCTTTTGTGGCTGAAGGGAAGCAGGTCCCAGCAGCAATGTTCCAACATCTAGGGGAAAGCCCTCCTCTTCCAACTCCATATTAATGCCCATGATTTTGGAATCAGATGTTTGATGAGAATATGTCCACATACTTTTGGTCATGTAGCTTAGCTCTATTTCCCCAGGTGTTGAAGAACACAGTCTTTTAGATACTGTAGGCCTAATATCAAAGCAGATTTTCTCTTTAATATTGTGTTTGACAGGTGGCCGAGATTTGTTTTTTATTACAATGGTAGCAGATACACTATGGAACAAGGGGGAAATAATTATTAGATTTGGTTGCCATAAATCCACATTAATTCAAACGCATTCTTGTCTATCTAATGCTAGTCTTGTCCATCTGGTCACAGAGTGGTAATGTGATAACCTGCCTGATCACTGTGGTGTTTGATACAGTATGTGATCACCTTAGTAGGTTGCATCACTGAGGTAGGCTGCCTATTGCATACAGACACAGTGACGGGTTTAAGACCTTGTTGAAGAACAGATGCTGGTTAAAAATCTAGTAGTTAATACTCCTGATATCCTTCTTCTGGGAGAATCTCTGAGCAACAGCGGTACGTTGAAACTGTTTTTCTCCCAGTGTTCTCTGCATTATTCAGCACTAATTACATGTAAAAGAAGAAATCCTTGTTCTAGTTTTTCTGGGACGACTTTGTTGTGTTGAAATACTTGCGGGTATCTTGGGTATTGTTGTGGACTGGGTGAGGGGTTTGTGAGGTAGAAGTTCTCAGAGGATTGTGAAAGGTGGTATGGCCTAGGTTATTGGGTCAGGAAATACTTACATACTGTATAAAGATATATATTAAAGTTGAAAACTCATGTAACGTAGGGTGTTTGAATGTGGAATCACTTTAAAAAAAATTATATATAAATGAGAGAGACAACGAAATTGGCTACAGAGCAGGCCATCAGACATCAAAAGTTCAAGAACCTGCAGCGCTGAATGGGCCTATACTATGGCAGCACTGTAAACACTATACCAATTGGTGGCTCAGTCTGACCGTTGGTGGTCTCAGCAAGCTGGGTCTAACACCACTCATGGGTGCAGTCAGATAGTAGGAGGGTATGACACTATTTTTTCCCACAGGCTAACTGTTGATTGAATACAAATGTTTGGTCCATGCCCCTCATGAGTTTAGCCCTTCTCAACTTTTGCCCAAGAACTGTTTTTTTCTAACCACTGGGTGGCAGTAATTGTATGTCGTATTGTATGCCTTTCATCAACCTTTCATAAAACTTCATGATGAAATGTAGACACAATATGTAGATATAAAAGTGTTAAACCAACATTTTACTATTTTAAGAAATCAGATATTTGAAGTAGCTGTACGCAAAGTATTTGAACTAATACTGAATATTCTAACAGAGGTTTCAGACCCCATCCCCTATGCTGTGCGATGGCTGATGTATCATATCTTCCCACTAACAACATATTTCTCTGTTGTTGCTTGGCTAACGGGATGAAGGCTATTAGCTGGGAGATGGCGTGGCCGGTACACTGGGGCGGCCTCCTGCTCTGCATAGTGATCCTCTACTGCCAACCAGTGTCCACCGGCAACCACAGCCCCTTGGGGCAGTCGGGTAGGTACCAGAGCCAGCCCACACTAGCCCCTCCCCTGGCCCCCAAAAGACTCATTATGGCTCCTGGCCACCAGTATGCCTAGCTCTACTGGGAACTGAGCACGGCCAATACTAATGAGGTGAAAAGAGGTGTTTTGGTCTGGTCTGCATGGTAGAATTTAAACACAGCATATGCTGATGCTACAATTACTGTAGTCTCTTGCCAGACTCATGGTTCTCCTACAGCGACTGTGGGAAGAGACTACAAAATACTACAATAATCAGCTACACATTCATAAATAACAAACAGGTAATTGTCAGTAATTTATTATTTTCCCTTTAATGACCAAGTGTTCAAATACACTACAAGAAAATGCTCAACAACAAAGGAGTGATCAAATGAAGATCCTACATCTGTATGTGAAGGCAGGGACGTGCACAAAAAACGTCACCTCTTTTTGACAGATTTTAAGGACTGGTTTCATTGTTTTCATCCATGTCTATGCATGCTAGTCAGGTTACCACCTTTCCTAAACCCTTTGTCTCAGGTTCATCACAGGTAAATACAGGTACCTGTGAAGTGGTGGATGCCCATCGCTGCTGCAATAAGAACAAGATTGAGGAGCGCTCTCAAACTGTCAAGTGTTCCTGCTTCCCTGGTCAGGTCGCCGGGAAAACAAGGGCAATGCCCTCTTGTGTTGAAGGTAGGATGCTTCATATAAGATGGTAGAGTTTCAGTACTTCAAGGGTTTTTATTACACCAACATATTGTCAATGTTACAGTTATCTCGCCTGTTTTTCCAGGCGGAAATCAGTGTTTATTGAAGTGCTCTCCAAACAACATGCTGCAACTCATCTCATTTCAAGTGACTGACTGCCCACTGTGCTGTGTTCTCTCCTGTTCTTTTCAGCATCCATCATGCTTCAGAAGTGGTGGTGCCAGATGCAGCCCTGTCTAAAGGGAGAGGAGTGTAAAGTACTGCCTGATCTCAATGGCTGGTCCTGTAGCTCTGGAAATAAAGTCAAGACCACCAAGGTGAGTTTATGTGAAGGGACAGCAAAGGAAATTCAATTAAGGACCTTGAATTCATGCATTATTACAGTACAGTTGGAAGGCAATGAAACCAACCTATTAATAGCGTTCCAAGAAGGCGTAGCAGTCGGACGTGTGTTTGTCTTGTCCCGTCTTGTCCCGCGTAAATAGTCCTCGTATTTTTTGTATACATTTCGTATATATTTTAATTTCACTTTCCATCTTGGAACTGAATATACATTCCCGCAACCCGCCTCACCCAATGTGGTACGGATCTGCTATTTTTTATACTTTAGAACCGTAACCCCAATCAGAAGCTAGCCAGATAACTAGCTACTAGCCAGTAGTCAGTTAGCCACTGCTGCGGTCTTCGCCCTTAACTCGGACACCAGCCAGCTTCAGCTCGGGCAAATACCTGCCAGTCTGCAGGCGCGATATCAACCCAGAGAATATAGGACTGCTTTTTCTCTACCACATCACCGGATTCCTGACGCAAGCTCTGGACAATTACACCGGATCATCGTCGCTAGCTAGCTGCAACCAGGTGGCTACTACTGGCTAATACCTCTGTCCCGAAACAAGCACCAGTTAGCCTTGAGCTAGCCTCGAGCTAGGCCCATCTGCCGGCTAGCCGAAGAGGCCTACCAGCGAATTATTGGGCTACAATACCTCTTTTGCCAATTGGACTGGACCCTTTATTGCCGACACGGAGGCCCGCCGATCCATCACGACTGGTCTGCCGACGTAATTGTCCGAGGTGGTTTCAACAGGCTTTTCCATTGCGACGTTTCTGAATACCCATCTGCTAATTATTAGCTGTCTTATCGGCTGCTATCTAAATAAATATACCGGACAATTTTTTATTTTTATTTTTATTTATTTTTTCTTTTTCCTGGGTCACTATATCTATTTTGCCAATTGGATAGATCCCCTCTACCACACGGAACCCCACTAATCTACCGACGGAAACGAACGAGGTGACAAAAAATAAAAATAAATAAAAATAAAAACAGACCTCCATCCTATGTTATCTTGCTACCGATAGCCAGCTACCCGGCCAGCTGTCTGGATCGCCGTGCCCCCAACCAACCTCTACTCACTGGACCCTTATGATCACTCGATTAAGCATGCCTCTCCTTAATGTAAATATGCCTTGTCCATTGCTGTTCTGGTTAGTGTTTATTGGCTTATTTCACTGTAGAGCCTCTAGCCCTGCTCACTATATATCCAACCTCTCAGTTCCACCACCCACATATGCGATGACATCACCTGGTTTCAATGATGTTTCTAGAGACTATATCTCTCTCATCATCACCCATTATCTAGGTTTACCTCCACTGTATTCACATCCTACCATACGTTTGTCTGTACATTATTCCTTGAAGCTATTTTATCGCCCCCAGAAACTTCCTTTTACTCTCTGTTCTAGACGTTCCAAACGACCAATTCTCATAGCTTTTAGCCGTACCCTTATCCTACTCCTCCTCTGTTCCTCTGGTGATGTAGAGGTGAATCCAGGCCCTGCAGTACCTAGCTCCACTCCTATTCCCCAGGCGCTCTCTTTTGATGACTTCTGTAACCGTAATAGCCTTGGTTTCATGCATGTTAAATCCTGGCTTAGGAATCCTGGCTGAATCCTGGCTTAGGAAGACCACCAAAAATTCTGACATTTTCATCCCTAACTACAAGATTTTCAGACAAGATAGAACGGCCAAAGGGGGCGGTGTTGCAATCTACTGCAAGGATTGCCTGCAGAGCTCTGTTTTACTATCCAGGTCTGTTCCGAAAAAATTTGAACTCCTACTTTTAAAAATCCACCTCTCTAAAAACAAGTCTCTCACTGTTGCCGCCTGCTATAGACCACCCTCTGCCCCCAGCTGTGCTCTGGACACCATATGTGAACTGATTGCCCCCCATCTATCTTCAGAGCTTGTGCTGCTAGGCGACCTAAATTGGAACATGCTTAACACCCCAGCCATCCTACAATCTAAGCTTGATGCCCTCAATCTCACACAAATTATCAATGAACCTACCAGGTATCACCCCAATTCCGTAAACACGGGTACCCTCATAGACATCATCCTAACCAACTTGCCCTCCAAATACACCTCTGCTGTTTTCAACCAAGATCTCAGTGATCACTGCCTCATTGCCTGTATCCGTAATGGGTCAGCGATCAAACGACCTCCACTCATCACTGTCAAACGCTCCCTGAAACACTTCAGCGAGCAGGCCTTTCTAATCGACCTGGCCGAGGTATCCTGGAAGGATATTGCTCTCATCCCGTCAGTAGAGGATGCCTGGATATTTTTTAAAAATGCCTTCCTCACCATCTTGAATAAGCATGCCCCATTCAAGAAATTTAGAACCAGGAACAGATATAGCTCTTGGTTCTCTCCTGACCTGACTGCCCTTAACCAACAGAAAAACATCCTATGGCGTTCTGCATTAGCATCGAACAGCCCCCGTGATATGCAACTTTTCAGGGAAGCTAGAAACCAGTATACACAGGCAGTTAGAAAAGCCAAGGCTAGCTTTTTCAAGCAGAAATTTGCTTCCTGCAACACAAACTCAAAAAAGTTCTGGGACACTGTAAAGTCCATGGAGAATAAGAACACCTCCTCCCAGCTTCCAACTGCACTGAAGATAGGAAATACTGTCACCACCGACAAATCCATTATAATTGAGAATTTCAATAAGCATTTTTCTACGGCTGGCCATGCTTTCCACCTGGCTACCCCTACCCCGGTCAACAGCACTGCCCTCCCCTCTGCTACTCGCCCAAGCCTTCCCCATTTCTCTTTCTCCCAAATACAGTCAGCTGATGTTCTGAAAGAGCTGCAAAATCTGGACCCTTACAAATCAGCCGGGCTAGATAATCTGGACCCTTTCTTTCTAAAACTATCTGCTGAAATTGTTGCCACCCCTATTACTAGCCTTTTCAACCTCTCTTTCGTGTCGTCTGAGATTCCCAAAGATTGGAAAGCAGCTGCGGTTATCCCCCTCTTCAAAGGGGGAGACACTCTAGACCCAAACTGCTACAGACCTATATCTATCCTACCCTGCCTTTCTAAGGTCTTCGAAAGCCAAGTCAACAAACAGATTACCGACCATCTCGAATCCCACCATACCTTCTCCGCTATGCAATCTGGTTTCAGAGCTGGTCATGGGTGCACCTCAGCCACTCTCAAGGTCATAAACGATATCTTAACCGCTATCGATAGGAAACAGTACTGTGCAGCCATATTCATTGACCTGGCCAAGGCTTTTGACTCTGTCAATCACCACATCCTCATCGGCAGACTCGACAGCCTTGGTTTCTCTAATGATTGCCTCGCCTGGTTCACCAACTACTTCTCTGATCGAGTTCAGTGTGTCAAATCAGAGGGTCTGTTGTCCGGACCTCTGGCAGTCTCTATGGGGGTGCCACAGGGTTCAATTCTTGGACCGACTCTCTTCTCTGTATACATCAATGATGTCGCTCTTGCTGCTGGTGAGTCTCTGATCCACCTCTACGCAGAGGACACTATTCTGTATACTTCTGGCCCTTCTCTTGACACTGTGTTAACAACCCTCCAGGTGAGCTTCAATGCCATACAACTCTCCTTCCGTGGCCTCCAATTGCTCTTAAATACAAGTAAAACTAAATGCATGCTCTTCAACCGATCGCTGCCTGCACCTGCCCGCCTGTCCAGCATCACTACTCTGGACGGCTCTGACTTAGAATATGTGGACAACTACAAATACCTAGGTGTCTGGTTAGACTGTAAACTCTCCTTCCAGACTCACATCAAGCATCTCCAATCCAAAGTTAAATCTAGAATCGGCTTCCTATTCCGCAACAAAGCATCCTTCACTCATGCTGCCAAACATACCCTTGTAAAACTGACCATCCTACCAATCCTCGACTTCGGTGATGTCATTTACAAAATAGCCTCCAAAACTCTACTCAATAAATTGGATGCAGTCTATCACAGTGCCATCCGTTTTGTCACCAAAGCCCCATATACTACCCACCACTGCGACCTGTACGCTCTCGTTGGCTGGCCCTCGCTTCACACTCGTCGCCAAACCCACTGGCTCCAGGTCATCTACAAGACCCTGCTAGGTAAAGTCCCCCCTTATCTCAGCTCGCTGGTCACCATAGCAACGCCCACCCGTAGCACGCGCTCCAGCAGGTATATCTCTCTGGTCACCCCCAAAACCAATTCTTCCTTTGGCCGCCTCTCCTTCCAGTTCTCTGCTGCCAATGACTGGAACGAACTACAAAAATCTCTGAAACTGGAAACACTTATCTCCCTCACTAGCTTTAAGCACCAGCTGTCAGAGCAGCTCATAGATTACTGCACCTGTACATAGCCCATCTATAATTTAGCCCAAACAACTACCTCTTTACCTACTGTATTTATTTATTTTGCTCCTTTGCACCCCATTATTTCTATCTCTACTTTGCACCTTCTTCCACTGCAAACCAACCATTCCAGTGTTATTTTTTTTACTTGCTATATTGTATTTACTTCGCCACCATGGCCTTTTTATATATATTTTTTATTTATTTATATATATATTTTGTTTGCCTTCACCTCCCTTATCTCACCTCACTTGCTCATATTGTATATAGACTTATTTTCACTGTATTATTGACTGTATGTTTGTTTTACTCCATGTGTAACTCTGTGTTGTTGTATTGTGTCGAACTGCTTTGCTTTATCTTGGCCAGGTCGCAATTGTAAATGAGAACATGTTCTCAATTTGCCTACCTGGTTAAATAAAGGTGAAATAAATATATAAAAAAAAAAGAAAACAATCATTAAATGACAAGCAAACTATACATCTGTTTCAACTAGCATTACATCAGGGAAATGGCACCAATGACACATACATGCTTCAAAGTGGTCCCTGTGTAAAGATGATGATAAATATTCTAATGAAATTATTGATTGTTTTGATAAAAGTAAGAAGAAATGTAAGCTCTCGCTCCCCCCCCCCCCCCGCCTGAAGCTTATTTATGTTTGCACATCTAGCTAATGCAAAGATTGAATGACAGCGTTTGTGCAGAATCATCACATGCGTTTACAGTACTTGCAATAAGCCTTGCTTTGATTATAAAATATCCCACAATCTGGCATGATTACTGCTCACAGTCAGTCACAGAGGCCTAAGCAAGCTTTATTTGGTAATTCTGTGGAAGATGGGGCCAAAAGGACAAACATGAAATGAGACCGTTTTATACATGTAAACCAGCTGATACAGAGATCTAAATGGGATGTAATTCAATCTGACAGCTTTTCATGCCAGTGGACAAACTGCTGCATTTGGGAATGTGCAAATCTGTGATGTCTTGCCTTTTATCAGCTTGAAATATATATGCAGTAGGGAAACCTATCATGAGTCAACTCGAAGAGAATAGAAAAACAGCTGAACATATACTGCATAAAGTAATTAATTAACTGAAACAAACATTCCAACATGAATCTTTCTGGACAGGTATACTATACCCATCTGATTTTATAGTTGCCTCAGGAAGAAACTCTGTTCTGCCATTTCCCTGTCCACTACATACAGTATGTCTAAGATTTGGATCAGGCAGTAGAAATAATCATTTCTAGTGAAGGCTGTTGGTACAGGGTGACCCAGCATTTAATAGACCTTTCAGAAGTTCTTTGATTGCACCCTGTTGCAGGATTTGTAGTTGTTGCTGCTTTAAGTGCATTTGAGGTTTAAAAAGGCTTCTGCATTTTGTAATTTCCACTTAAAAATTTCAGGCTTGAATTTCTCTTATGAAACATGTATCAACCCTTACAAAAATGTCCATTAATTAGAATCCACACAATTAGCTTTTCCTGTTGCTGCATGATTATTTTCCTGCTGTAGCAAACTGTCTCTAAATAAGATTCGACATCTGTTCGTCCTTTTACCTTTTCCTAGTAGCGCGGTAGCAGAAACCCATCTCAGCCAATCGACTGAGACCCTGAATGTGCCCTGGCCTACAGTAAATCTGACTAGTTTTTTTCTTTGAACAAAGTGAAGATCTCGTTTAGTTCCTGGGATACAATTAGGAATACACTAGCAAATGAGCAGCCCTACCAGATAAATAAAGTGACTGGTGTGAATGAAAAGGAGAACTCAAGAGGAATTCAAGGAGCCTGTGCAATAAAGTAGGTATCCCTACTCCCCTGCCTGTGTCCTCTGAGAGACAGAGATGGGGGGCAGATAAAAAAAATAATATTGCTTCGCACATCTCTGTTGGATTCCATATTGTGTTCTGTCAGAGGGACATTGTCTTTCAGTGAGAGATAAATGCTGAGCTGGTGATTGCTGTATGCATTGTCTGTTTGGATGAGTCACACCCAGAGAGACAACTGGACATTTGAAATAGATTGTGAACTTGGACCAATGACTGTATGAACAGAGGCTCTTGTCTTGACTGTCTCAATGAAGCAATGTGCCCTTCTATTGATGAATGGAAGCACATTTCATTTGGGAATTCTTATCGATACGTTTTGTGGAGAGACGCTGTCTTCATTTGTTTTGGGCATTCTTATCGATACTTTTTGTGTAGAGACACTGTTATTTGATTTGTCCTGTCCAACGTTTTGGAGGAAAGGGCTGGGTATGCCTGGGCTGTTCCTCGAGCTACTCCAGATTCAGCCACACACACACACACATGCAAGGATGTGATGGCATGGAAATGAACATGGAACTCAGATGCAAAACAACGGCTGTTTGAAATGCTAATCGCTAGGAGAGGAGGAGAGAGGAAAGGGGTTTCTTCAATGCCGACAGTATTTACATCACGCATTTGTTTGTCTTTTTAACTGCTGTCTCCTGTTGAGAGGACCTCTGTTATAGTAATGATGTGAAATGGTGCAGAATTGCCTGTGCCTTCAAGCAAATTGTGGCTACAACCAAAATAGAACATTCACTCTACTGTCATTTACTTTCCTCAGTTTCTGTCCTCTCAACACTTTTTGTACATCTATGCTTACTCATAATAATTGCCATTCTTTTGTTCATTCTTTTAAAGTAGTTTGAGAAAGCAGGAGAGTTTTTACAGTTTAACATGACAATGCAGAAATGTTACAGAGCTTCACTGATAAAAAACTACTTATTCCCAAAACAACATCCCATCAGAACATGCCAAACAGCCATTCAAATTCAGCTTGTCTAACCTAACATAAGAGGTGTTTGCTCACCACCGCCAAAATTATTACCCTGTAAAATGAGTTGGCAATTATATCTTCTGAGCTGTCACAAAGGATCAGATGTAATAGTGTGTTTATGACATAATAATGATTGCTAGTGTACATGATGCCTAACCTACAGTTTTACTCAACACAAATATTTATCTTCCTAATTTATTCAGCACAACTTTCTCTTAATGACCTAGAGAGGACACAGCTAATTAATAAAGTGTGAATATGATAAATACAAACCATTATTGCGCTGTGTGTTTGTGTGCATGCATGTGGGTGTGCGTGTTTTGCCTGGGGAGACAATAATTAAAATCCCACTGGTTTTAAAATGCCTTCAACTTACTCAGTGCGATAGACTGAGTGTAATTTGGTTATGGCTCAAAGATATGTTCCATGTGTCTTGTCATGTGCATGATGTCTAGAATTGAAATGGCATTTAACATAATTAGAGAGTTGAACAATTATATTTAATGAATATAATATCAATTGAAATAACAATGTTGGTTCATCTGCCTGTGTTTAATTAATATATAGTGCATACATGGTCATGCGTCATAGTTGTACTGTAGGCAGATTGATGCATACTGTAGCTACTTGTAATCAAATATATAAAACCATAGTTTAGTCTCTCCCTGTTTTCATTGTGCTGTGATGTTAATGATATCATATGGTAACTATAACATTTTCTGCAGTTAACATGGGTATAAATTATTTAATATTTAAAATGCAGGATGTAAAATACACTTTGACTTATAAAGCAACCGTCCTTTTTCGTACAGCTTAATTTCCTGAACTATTTTGAAAGTATCTTGCATGTGGAATATTGTAATTTACTGTCACACTCTTTTAAAGTTAACATGTTGAGCTCACAACAGAGGAAATAAAATAACCCCACAGCAAGACACAACAGATAGGGAGAGCACACAGACTCAGGCACGGCCTGTTTTCATGAGTAATATTGGTGTAATGTTATGTCCAATTGTTACCAAACATGAGTATGCTATCCACAGCGAGATGTATCTTCTCCAGAAAATCCCTCAACATGCATTTTACAGTTAATCAATTATTAACCTTTGTCTTCTGTGGGTTTACTTTACAAGGGGAAAACTGTACGTTTAAACATTTTGCCTCCTGAACATCAGCGGGGTAATGTTGATGTAAGGTACACTGAGTTTACAAGGTAAATGAGACAGGCCCACAACATATTAGCCCCGTTTATACCTGGTTCTGACATGCATCCTTTGTCTTGATTTTATCCACATTCTGAATGTGCCCACATTTTTAGACAGGTGTAGACGACCACCTCCAGAGGTTGTCAGGGACCATTTGTATCTGGATATCAATCAATTTTAAACAGATCTGGATGATCTAACCATTTAAATCATAATTATACTGGTCTCTAAAATCATTGACAGGTAGCAGCATTGACTTATGGCATCAATAATTGTCTTAAAGTAAATAAATGCATATTATTTTGAAAGGATACGTGTTAAATAATCTGCATACAGGGAGGCCCCAGGAAATCTGGTCACAATGCAGATACAGTGGACGTATAAGAGACAATTTTTAAAATTATTTTATATTATCTTTTAACCCCTTTTTCGTGATTACGATCTTGTCTCATTGCTGCAACTCCCCAACAGGCTAGGGAGATGAAGGTCGAGTCATGCATCCTCCGAAACATGACCCGCCAAACCGTTGTCGTGTCTTTGGCTATAGCGGATTAAGTGATATGACATGATATTCTATAAAATCCTTTCTCTGTAATTAATATTACCTGATTGAGCTAATCATGTAAATCTAATTAACTAAAAAGTCGGGGCCCCACAAAATAATATTTATAGAGCAGTTATCTTCCGAATAAACTCTTAAAGACCTAGTAATATTTTACATCAATAGCAGTCAATATTAATCGTCACTTTATTTCAGTCTCATCTGAATGTTGTAAATTCTTGGTTATCTTCACGAACCCTGGCTAACAAGTTGAATCAGCAATACAAAATTGGGTTTAATTATTTATTTACTAAATACCTAACTAATCACACAGAATTACATATACACAGAATGAATCATACCTTGATTACAAATTATGTCATAAAGGAAAACGTCCCTAGCGGACGGAACAGATATGACAGCTGGTTACACAAAGAACGGGGGTTGGGTTTGAGTGGAAGGCTGAAGAACAAAGGGAGAAGCGATGTCTCTATCGGGCCGTAGGCAGCTACTCTATCGTAAATACAGAATCTTATGCATTCTAAATTACCGCCCATTTGGAAAAGGAAAATGCAATAAATATTTACTCTGAGCTGCGCTTCAATAGGTTGGTGGTAGATGGAGGGGCCGTGTTGCCCAACAGAGTCCTTTGTCCTTTGAAGAGTGTCTCTGGTGGTGAACGGGAAACGTTGTAGTGTCGTCGTTGTGTGGTAGACGGGATACTCTGTCCGTCCTTTCCTAGCCCACGTTTACAGCGGCCGCTGCTAACTCAACGGCTAGGAGGTATCACTTCTGTAGCGAATAAGAGTTCAAAGTTCATACCATTCGCAACTTAAGCTCACGCTGAGGTTGGCTTTGTTCTGTAGTTATCTGAATCCTTCTGACATCGGATCGTCATCCTAATGTACCCGGAACAGGAGGTTACATTTTCGTCAAGGGCTTATATAGTGAAGGAAGAAGGATGTGTTTCATAGTTTATAACCCATATCTCTTCACAGGGGCAGGCCACTGATTGAGCAGAGCCCTAACCTTATGAAAACCCAAATCTCTAATTTGGAAGCTAAAATTACATTTCATATTTTCACAAATCATTTTATATTAACACATTTGAATTGCACAACAATTCCATGTGAATCTGATAACTATAATGTGTAGACTTTCCCAGATACAGTTTACGTCGTCCTGTCATCAGTCATAATGTCTCAGATGACAACCGAACTGACATCATATTCATTAAGTACCAACGCATATTTTCAACTGGTTCTATTACCGAAATATGGTTCCTTTCCCTCCACTTGTTTGATGTTCCCAGACTCTCTATGTTTAAGGCTATTCAAGAGTCCCTTTGTAGAGTCAAGAGAGAGGGAAGGGAGAAATGTATTTATGGGGGGGGGGGGGGGTCATAAACCTTACCCACAGGCCAACGTCATGACACCGTGTTTCTTAACACCCACTCGCTTAACCCGGAAGCCAGCTGCACCAATGTGTCAGAGGAAACACCGTTTGATTGATGACCGAAGTCAGCCTGCAGGCGCCTGGCCTGCCACAAGGAGTCACTAAAGTGTGATGAGCAATGTAAAGCCCCCCGGCCAAACCTTCCCCTAGCCCGGACGACGCTGGGCCAATTGTGCGCCACCCTATGGGACTCCAGGTCATGGCTGGTAATGACATAGCCTGGGATCGAATCTCAGGCTGTAGTGACGCCGCAACACTGCGATGCAGTGCCTTAGACCACTGTGCCACTCGGGAGGCCAAGAGACACATTTTAATACCATGTGTAGATGCAACGGCTACAATGTGGGCACAATCAGAATGTGGATAAGATCAGGACAAATGACTCATGTTAGAACTAGGTATAAGTGAGGCTATAGTCAGTCAGTTTCAACACATGTCAAAGCAGGTCACCACTGACACACTACCAACCCTGTAGATTTATCACTGTTTTTAAATGTCTTATTGTTTTTGTTTGCCTGATCAAGTCTTTAATCATTGATGGAGCCCAAATGGCGTGGCGGCCCCGGCCTTCTCAGCATGAATGATTTAGATGAACGCTGGAGGAGCCGGGAGAGGAACCTGATGTCAACTTTAATTAGAATCGAGTTTGGTCCGCATTACCTTGACTTTGAAATCCCTGCATCCCACAGGGAGACAGTGCCTGGTTTGAGAGGATGTGATTAGACTTGGTAATATCTTGGTGGCTAGCTGCTGCCTGTTGTACTTGGAGAGAATGGCAAACACTAGAGCAGTTTGTTTTACTCTACTGTAGGCTATGTACGGGGTCCGTGCTTAGTTTTCTTGCCAGTTGTCCACATAAACTACTGTACATTGCACATTCACCTAATGTAGTGGTGGCTGAAGTGGTGGTACACACTTATTAATTGACTCGATCTTGGTACAATCATTGACTTAATATCTGACACTACACATCATGACATTGAGTTTGACTGACTTACAAAATGTGAAAATGGGTTGGTGCAGGTGTTGAGCATGAGCACTGTCAGTGTCACCCAGTTGGAATATGTTTCTATCTAGAATATCCCATGGGGATCCAGCACTGAGGTGTAATAACTGGAGACTGCATCCAAGATGTTCAACTATTGTTTTCAAGGTAATCTACTTACGCTCGTAGACATCGATTCATGGACCGTCTACATCCGGGTTGTATCCGGTTTATACCGACCAACATCACATGTGCACTAGCGGACATGGAGCAGCGCGAGTAGCGACGACATCATCACATCATCCAAAAACAAGGCAGACATTGGATGAATATAATTTGTTAATATCTTTGGCTGTGAGTGATGTGAAAAAAAATCTGCATTTGTGCACAAAGGTGGTGACTAAAGTGTCTTATTAGACATTTTCAAAACGGACTTTTCCATGTAGCTGTTTATGGAAATCTTTCTGGGGCGGGCATCAGTTAAACTGCAGTATCGAAGCAAAACTGTAGGATTAGTCAAAACTGTGCTTCTAGACCAGAACCCTGGCCCCTTGGGATCCAGCAGAGAAGGGGTCATATGGGTACCTCACTGTTGTCCCCTGATGCCTCACTTACGTCCTGACAGAAAGTCAAGGTGGATCAACATCAGTTGTCACGTATTTGTCACAGTTCTGCACCCAAATGTGAGCCATCAGGCCCCGCGGGAGCAGCCTGGAGTGTGTCTGATTTTATGGAGCTGGTGCTTCTTCAGAATCTCCTGCAGTTAGCTAACATTACATTATCATTAGTGTCATAGTGTTTGGTAGTGTGATGGAGGATCTGTTTTACTGTCAAACAAACGACTTTAGTTAGAAACAGAATATGGCTGAATGTCAGATTCTGGGTAAGAGGGAGAGGAGAGCTGAATGAGACAATTGGAAGCTGCGGTTGAGTAGCCATTGGTAGGATGAGCAGCCATGTTGGGAATCTATACAGGCCAGGGCACCGGGGTTATCACCCCTGTTCTAGCCACAAGATTTTTAATGACCACTGAGTCAAGACCTCAGTTTCAACAGCTCCTTCACAGATAATTGAAGATGATAACTTTTCAGAGTGCTTCAATTTAGCCGATGATTCCCTCCATGAGGCACAATGCTGCATACCGTGGTTTCACCTTCAACTACTGTTCACCTCTGTCTCATTTATCTTTTTCACAGAATCCCAGTAGCCCAGTCCCACCAGCTTAATCGTTTCATCTGCAGCATGATTGTAAAGGGAGCCTTTAAAGGAAGCAGCACCTCCATTAAACAGTGGTTTAGTAATTAATTTGCTTTCTTAGGCTGTGTGCTTACACAGGTACTGTATGCACACTAGCAGTTCATCAATAGTTGTTCAGATTGGAATACACTTTAGAACAGATTTCAGAATACAGTTAGGATACAGTGCCTTTACTTGCATGTTACTTTCTGCTGTCACTAGCCTTGCCTGCCGCTGGTGCGATGTGATTTCAGTGTGTGTTTATACGCTGTGTTTGACCCACAAGCACAGATGGAAATTCCAGACAACATGTGCCGGAGAGCAACACTCAGAAAATCCCTTCAGGGTGTCTGGTGGTTTTACATCTGCCCGCTGACTGCTTGGTTCCTGGTGCTTTGCAATATAAAAATATTTTATATAATCTGCTTCATGCTCCATTGGGCATCCTTTGTTGAGCGGAAGACTTCAGAGTAAATCTGTTTTTTATTGACTGTCCTTATTCGTCAAGTTAATTTCTTCTTTTCAATGCGAGCAGAACACTTCAAAACCCCAGTCTGTTAGGGTAAAATTCCCAGAGTGCTGCAGTTCTGTAGCTACTGGTTTATGGATTCAACTGGTCTAGTAGGCTACCTAATACAAAAGATGCATTTACACGGGGGAAAGTAGGCCGGTACGGTCCATTATGGCGTCCCGGCAAAATAAATAATGGGGGTACGCTATACCGGTAAAACGTGAGTCTATCACAATAATTAACACAAAATGCCAATAAAATTATAGGCTATTAAACCATTATTTAAAATTACCACAGTGGTGTAGTGGAGGGTAAACAATGCAGCTTACCCACATTTTTAGGGGGCTGGACAGTTTACCCCCCTTTTGCAGAAAAATACATTGAAAGTGTAGGGAGTGTCATTTATTTTACCACTACTTGGGCGGTAAGAAAATAAATCTACTTTCACCTCTGAATGTACAAATTAAACATTGGTATTCTGGTCATGTGATTTCCTCTACTTACCTAACCCAGTTAGCAGGCTAGTTGATTGTGTTCGTTGTGATTTCTGACATCTGTGCACTGTGGAGGCAATTATTATCCAGATTTCATCACTTATGATAAGCTGAATTTGTTGATACTTCAAGCAGCCAATGCAAAATAGATATTTAATTACATAACACACCATAGTTTAATTTAATATTTATGCACAAAGCAATGGTAGACTTTTAATATGTTGTTGAAGAATTTGACACACATACGGCATCTAAAGAAGTTTAAAAAAACAACGTAGGCCTACTGTGTTTTTTGGTGAACACTCAACCGTTTGATGGATAACTGAACTATAAAAGAGATGGAATAAGGAATTCAAGTACAAAAACAGTTTTGATAAAAGAAACATGTCTTGTTATTGGCCAAATGATTCCAATGTACAGTTGCATCCTCACATGATCTACACCTATAGGTTATTGTATGTTTAAGAAACACGAGACCTTTGGCTGTGGTCTGGAATCTGGAACACTTGGACAAGAACAGAACAGATCAGAGTTTGGAATCATTTACATCTCACCACCATCATACTGTAGACAATGTCCTTGTTCACATGAAGAGACTGAAACATGGTATATACAGAATCCTGAGGCCCCACGGCAAGTACTTCCTCAAAGTAACCCAGAAATGTCTCTCTCTCTCTCTTTCGCCGAGTCTGTCTGAGCTTGCTGATACCAGAGAACGAAGAGCTGGGACAGTGGCGGCAGTAGATTCTCAGACGAATATCAGACACAGTTCAGATGTGCTGTACATCCAAATGCAGTGTTCCATCAAATTACAACATTGTGAAATCACTGGGTTCCCCATTGCTATGCTTCAGCTGCATCATTCCTCAGTGCCTTTGAGCAGCAGTTTCTTTGAGAATTCACACCTTTCTATACAGGGAAGTTCACACGTATAACTGTAAGGTAAGCTGAATGTCTGGGTCCTTGGATTGATCTGAAACAAACAAAAGGGAGAGCACTCAGATATTGCGATACAGTATATTGCAGTGCAGCTATAATAGTCTTGATTATTAGATGGTTTATGGTAAGATGGTATACATTAACAGCTCCATGGAAGATGGAACATGTCAAAGCTGACCTTTGCAGTTGGCCCATCTAAAGTTAGAGGTATCCTTTGCTTGCAGGTTGTTGGGTGTTCTAAAAAAGAAAAGACAGTTCTCATATTCTTGAGTCAATACCTTGTGCCTTTGTCTGTCAATATAAAACTCTATGTTGGTCTGTTGGTGCAAATCTCCCGTGCCTCTACCTATCCCCCCTCCAATATAACTCTGATTCAAATTGTAATGAGAGGTTATCTTACCCGGGTGGTTTTGATCTTGTTCCCAGCGTAACACATCCAGCCTGAGTTGTCAGGCAGCGTCTTGCACTCTTCATCCTCCAGGCAGGGCTCCATCTCGCACCACCACTTACCAATCACTATGGATGCTGCAGGCAACAAAACCATAAGGTGACCTCAGTATGTCTTACCCAGTGGAAACGGAGGCAATATGAGAGAGCAGTATATGACTTGAAGATGGATTGGTGACTAGCACTGAAGCAACCTTAGGTGTATTTACAGTGGCTTGCGAAGGTATCCACCCCCCTTGGCATTTTTCCTATTTTATTGCCTTACAACCTAGAATTAACAAAATATTTTGGAGGAGTTTGTATCATTTGATTTACACAACATGCTTACCACTTTGAAGATGCAACATATTTTTTCTTGTAAACAAAAAAACAAGACAAAAAAAATGAAACTTGAGAGTGCATAACTTTTCACCCCCGCAAAGTCAATACTTTGTAGAGCCACCTTTTGCAGCAATTACAGCTGCAAGTCTCTTGTGGTATGTCTCTATAAGCTTGGCACATCTAGCTAATATGTAAGTCGCTCTGGATAAGAGCGTCTGCTAAATGACTTAAATGTAATGTAAATGTAGCTACTGGGACTTTTGCCCATTCTTCAAGGTAAAACTTCTCCAGCTCCTTCAAGTTGGATGGGTTTTCATCTGGTGTACAGCAATCTTTAAGTCATATCACAGATTCTCAATTAGATTGAGGTCTGGGCTTTGACTAGGCCATTCCAAGACATTTAAATGTTTCCCCTTAAACCACTCAAGTGTTGCTTTAGCAGTATGCTTAGGGTCATTGTCCTGCTTGAAGGTGAACCTCCGTCCCAGTCTCAAATCTCTGGAAGAATGAAACAGGTTTCCCTCAAGAAGTTCCCTGTATTTAGCGCCATCCATCATTCTTTCAATTCTGAACAGTTTCCCAGTCCCTGCCGATGAAAAACATCCCCACAGCATGATGCTGCCACCACCATGCTTCACTGTGGGGATGGTGTTCTCGGGGTGAACAGAGGTGTTGGGTTTGCGCCAGACATAACATTTTCCTTGATGGCCAAAAAGCTACATTTTAGTCTCATCTGCACAGAGTACCTTTTTCCATATGTTTGGGGAGTCTCCCACATGCCTTTTGGCGAACACCAAACGTGTTTGCTTATTTTTGTCTTTAAGCATTGGCTTTTTTCTGTCCACTCTTCCGTAAAGCCCAGCTCTGTGGAGTGTACGGCTTAAAGTGGTCCTATGGACAGATACTCCAATCTCCGCTACGGAGCTTTGCAGCTCCTTCAGGGTTATCTTTGGTCTCTGTTGCCTCTCTGATTAATGCCCTCCATGCCCATCTGTGAGTTTTGGTGGGTGGCCCTCTCTTGGCATGTTTGTTGTGGTGCTATATATTCTTTCCATTTTTTAATAAAGGATTTAATGGTGCTCTGTGGGATGTTCAAAGTTTCTGATATTTTCTTATAACCCAAACCTGATCTGTACTTCTCCACAACTTTGTCCCTAACCTGTTTGGCGAGCTCCTTTGTCTTCATGGCGCAGCTTGCTTGGTGGCGCACCTTGCTTAGTGGTGTTGCAGACTCTGGGGCCTTTCAGAACAGGTGTATATATACTGAGATCATGTGTCAGATCATGTGACACTTAGATTGCATACAGGTGGACTTTATTTGAACTAATTATGTGACTTTAGAACATAATTGGTTGCACCAGATCTTATTTAGGGTCTTCATAGCAAAGGGGGTGAATACAAATGCACGCACCACTTTTCTGTTTCACCTTTTTTCATTTCACTTCACCAATTTGGACTATTTTGTGTATGTCCATTACATGAAATCCCCAAAAATCTATTTAAATTCAGGTTGTAATGCAACAAAATAGGAAAAATGCCAAGGGGGATGAATACTTTTGCAAGGCACTGTAAAGCATTTCTTACATTTCAAATCAAAGAGAAAGCCAGACGTCTAGACATGTTAATTGAACGAGGGGGCATAGCTGTAACTAATGCGGGACATATTCTTGCTCTGGAAAGAGAAAATTGCCTTAAATACAGGGTAAATGTCCAACACATCTTGGATGTCTGACAGAGAAAAATACCCTGTCAGTCCTGACAGACAAAAGAGACCTCAAATTCCCTCACTCTGTCTGTGTACTCTGCTCAGTAATTGTGGAAACATTTCCTAATGGTTAGAATCTAAAGAAGAATACAAGCAGGTGAGAAGTGATGCTTGCTCTCAGGGCCGGCCCCAGGCATAAGCAACATAAGTGACCCCAAAAAATGTAAAACAGTGGTCAAAACATTAAGGACACCTTCCTAATCGTCACGCTCGTCTTCCTCCTCGTCTGAAGAGGAGCATGGATCGGACCAAAACGCAGCGTGGGTTGAATACATATCTTTTAATAAAGCAACGAAGACGAAAAACACACTTGACAAAATACAAAACAAATAAACGACGTGAACAAACGAACGAAGGAACGAAAACAGTACCGTGTGGTGCACAAACACAGACACGGCAACAATCACCCACAAACAAACAGTGAGAACAGCCTACCTTAATATGGTTCTCAATCAGAGGAAACGTAAAACACCTGCCCCTGATTGAGAACCATATCAGGCTAGTTGACAACCCAACATAGAAACACATAACATAGAATGCCCACCCAGCTCACGTCCTGACCAACTAAACAAGACTAAACAAAGGAAATAAGGTCAGGAACGTGACACTAATATTGAGTTGTCCCCCTTTTGCTCTCGGAACAGACTCAATATGTTGGGGCATGGAGTCTACAAGGTGTCTAAAGCTTTCCACAGGAATGCTGGCCCATGTTGACTCCAAATGCTTCCCACAGTTGTGTCAAATTGGTTGGATGTCCCTTAGGTGCTGGACCATTCTTGATACACATGGGAAACTGTTGAGGGTGAAGAACCTGGGTAGAAACCTTAGATTTGTGTAGGGACTATATTTCGTGGAAGGATGAAATAGTGTCCAAATAACGTTTTTAATGAAAATATGTCAATCATTATTTGAATATGTTGGTAACCTGTTGTATAAAAGTGATCATGCTCTTGAAGCTGGTGTTCGGAGGATATATTGGCACCGTTTACCAGCCCGACATGAAACAACACCCATGCCAATATATCCTCCAAAACCGGCTTCTCGGGCGTTATCACTTCACTATAGTAATTACGGCCGAATACCGACTGGGTACTATTTTGTTAGTCACTTTCACTCAGAGATCATTAACATGGCATAAGTCATTGCAAAATGTGCAGAATTGCAGGAGATTAGCTTTAAAACTGCAAAAATGTAGCATCACCACATGGCAAAATGAGTATACAATTTTAGCATTTTCTCTTTGCCCCACAGCATAGGAAGAAATACAGTATATAGGCAGTAATACAGGCTACTACTGTCTTCTGTTTGATCTTTACTAGAGATGCTAAAATTGTGTCTCATCTGTCAAAAAGCCAATACATACAATTCATAAAGCAACAGTACATTTCCACAGTACAAAATTAGATAGTTGAGTATGACCACAACTTCAGTAAAAGTTTTGTCTGAGTGTTCTTGGCTGTCCTAGTCTAAGTGCTTTTCCACTTGGACCTGTTCCTTACGGTGAAGAGGGTCACCGTGGTTTGTTGCCAGGAGTCTGATCGAACAAAGTTTATAGTGCATCTATTAAACAACAACTCCTTAGGCGGCTCTGTCTTAGACCTGGCACGAATCAAAACAAAATGCATAATACACAAAGAACCATTGCAACTTCTCTAGGGAATGTACTGTATGCCATTGGTGAATGCATATGTTCTATATACATTCTATACATTCTCTCAGGTTAATACTTCTGCAGTGAGCTAATCAAAAGAAAGGGATGGTGCATCTCTGTCTCTACTGGCCACCTGCTGTGAGAAATGCTATCCCAGATCTATTGGGAAAGGCTGAAGCATCATATACAATCCAAGTTATATATTGTACTACTTTTATGCAACCCTGATAAAAAAAATATTCAAGAACTGGTTCTATAAGCAGCATCTGTGTGTGCGAGTCCAATCAGTGATAGGGCACACACTTCCCTTGCACCTGCAATTACAATGGGAGTTGGGCTGCTAGTCTTCCTCTACTCACCGTCAACACAGGAGGGTCTGTTCCTGGTGGTCCCTGCCACCTTCCCTGGTAGACAGGAACACTTGACCGTCTGGGACCGCTCCTCAATCTTGTTCTTATTACAACATCTGTGAGCCGCAATCACTTCACACGTTCCTCCTTCTAAGAAAAGATAAACAAAAGCAAACAAGTAAAAACTGTTCAAAATAACTTCTTAGGTTAATCAATGGCAAAGTTAGCACAATCAACAATGATTTATGTAGCTACTGTATGTTGGTAGGCCCGTTGTTGGCCTGTTAAATTCCTGTGAATGTTTTAGGCTTTATCTCAATATAAACATCCTGTAGATGGTATCTCTTTATGCAAGATATCACAAGTGTATTACATGTGACAGCTATTAATATGTTTACCATAAACAAAAGTAATGTCTGTCGTGAGTTTTGTGCTTTGATTGAGTGAGGCCCCAGAGGTCCCTAGCTTGTGTGAGAGACTAGATAAATACATTATCAGGATGAGAAGGCCTCCAGGGGCCCTCCCTCCGTCTTAGTCTGAATAATGTCCCTTCATGTAATTATCAGGAGGTTGGTTCAATTTGCCTACAGGACGCCGTCCCCCGCCATCCCCCTCATCAGGCTGGCTGTCTTATTCTGCCTACGGAACATCTCCCTATCAGGATGCCCCACCTGCTGTCCTCAGCGGTCTGCCCCTACAACTAACACTAACAACACAACAAGTATGACCAATCCAATAATTAGGCCTGTCTGTCGACCAAAGACAAGGAAAGTTTATATGTGAATCAGGAGGAAAATATGAAATGTTTCCCATTTGGCAGAGTTTTTAGAGAGAAACGTATATGCCATTACGTTTTCAAAATGTGTTACGACTAGAGAATGTAATTGCAGAGCAGTAGTGGATATCACCTGCTGATGAAAGTAATACTATGGAACATATAACCCATGACACTGGGTTGAATAATAATGCTATCACCTTACCTTGTGCAATATTCAAAGATTAGTCAAATACAGCCAAAGGACTTTTTCCCAACTGGATAGAAATGTAGATTTGTCTTCTAAGATATAAGATTTCAAGTGAGACCCATATTCTTAGTCAAAACCCAGATAGACATTTAAAAGAGTTTAAATTCAGGTTGGAGAGGAGTCGGTGTCAGCTTCATGCTATAATTCAGCGATCATGTTAAAGCCTGGAGAGATTATCTAACACGACCTCTCCTGAACCCTGGATGACCTCCTGACCCCTGATTGAAAGGAGACAACACAGCCCATTCTCCTCTACTAATGACTGACTCACTCATTCCACCACCTCATCTCAATAGCAAGAGGATTTAGTTTAAACATTTTCAATACAACATGCAAAGAATTTTAGAGACTGCCAAATGTTACCATTATACGTTAGGGTTTAATTAGGATTTTTGATATACTTCACCCACACACTGCCGTTATGCATAACATTGTGTTTTTTAGAGTGTGCATTGTACATCACCCTGTCAGCTATCTGAAGTGTTGTTTGAGCCTAGCTTGACTGAGAAGTGACTGCAAATAACAGCAATAGAGATTGGAAGCTCCGTTGGAGAAAGCCTAGAGGTTTAATTTGCAGCAATAATTGTAATAGAATAATTAAACAATGGTAATTGACTAAGTTTAATTGAATGGGATGAAATAAATTAAAGACCTTCGCTTTCCAAATCTCTCTGTCTGACAAGATTTCTCAATAATACCGTGTGGTTTCAGTGGGATTTTCGTGACTCAAGGCTGGTGGTTGAGAACAGCCTTTGGCAGGAGTTGAGGAGAGACATAAACTTTATCTCTGAACCTGTATGACAACGGGGCATGTTTGCACAATGATAATCCTGATTTTATTTCGAAGTGGAAGCAGTAGGCCATCAGCTAAAACAACAACAGCCCACAGGGGTTAGTTCTCTTTAATGCATCTTCTTAATTGCATAAGACAAGACCCAGATTAATCCTTTGATCTATTAAAAACCACACTACTCAACAGAATCCCCTTTGTTCGTTGCTTATGTTGCTTGTTGAGAGCAGCAGCAACGTGAACAGGAGAAGTTTGAATCTGGATATACTCTATTTTTGGAAATCGTCACCTCTGAAGAATATATTAAAATCAAATAAAAATGCAAATAGGCTTGGTTATTTCCAGCTGGTAGGTGTATTCGGTGGCTTTAAACAAAAGTAATGTAAAACTGATGAGCGTTCTTTAAGCTCAGTCGGTGTGGCTCAGTTTGTGACTGCCACACTCTTAATGCTCCGAGACTCCATCTCTACGCACACACGCTGCATGCTCAGAGACCACATCTCTGCGTCATGAATATATCAGGGGAGATGGAGAATAACATGGTTGGAGATGAATAGTGCCTCATCAGGTGACGGCTGCTGGAGCCATGCCAGGATATAATTGTTTTCTGTATTTCCATTCCCTCTTCCATTATCAATCACTGAGAACAAAGTCAGCTGCCCTAATGACAAATGGCTTCAGAACTTGTGTGTGCGTGTTTGTGTAGTTATGTGTCTCATGGAAGCTGTGATATTGTATAAAGGTTGGGTGGGATGGTGTGCTTTCTGAAAAGCACAAAATATCCCATCTCTCCCTGAAAAGCACATTATGTTAAGCAGGTCATGAGCCAGTTCCTGATCTCTTTCCTTATTGTTTCTCCCACTATTGTGTTAACTGGCAGAGAACCGGAATCCTGCTGAGACGTTGTTCCAGGGGGTAGAGGGGTAATGCAGGCAGGAACAGGAGGGGCTCTGCTAGTAACGCACTATTTTAGTTGCCATACCATGCCATGTTTCTGCCAGTGCCATCTTCCTGTCTGTACAGTAATCTAAACATTGGGTTTGTCAGAACACAGGTGCCACACAACCTGCAACCCGATAGGTCTGGCCCACATTTATTTAGCTAGAGACATTGACCTTTTGAAAGCGCCTGCAAGTTTGCTGAGGTTATAAACTATTTGTCATTGCATTTTGAGGAAAGATAAGGTACTGTCATGATATTTGACAATGTACTTTCTGTGGCATTCAGGGGTTGTAACACTTCAAACCAGAGTAAATGGGGCTTGGGAGGCCTGGTTCGTGGGGGCTGCAGAGAAAGACATTTGTGTGAGCTCTTAATATTTTAGGAACCCAAGATTTGGACAGGTCACAACACCTGGAGTCCACAATAAATCCGTTTCTAAGGAGTGACAGAGGAGTAAATCAGTTTCTGAGGAGTAACAGAGGAGTAAATCAGTTTCTTTGGACTCTGGAAAGCGAAATGAAAGCCAGTAGAAATTAGGAATTAGGACTTATTACCCCTGCTATAGAGGTTCATACTGTAGTGTCAACCCATGCATGACAATTACTCACAACATTGACATTCTACAATTGCGTGGATCTTAGATTCTCTGTGCCTAATGGATGTGAACAGGGGCCATATGGGACCAATAAATGTCTATTCACCAGTGATGAAGCTGCTATTGCTCAGACGCAAATGTTCGCTACATCTCACTAGAAATGTCACTATATGCCGTAAGCATGCCAAGACTTGCTGTCTACTGTAATAAACACATGTGAAGTAGTCTCCAGAGGATCTGACCGCATGTATTCTATCTCAATGGGTAGTGGGTGCACTCTTTCCCTCTCCAGCAATCTGTGTGTGTGTGTGTGTGTGTGTGTGTGTGTGTGTGTGTGTGTGTGTGTGTGTGTGTGTGTGTGTGTGTGTGTGTGTGCGTGTGCGTGTGTGTGCGTGTGTGCGCCGTGCTAGTTTAAAACGAAAATGAAACTGCAATTGAATGTACTGTGCTATCTTTGCTGTGTTTCACACTGCCATCCACTTGGAAAGCCTTAGACGCTCAATTTAGCAGGTAACATGGCTCTTTTCCGAGGTTCTGTGGATGCACACATACTACGTTGTGAATGGTTCTTTCCCATATACACACACATCTCCATGAGTTCTGGCAAACCATAGCCCATGTTTGGAATGGAAGTAGCCAGCCTCTCACCATTAAATAGAAGATTCGCTCAAGGTGACCTGTAATAGGCCGCGCTCACAGTTCATTCTCTGTGTCCATGCCAGCAGGCTACCACAGCCCTGTCACTGGCAGGAAATGAGACAACCAGATTAGAGAATGTCAAATTAATGCAGATGGAAGACAGTGAGGGTCACAAAACACAAGCCTGCATGGTGTCAAATTGAAAGACTAGGTTTTTCCACCCAGTAATGTCCTTGCAGGGCTGTTGTTATTCTGGTCTCAAATGCTTGGGAAAAACATGGAGAGAACTATTGCATGATAAATTGTGTGCCAATCATGACACATTTGTTTCTGCAAAAAAGAAAAATGGATGATAACATGATATGATGCCAATCATAAGTTTGTCTTTTGCAATTCAAAAGACAAAATGACATCTAGATGAATCGTGTGAGTCATGGGAGAGAAAACAAAAATGAAATAGCTGAATGTTATGAACAATGTAAGATCAATGTTTTCTTTTCTCTCTTAGAGCAAATAACATGGCTTTGAAAAGCAATAAGAATTCCTAATAACGCACTGATCAAGAAGGCTAAATCGGGATTCGACAGTCCCTTCTTGAGTGTGTGTGTGTGTGTGTGGTGTGTAAGTGTGTGTGTGTGTGTGTTTACTTTTACCCTCCCAGACCAGAAAGAATTACTCTCCCCCTCTGAATTGGATTTAGCAAAGTACTTTTTCACAGCATGCGCAATTTACACATGGCTGAAGAAAAATATAAATTGCTACTCAGAAAAAGTACGGCCCATGAGAAAATTAATATAAGCAAGGACATTTATGAAATATATGACTGGCAGCACTGTCACTTAACAGCAGTAGCATCTCCCTCCTCTTGGTAGTTATTTTGCATTTCAATAAAGTATTGTCCATTCTCAGAGGCCCGTTGCACCTGACCATATCTTTAACCCTCCTGTGTTAAAGATGCATGAAAACAGCATTGAACAGAGGAACCAGAGAGAAAGGGAGGAGGGGAACCAGAGAGTGGAAGGGAGGAGAGGAACCAGAGAGAGAAAGGGAGGAGAGGAACCAGGGAGAAAAAGGGAGGAACCAGAGAGAGAAAGGGAGGAGAGGAACCAGAGAGAGAAAGGGAGGAGAGGAACCAGAGAGTGGAAGGGAGGAGAGGAACCAGAGAGTGGAAGGGAGGAGAGGAACCAGAGAGAGAAAGGGAGGAGAGGAACCAGGGAGAAAAAGGGAGGAACCAGAGAGAGAAAGGGAGGAGAGGAACCAGAGAGAGAAAGGGAGGAGAGGAACCAGAGAGTGGAAGGGAGGAGAGGAACCAGAGAGTGGAAGGGAGGAGAGGAACCAGAGAGTGGAAGGGAGGAGAGGAACCAGAGAGAGAAAGGGAGGAGAGGAACCAGGGAGAAAAGGGGAGGAACCAGAGAGAGAAAGGGAGGAGAGGAACCAGAGAGAGAAAGGGAGGAGAGGAACCAGAGAGAGAAAGGGAGGAGAGGAACCAGAGAGTGGAAGGGAGCAGAGGACCCAGAGAGTGGAAGGGAGGAGAGGAACCAGAGAGAGAAAGGGAGGAGAGGAACCAGGGAGAGGAAGGGAGGAGAGGAACCAGAGAGAGAAAGGGAGGAGAGGAACCAGAGAGAGAAAGGGAGGAGAGGAACCAGAGAGAGAAAGGGAGGAGAGGAACCAGAGAGAGAACAGGAGGAGAGGAACCAGAGAGAGAAAGGGAGGAGAGGAACCAGAGAGAGGCAGGGAGGAGAGGAACCAGAGAGAGAAAGCAAGGAGAGGAACCAGAGAGAGAAAGGGAGGAGGGGAAACAAAGAGAGAAAGGGAGGAGGGGAAACAGAGAGAGAAAGGGAGGAGGGGAAACAGAGAGAGGATTCCGAGAGGGAACGGTAGGAGAGGAACCGGAGAGAGAAAGGGAGGAGGGGAAACAGAGAGAGGAATCCGAGAGGGAACGGTAGGAGAGGAACCGGAGAGAGAAAGGGAGGAGGGGAAACAGAGAGAGGAATCCGAGAGGGAACGGTAGGAGAGGCACCGGAGAGAGAAAGGGTATGGGTTTTTCTATTTGCATCTGAGCCTCAAAACATGTCTCCACAGCTGTCACACAGGGACGCAAAGGCTGCTCTAAAACTGGTGTTGATCAAGGGCATAAAATCATATTCTCAGTCTTGAGGAGGAGGATCCTTATGTGACAAAATGCCCATGGTGATTTCGTTTGGCTATGGATATACTATATGTGTTGTTGGGCGTGACAACTAACTACAGCAGCAATCATGCAATGAAACAAAAACGTTCCATTTGGTAAAAATTGGACAAAAAACATGGAACATGAGTCTCTATTCTTCTTTATTATTTTTCCAAAAATGTAATGTCAATGCTTTGTCTGCCTATCTATCCATCTTTCCCTAGCTCTCGCTGCCTTGTACGTTTCCAGGTATTTAATATCAGTATATAGCCTTCCCAGATGAAACAGTTCCAGTCTGCATTAAAAAAATGAAAATAAAAAAAAGAGGGAAGATGAAAGGTGGGCACTATTCAAAGAGTTGTCAGTGGAAAGCTGCTGAGCTTGTATCTGTAGCTACAATCTTAGAAAAAAAGGTTCCAAAAGGGTTCTTCGGCTGTCCCCCTTTTTGGCTGCAGGGAAATCTTTTTGGGTTCCATGTAGAACCCTCTATTGAAAGGGTTCTACATTGAACCCAAAAGAGTTCTTCAAAGGGTTCTCCTATGGGCACAGTCGAAGAACCATTTTAGGTTCTAGATATCACTTTTTTTGTTTGAGTGTAGGTCCTCTCCTCTCAGGGCTGGACGGACGGACGCTGCAGTAGTCTGGTGCAGGTACGAGTGTGTCTGGCTGCCCTGCAAATGCACTCTGCTGCAACATTTGCTCTGTGTAAATAATGTACAGCACAATAGAATGCTTAAATTACCTGTCATACAATAAGACATGTGCTCTCCTGGGTTGGGTAGTAATGATTTACCTAAGTTTCACAGGGTGACAGGGATGGTAATGGTAGTTGAAGGAAATGGTTAATTACTAATCCAATATGCTGGTGTTGTGCAGAGATGTCTTAGGTAATAATCACTTTCAATTATCTTTATTGTGCATTGAGAATAGACTAGATATGTGGGTGTTGGTGACGTATGCAGCCTATTGTATGAAATGCTTGCTATTAGTATACCACTTGGTTACTGTGAAGGGACAGTACACCAGTCATCATCTCTATTAAAATTGTGTAGGTGTTTTCTTATCACATGTCCCATGTGAGAACAACACACACTACTCATGCTCTGCCCCAATTGATGCTCTCCAGCCTAACTCCATCACTCATCCTATGATAGGGTTCTCATTATTGCAACAGAGCAGTCATTTCTATCATACCACACCACTCTACCTCGGCATGCTGCATGCTTATCACCAACTCTGAACCTGCTGTAATTGGATCTGTGGTTTAAATATGCAAAGTGATTTGTGGCAAACCAAGGAGGTATTAGAGGCATAAGAAGCTGAAATCTGCAATAGAGCCTGATACTCACAGTATTAATTACCTTGCTTATTTATCATACCAACTCTCCCCCTTGGACCCAATTAGGAATTCAAGATGCTATTTTACTAGCTAATGAGGTTTAAGTCATGATAATGAATTGAATATCCCTGTCGAGCATTTGAAATAAGTAAGAATGAAGGGTAACAACTCAGTATGGGATCATCCTGCAGAAATACTGTAGGTGTACTGGACATATAGTTTCCCTTATTGACAAGCCATTCATTTTTATGTAAGGGTTAGTGTTATTGGGCTCCCAAATGGCGCAGTGGTCTAAGGCACTGCATTTCAGTGCGATACTGCAATACTACAGTCCCTGGTTTGAATCCAGGCTGAATCACATCCGTCTGTGGTTGGGAGTCCCATAGGGCGGCGCACAATTGGCCCAGCGCCATCACTGTAAACTACAATTTGTCCATAACTGACTTGCCTTGTATAAAAAAAAAATATATATATATATATTTCTAGGGTTAGGGTTAAACCATGATGTGGACATGAAGCTAGAGTTAGGGTACAACATAACCTTCACTCCAAATCAAACCTACAACCTGATTTTGGACAATATTACCTTGAAGGATTCCTACTACCAAAGATTCTTATTTCCAAGGTCTATACAGCAAATGCTCCGGCAAACGAACAACCACTAAAAGAAACACAAGAAACCTGAAAACACCATCAAACCTGGAATTGAATAGTAATGTTAGTCTGAAGCTAGTTTTAAAGCCAAGAAGAAAAATAAATGACAATGATATATATTACTTTATGAGGACAGAATGCTAAGTTAAGGACAGCACAGATCTGACTGCAACTTCGATTAGCACTGAGGTGTGAAGTGAGAGGTGTCAAAGCTCTTGAGCCCAACAATGGCAGGAGAGTTTCAGAGCCTCTCCCACCCAAATGCAGAGGTCTTTGAAGCCCCCCCACCGGTGCAGAGGTCTTTGAAGCCCCCCCACCGGTGCAGAGGTCGTTACAATACAGTAACCCCTGGATTCATCTCTATTTTGAACTGATATGCAGCAATGACACTTCAATTGTAAATTACCTCAATAAGAAACAATATTGTTGCTTTGATCACATCAGAAGATATCCTCCTCGCAATCTCCAAAATACAACAGCCACAGGACAACTTTGTTTGGATGTCGTAAAGGACCATTTGCCGAAACTGAAGAGATATAGCCAACTAACAACCTCCTTTTCCATGTGGAAAAAAATGGTGGACAGAGACTTGATAGGTACGTTAGCTAGCTAGCTGGGATTTTCTACAAGGAATCTGCCTTCTGAAAAAGCTTCTCCCAAGTGGGTGTGACACCTACTCCCGTTGCCTGCTGCACTGCTGCTTGGATTCCACCTGGCGATCTGTTCACCGTCTACCATGGCCTGTCTCCCTCTGTCTGGTACAGGTACCCCCACGCCTCTCCGTTCTTTTGGGGCGAGTGACTCTGAACTTACAATGGCTAGCCCCAAGTTGTTAAGGGCAGAGAAAGCTTGTTGGACACTAAGAAAGCTTTGTTGAAGAGTGTTTAAAAAACTATTTTAAGGATCCGTCCCTTTTTTCCAATTTTCACCTAAATGTCATATGTCATACCCAAATCTAACTGCCTGTAGCTCAGAACCTGAAGCAAGGATATGCATATTCTTGATACCATTTGAAAGGAAACACTTTGAAGTTTGTGGAAATGTAAAATTAATGTAGGATCATATAACACATTAGATCTAAAAAAAGAGAATACAAAGAAAAAAACATGCATTTTGAAAGAATGGTACCATAATCTTTGAATGCAAGAGAAAGGCCATAATGTATTATGCCAAGTTCATAACTGTGCACTCTCCTCAAACAATAGCATGGTATTATTTTACTGTAATAGCTACTGTAAAATGGACAGTGCAGTTAGATTAACAATAATTTCAGTTCCAATATCAGATAAGTCTATGTCCTGAAAAATGTTCTTGTTACTTACACCTCATGCTAATCACATTAGCCTACGTTAGCTCAACCGTCCCGCGTGGGACCCACCGATCCTGTAGAGGTTTTAACCTTGTCCGGAACACCTCCAAAACAAAGGTCATGTGGTTTGGAAAGAAGAATGTCCCTCTCCCAACCTGTGTTATTACTACCTCTGAGGGTTTAGAGCTTGAGGTAGTCACCTCATACAAGTACTTGGGAGTATGGCTAGATGGTACACTGTCCTTCTCTCAGCACATATCAATGCTGCAGGCTAAGGTTAAATCTAGACTTGGTTTCCTCTGTTGTTATCGCTCCTCTTTCACCCCAGCTGCCAAACTAACCCTGATTCAGATGACCATCCAACCCTTGCTAGATTATGGAGACGTAATTTATAGATCGGCAGGTAAGGGTGCTCTCGAGCGGCTAGATGTTCTTTACCATTCAGCCATCAGATTTGCCACCAATGTTCCTTATAGGACACATCACTGCACTCTATAATCCTCTGTAAACTGGTCATCTCTGTATACCCATCGCAAGACCCACTGGTTGATGCTTATTTATAAAACCCTCTTAGGCCTCACTCCCCCCTATCTGAGATACCTATTGCAGCCCTCATACTCCACATACAACACCCGTTCTGCCAGTCACATTCTGTTAAAGGTACCCAAAGCACACATATTCATGGGTTGCTCCTCTTTTCAGTACGTTGCAGCTAGCGCCTGGAGGGAGCTGCAAAAAACACTCACACTGGACAGTTTTATCTCCATCTCTTCATTCAAAGACTCAATTATGGACGCTCTTACTTACAGTTGTGGCTGCTTCGTGTGATGTATTGTTGTCTCTACCTTCTTACCCTTTGTGCTGTTTTCTGTGCCCAATAATGTTTGTACCATGTTTTGTGCTGCTACCATGTTGTGCTGCTGCCATATTGTGTTGCTAACATGTTGTTGTCATGTTGTGTTGCTACCATGCTGTGTTGTCACGTGTTGCTACCATGCTATGTTGTTGTTTTAGATCTCTCTTTATGTAGTGTTGTGGTGTCTCTCTTGTTGTGATGTGTGTTTTGTCCTATATATATTTTTTTTTAAATCTCAGCCCCCGTCCCCGTAGGAGGCCTTTTTTGTAGGGCGCCATTGTAAAAAGGAATTTGTTCTTAATTGACTTGCCTAGTTAAATAAAAGTACAAATAAAAAAAGCGTAAGGGTTAGGGTTATGTCTAGGGTTAGGGTTTAACCGTGTTCTGGACATTAAGCTAGGGTTAGGATTAAGGTGAGGGTTAGGGTTATGTCTAGGGTTAGGGTTGAACCGTCGTCTGGACATGAAGCTAGGTTAGGATTAAGGTAAGGGTTAGGGTTATGTCTAGGGTTAGGGTTGAACCGTCGTCTGGACATGAAGCTAGGTTAGGATTAAGGTAAGGGTTAGGGTTATGTCTAGGGTTAGGGTTGAACCGTCGTCTGGACATGAAGCTAGGTTAGGATTAAAGTAAGGGTTAGGGTTATGTCTAGGGTTAGGGTTGAACCCTCGTCTGGACATGAAGCTAGGTTAGGGTTGGGGATTAGGGTTAAATAGCTTAACACCTTTTTTTGCAAGGGATAGGCAGGACAAGGACAAGGGCAATAAAATACACTGCAGATTTAAAAATAGATAAGAAAATCCCAAATTCTGTATTTTTTTAATATTCCAAACAGAATCTGATTTTTGAGGAAGGCCTAAGGGTCCTGACTTCTCACTGAGATACACACCAGACAAACAACACTAAAATTTGAATACTGATTAGCGCTGCCCCCAGGTGGTGAGGGTAGGCAACAACACATCTGCCACGCTCACCCTCAACACAGGGGCTCCTCAGGGGTGCGTGCTTAGTCTCCTATACTCTCTATTCACCCACGACTGCGCCGCCACGCAGGACTCCAACACCATCATTTAGTTTGCAGATGACATGACGGTGGTAGGCCTGATCACTGATGATGATGAGACAGCCTACAGGGAGGAGGTCAGAGACAAAAACCTCTCCCTCAACATCAGCAAGACAAAGGAGCTGATCGTGGACAACAGGAAATGGAGGGCCAAACACGCCCCCATCCACAATGACGGGGCTGTAGTGGAGCAGGTCGACAGCTTCAGATTCCTCGGTGTCCACATCACTCTGAAACTATCATGGTTCACACACATAAACACAGTCATGAAGAGGGCACAACAACGCCTCTTCCTCCTCAGGAGGCTGAAAAGATTTGGCATGGGCCCTCAGATTCTCAAAACATTTTACAGCTGCACCATTGAGAGCATGTTGACTGGCTGCACCACCACTTGGTATGGCAACTGCTTGGCAACTGCTTGGCAACTGCTTGGCAACTGCTTGGCAACTGCTTGGCAACTGCTTGGCGCTACAGAGGGTAGTGCATACGGCCCAGTACATCACTGGGGCCGAGCTCTATGCCAGGCGGTCAGTTGAAGGCCCTAAAAATTGTCAAAGACTCCAGCCATCCAAGTCATAGACTGTTCTCTCTGCTACCGCATGGCAAGCGGTACCGATGCCCCAAGTCTGGAACCAATAGGACCCTGAACAGCTTTTACCCCAAGCTGAAAGGCTGCTAAATAGTTAGTGAAATAGTTAACCAATAGCTACTCGAAATATCTGTGTTGACCCTTTTTTGACTCACATACGCTGCTGTTACTGTTTATTATCTGTCCCATTGCCTAGTCACTTTATTACTACCTATATGTACATATCCACCTCAATTACCTCGCACACCTGCACATCGACTCTGTGCTGATACCCAGTGTGTATAGACAAATTATCGTTACTCATTTTGTATTTATTCCTTGTGCTATAATGTTTCTATTTATTATTTGTGTTATTATTTTTACATTTTTCTACTATTTCTAATTGTCTTTTCATTTTTTGGGGGAAGGGCCCATAAGTAAGTCTACACCTGTAGTTTACAAAGCATGTGACAAACATGGTTTGATTTGATTTAGAGCTGATGCTGGTATAATGACAAATTAATGTTACTCAGAAACTCGCATCAACTGGTCAGGTGGTGTGAAAGGTATCACTGTTAATATGCCACTTTAGTAGCAGTTTATCAGATATTCAAATTAACATGGTGTACATGTAAATCATTCATACAGCATATTATCCCTTACAAAAAAAGTTTGCAGTTTTACATATAAAAATCGAATTTCCACATATGAAACCATAGTTCACATGTTAACATTAACACCACCTTTTCACATGTGAGGAGAATAACATGGTTTCACCTCACATTTGAATTGCAGTTTCACATGTGACATTTCTGGTTTCATATGTTAAAAACTTTCACATGAGATTCGGATATGCAGTTTCACATGTAAAAATGTTCACGTGAAAATCTAACTCACATGTGGAATTGCATTTTCACATCAGAAAAACATTCACATGTGAAAATCACATTTTATGTTTCAAGTGTAAGAATATTCCAAATGTGAAAATCCCACTTTCACATGTGGAATTGTGTTTTCACATGTGAAAATTACATTTGCCTTTTCACATGTAAAACAACTCCACATGGGAAAATATCACTTTCACATGTGGATATGCAAGTTCACGTGAAAATCAATCACATGTAAGGAAACTCGGTAACACTTTATTTGGATTGTCCATCTGTAGATGCTCTACTGACTATCAGTAACACTTCAACTTCACATCTACTTACTAACCCTAACACTAGTCCTAGTCCTAACTTTAACCCTAACCCTAGTCCTAACTTTAACCCTAACCCTAGTCCTAACTTTAACCCTAACCCTAGTCCTAGTCCTAACTTTAACCCTAACCCTAACCCTAGTCTTAGTCCTAACTTTAACCCTTATTCAAAACCTAACCCTAACCCTAGTCCTAGCCCTAACTTTAACCCTAACCCTAGTCCTAGCCCTAACTTTAACCCTAACCCTGGTCCTAGTCCTAACTAACCCTAACCCTAGTCCTAGTCCTAACTTTAACCCTTATCCTAACCCTTATTCAAAACCTAAACCTAGCCCTAGCCCTAACCCTTATCCTAACCCTTATTCAAAACCTAACCCTAACCGTAATCTTAGTAAGTAGTTGCTTAACAACAGATAGTTTGTTGATAGTATGGACTATCCGGACTATCCAAATAAAGTGTGACCAGAAAATCAATCACATGTGAAAATCAATCACGTGAAATTTGCAGATTCACATGTAAGAAAACTACACGTGAAGATTTCACTTTCACATGTGGAATTGCATTTTCACATGTGAAAATTACATTTGAATGTAAATGAAAGCAAAACAGACTCAAAAGTATTGATAGAAAAACAAAAAACATGTTTTTTATGTGAGAGCAAATGAATTGTAAATGGACTTTTCAGTGATTTTATTTAATGATAACCGTCACGTCTACTCCCGATCCCGCTCTCCGCCGCTCAACGTCGAACGTTTACTCATTATTAAACACACCTGCCACCATCGTTACGCGCACCTGCGCCTCATGAGACTCACCTGGACTCCATCACCTTCCTGATTACCTCTCCTATATCTGTCACTCCCTTTGGTTCTTTCCCCTGGCGTTATTGACTCTGTTCCTGTGTTTCATGTCTGTACGCTACTTGTGTTTCTTGTTTTGTTCCATGTTCCGTTATTTACTAAATTCACTCCCTGTACTTGTTTCCTGATTCTTAGGGTATATGTTACAAAGATGCAAATAAATGAAACGCCTCCCTCTTTCCTGCAATTTTCCACATCTTTGGTTATGTTACCCTGGACTTTGCTTTCACTACCCTTTTCCAGGTGCACCTTTTGGCACATTCATTCCAGCAACATAGTACTCTGCATCCCAAATCTAAATAAATAAAAAATTGGTGTGTAGACAGTGAAATACTTACTTACGGGCACTTCCCAACAATTGACAGAAATAGTAGAAAGTAAAACGTAATAATAAAAGTTATAATAAATACACAGTGACTAACAATAACTTGAATATATACATGGGGTACCAGTACCGAGTCGATGTGCAGGGCTACGAGGTAATTGAGGTCGACCAAAAGTATGTGGATTCCTGCTTGTCAAACATCTCATTCCAAAATCATGGGCATTAATATGGAGTTGGTCCCCCCTTTGCTGCTATAACAGCCTCCACTCTTCTGGGAAGGCTTTCCACTAGATGTTGAAACATTGCTGCGGGGATATCCATTGCGCCACAGAAGATTAGGCCTGGCTTAAAGTCGACGTTCCAATTCATCCCAAAGGTGTTTGATGGGGTTGAAGTCAGGGCTCTGTGCAGGCTAGTCAAGTTCTTCCACACCAATTTCGGCAAACCACTATTCAATTCTTTATAAATTTTTTGTACTTTTTACCACTTTTTCTCCACAATTTTGTGATATTCAATTGTTAGGAGAGTCTTGTCTCATTGCTGCAGCTCCCATACGGACTTGGGAGAGGCGAAGGTCGAGAGCCATGCGTCCTCCGAAACACGACATCGCCAAGCTGCACTTCTTCTTGACACACTACTCACTTAACCCGGAAGCCAGCCTCACCAATGTCTCGGAGGAAACATCGCCCAGCTGGCAACCGAAGTCAGCGTGCATGCGCCTGGCCAGCCACAGGAGTCACTAGAGCGCGATTGGACAAGGACATCCTGGACGACGCTGGGACAATTGTGCGCCGCCTCATGGGTCTCCCAGTCGCGGCCGGCTGCGAGACCATGAAAAACAGCCCTAGTGTCACACCCTGATCTTTTTCACCTGTCTTGTACTTGTCTCCACCCCCACCAAGTGTTTCCCATTTCCCCCCATTATCCCCTGTGTATTTATACCTGCGTTTTCTGTTTGTCTGTTGCCAGTTTGTCTTGTTTTGTCAGGTCTTACCAGCATGTTTCCCGTTTCTCCTGTTCTCAAGTTTTTGTTTTCTAGTCTTCCCGGTTATAACCTTTCCGCCTGCCCCTTTTGTTATATTAAATATTCTGAGAATCAAACTATCCACCTCCTGTGTCTGCATCTGGGTCATATCCTGAGGTGTGATAGTACGAACTGGCCATGACTGACCCAGCAGACTCAGACCAGCTTCGCAACGCTGTCTCCTCCCAAGGAGCCAGCATTGGAAGACACGAGGGGCTACTTCAAAACCTTATGATAGGACTCCCGACGTTGGCGGAACGCCAGGATCACATTTTCAATAAATTGCTGGAGCAATTCCGCAGATTATCTAATAGGCAGCAAGTCACTACGGTAACCCTCCAGACTCTCAGTAACCTTGCTACCTGCGGTGCTTCTCCCAAGCCTACCCCGGCTTCCAGAGAACCCTGCTTACCTCCTCCGGAACGCTACGTTGAAGGTCCAGGAACCTGCCTGGCGTTTCTCTCCCAATGCTCCCTCATCTTCGAGCTGCAGCCCTCTTCGTTTCCCTCAGATCGCTCAAAGATAGCGTAACTGACAACGCTGATGTCCGGGAGGGTACTCGCCTCGGCTACAGAGGTGTGGGAGCAACAATCCACCATTTGCCTCAGTCTGGAGGAGTTTATGGTGGAGGTTAGAAGGGTGTTCGATTCTCCGTTTTCTAGGAGAGAGGCTGCTCAGAAGCTACTTCAACTGTGTCAAGAGTCAAGTAGTGTGGCAGACTACGCAGTGGATTTTCGCACTTTGGCCGCCGAGAGTGCCTGGAATCCGGAGTCTCTGTTCGACATTTTCCTTCATGGATTATCAGAGGTGGTTAAAGAGAATCCGATGTCACCCGAGTTCCCTTGGGAATCACCGAGGGCTGTCGACTTGCCTTCTCCGGAGCCGATGCAACTGGGCAGGGCTAGATTGTCTCCTGCTGAACGTTTACGCAGACTGAGCGCCAAGAGCTGTCTGTATTGTGGAACTACAGGTCATTACATATCTACCTGTCCATTAAAAGACCAGGCTCATCAGTAGCTACGAGTACGCTGGTGAGCCATACAGGGAGTTTCCAATCCTCCATTACTCGTACCCTTCTCCATGTCATCCTGTTGTGGAAATAGCCAAATCCACTAATTTGAAGGGGTGTCCACATACTTTTGTATATATATAGTGTATGTACATATAACTAGGAATAAAGTGAGATAATAAACAGTAGAAGAAGTGTATGATGAGTCATAAAAGTTAGTGCAAAAAAGGTCAATGCAGATAGCGAAATAGTTCACCAATAGCTACACAGACTAACTATTTAGTAGTTTTGGGGATAGAAGCTGTTAAGGGTCCTGTTGGTTCCAGACTTGGTGCATCGATACCTCTTTCCGTGCAGTAGCAGAGAGAACAGTCTATGACTTGGGTAGCTGGAGTCTTTGACAGTTTTTAGGGACACTGCCTGGTATAGAGGTCATGGATGGCAGAAAGCTTAGCCCCAGTGATGTACTGGGCCGCATGCACTACCTTCTGTTGTGCTTTGTGGTCAAATGTCAAGCGGCTGCCATACCAAGCGGTGATGCAGCCAGTCAAGATGCTCTCAATGGTGCAGCTGTATAACGTTTTGAGTATCTTTTCAGCCTCCTGAGGGGGAAGAGGTGTTGCTGTGCCCTTTTCACGATTGTCTTGGTGTGTTTGGACCATGATAGATCGTTAGTGATGTGGACACCGAGGAACTTGAAGCTCTTGACCTGCTCCACTACAACCTTGTTGATGTGAATGGGGGCCTGCTCGGCCCTTCGTTTCCTGTTCCCCACAATCATTTTCTTTCTCTTGCTGATGTTGAGGGAGAGATTGTTGTCCTGGCACCACACCACACTGGGTGAACAGGCGATATCAAATCAAAGTTTATTTGTCACGTGCGCCGAATACAACAGGTGTAGACCTTACAGTGAAATGCTTATTTACAGGCTCTAACCAATAGTGCGAAAAAGGTGTGTGTGTGTGTGTGTGTGTGTGTGTGTGTGTGTGTGTGTGTGTGTGTGTGTGTGTGTGTGTGTGTGTGTGTGTGTGTGTGTGTGTGTGTGTGTGTGTGTGTGTGTGTGTAGGTAAGTAAAGAAATTAAACAACAGTAAAAAGACATTTGAAAAAAGAGTAGCAAGGCTATATACAGACACCTGTTAGTCAGGCTTATTGAGGTAGTATGTACATGTAGGTATCGTTAAAGTGACTATGCATATATGATAAACAGTAGCAGAAGCGTAAAAAGAGGGGTTGGTGGGTGGTGGGACACAATGCAGATAGCCCGGTTAGCCAATGTGCGGGAGCACTGGTTGGTCGTGCCAATTTAGGTAGTATGTACATGAATGTATAGTTAAAGTGACTATGCATAAAAGATAAACAGAGAGTAGCAGCAGCGTAAAAGAGGGGTTGGGGGGTGCACACAATGCAAATAGTCCGGGTAACCATTTGGTTACCTGTTCAGGAGTCTTATGGCTTTTCCGACTGGGACCTGGACTTCCATTTTCCGAATGAGCGATCGTTAGTGGCATATGTTTTTACGTGAGAAAAGCTTTTCAGGTCCGATAGAGACCCATATTCCTTAGTCTTCCTTCCAAAACCCCTTTCTCTTCTCTCTGAATCTATTGTGTTATAACCAAGCTGTTTTTGTTTAGTCCACTATGGATGGTATTTAATGTATAATGTTATTATATATTATTGTATATTCTGTAATTGTTTAATTAGTTAGTAAATAAATAATTAGGCCAATTGGTGTATGGATGATTCATAGTAGAGGCTGGGTTTGTGCAGATAACCAAGAATTTTTACGACGTTCAGATGAGACTGACGGAACGTAATAATAATAAATTAATAGAAGACTAATTGATCAGATATCAAAATATCTGAAGAGTTATATTCAGAAAATTATGACTCCGTAAAACCAACATTTTCCGTGGTGCCCCAACTTCCTAGTTAATTAATTTTACATGATTAGTTTATCACGTAATAATAATTACAGAGAATTGATTTGATAAAATAACAGTCTTCACATTTAATGATAAGTCAGAGACACGACACCGGCCGTCATTGAAAATAAGGGATGCCTAGGGATGTTGTCTGGTCCAGCAGCCTTGCGAGGGTTAATACGCTTAAATGTCATACTCATATCGGCCATGGAAAACAAGAGCTCACATTCCTCCTGAGTGGCAGCAACCCGCATCGGAAGGCACTGTGGTACTTGAAGCAGGATAAGAAGGTGTTAAACTTGTCCGGGAGCAAAGCATCGGAGGATATAGCTGGACTGTTTGCACTTGTCCATGTTCCCTTATTTTTGTTGGCAAAAAACAACCTATATACTTCCATTCATTTGTATCGGTTACTTGAGACGAGTCCCGTGACACTTGTGGGGGTCATAGAGCAAAATGGAGAGTCTCGCCTTTTCCACAGTGAGAAGGTGACAGACGCACAAATGTTACAGACACACAGACATGTTAACCTCTCACCATTACAATAATGGGGGAGGTTAGCATTTGTTTTGGGGTATGGTATTTATACTTCTGTAACTTTCTCTATCATCATTATACACGATTCATTCAGGATTATCCGTAATCATGGTAGCATCCGCATTAATGTAGAACTGTTTACAAACACATTGTATTCTTATTTACAATACAAGTGACTCCAAAATGACACAATACATTATTTTCCATGAAGTTCTATTGGGTACAAAATAATCTCAAACACAACCAAAACAAACAGCAAATGCATCAACCAAGTTTGTAGAGTAACAAGTTTGATGTAATCATTGTGTGCTCAGAATACGGGACCAAATACTGAACCTCTGACTAATTTAAAACAAATCTGTCTAAGTGCCTTAGACCTCTGCGCCACTCAGGAGCCTGAGTGCAGGGTTGGCCCTGGTCAATCCCTGGATGGAAGACTAGATGTAGCTGGAAGTGAGGGAAAAACATGTGAAAAATGATATAACATGTGAAACTTCACATGTGTCTGAAAACCACGTCTGACTTGTGAAAATGTAAATATGTTTGATATAAGGTCACACGTGTCTGAAAACAACGTCTGACTTGTGAAAATGTAAATATGTTTGATATAAGGTCACACGTGTCTGAAAACAACGTCTGACTTGTGAAAATTTAAATTTGTTTGATATAAGGTCACACGTGTCTGAAAACAACATTTTTTTGTGATTTTTTTGTTGTTATAAGGGCTGCATTCCTTTTTACCCAATCACATCAACCACTGTGTAGTGAATTTGCTATAGCTGACAACATATTGTTGTTGTTGACATGCCATGTGGATGTTGTGGATAATGGATATCACAAAACAAAGCCATTTACCTGTGGGTCAACTTGCTCTATCAGTCATTGAGGCATGATCAATTCAATGGAAGGATTATCACTTTACTCTGTTTCAGAATCAGATCTTATCCAAGGTTAGGATGAACATTATTCTTCTGCCCTACATCCTCACACAGTATTTTGTGGAGAAGAAATTGTGAAAAGTGAATAGAGAATGATCAAATTGAATGTGGGGGCTGTTTGACACTGTGTTGATGGATTGCTATTCTCCGCGGCTGGTGGCCTTGACTCCAACATGCAAAACAAAACAATTCCCCTCCACTCTACACTATTTATGTGTGTGTTTGTGTATGTATGTGTGTGATTGTGTGTGTGTGTGTGTGCAAGTGTGTGTGTGTGTGTTCTTGGAGAACTCCCTGTGCCAGCAGCCCCTGAGCCTGGTGGGAGTGATGTAGCATGGCTATATATGCATGAGGATCCTCATACAGAGTATCTAAGGCTGATAACAGCTGGCAGTGTCAGAGAAGAGTGAGTGCTGTGTAATTAATTAAGCTTTAGGCCTCCGAAATTCATTTTGCACACACAAAACCATAGCCCAGTGCACAATGCTGCTGCATGTACATTTTCTATAAACATGCTGTATAAACCAATATCTACAAGCACTAAGTACACGTGGGTCTCGTGAAGGGAATTATCAATGGAGTCCAAGAGAGTACATGTAGTATTGACTGTTGTAAAATCCAATATCACACCAATGCTGAACATAATCAGGCACGTGCCAAGTGTTGTATCCAAACATGATTACTGTTCACACAAAATAACTGACAAAATGTGGCCCAGATCCAAAATCCAAAACTGGCACATCAGTTCTCCCCTGAAAGAGACCTCGAAGTCTTGTCAGAAACCCATTATTCTTTAAAAGTGCTTTCCTCACCATGTTAAATAAACATGCCCCATTAAAAACATTTAGAACCAGGAACAGATATAGCCCTTGGTTCACTCCAGACCTGACTGCCCTTGACCAGAACAAAAACATCCTGTGGCGTACTGCATTAGCATTGAATAGCCCCCGCGATATGCAACTTTTCAGGGAAGTAAGGAACCAATATACACAGGCAATTAGGAAAGCAAAGGCTAGCTTTTTCAAACAGAAATTTGCATCCTGTAGCACAAACTCCAAAAAGTTATGGGACACTGTAAAGTCCATGGAGAATAAGAGCACCTCCTCCCAGCTGCCCACTGCACTGAGGCTAGGAAACACTGTCACCACCGATAAATCCGTGATAATTTAGAATTTCAATAAGCATTTTCTATGGCTGGCCATGCTTTCCACATGGGTACCCCTACCCCGGTCAACAACCCTGCACCCCCCACAGCAACTTGCCCAAGCCTCCCCCATTTCTCCTTCACCCAAATCCAGACAGCTGGTGTTCTGAAAGAGCTGCAAAATCTGGACCCCTACAAATCAGCCGGCCTAGACAATCTGGATCCTCTCTTTCTAAAATTATCCGCCAAAATTGTTGCAACCCCTATTACTAGCCTGTTCAACCTCTCTTTCGTGTCGTCTGAGATCCCCAAAGATTGGAAAGCTGCCGTGGTCATCCCCCTCTTCAAAGGGGGAGACACTCTAGACCCAAACTACTACAGACCTATATCTATCCTACCCTGGCATTCTAAGGTCTTCGAAAGCCAAGTTAACAAACAGATCACCAAGCATTTTGAATCCCATGGTACCTTCGCCTCTATGCAATCTGGTTTCTGAGCTGGTCATGGGTGTAGGTCTGCTGAGGTCCTAAACGATATCATAACCGCCATCGATAAGAGACAATACTGTGCAGCTGTATTCATCGACCTGGCCAAGGCTTTCGATCTGTCAATCGCCACATTCTTATCGGCAGACTCAACAGCCTTGGTTTCTCAAATGACTGCCCCGCCTGGTTCACCAACTACTTCTCAGACAGAGTTCAGTGTGTCAAATCGGAGGGCCTGTTGTCCGGACCTCTAGCAGTATCTATGGGGGTGACACAGGGTTCAATCCTCGGGCCGTCTCTTTTCTCTGTATACATCAATGATGTTGCTCTTGCTGCTGGTGATTCTCTGATCCACCTCTACACAGACAACACCATTCTGTACACTTCTGGTCCTTCTTTGGACACTGTGTTAACTAAACTCCAGACGAGCTTCAATGTCATACAACTCTCCTTCCGTGGCCTCCAACTGCTGTTAAATGCAAGTAAAACTAAATGCATGCTCTTCAACCGATTGCTGCCCACACCTGCCCGCCCGTTCAGCATCACTACTCTGGACGTTCTGACTTAGAATATGTGGACAACTACAAATACCTAGGTGTCTGGTTAGACTGTAAACTCTCCTTCCAGACTCACATTAAGCATCTCCAATTCAAAATTAAATCTAGAATTGGCTTCCTATTTCGCAACGAAGCATCCTTCACTCCTGCTGCCAAACATACCCTCATCAAACTGACTATCCTACCGATCCTTGACTTTGGCGATGTCATTTACAAAATAGCCTCCAACACTCTACTCAGCATATTGGATGCAGTCTATCACAGTGCCATCCATTTTGTCACCAAAGCCCCATATACTACCCACCACTGCGACCTGTATGCTCTCGTTGGCTGGCCCTCGCTTCATTTTCATCGCCAAACCCACTGGCTCCAGGTCATCTAGAAGTCTTTGCTAGGTAAAGCCCCCCCTTATCTCAGTTCACTGGTCACCATAGCAGCACCCACCCGTAGCACGCTCTCCAGCAGGTATATTTCACTGGTCATCCCCAAAGCCAATTCCTCCTTTGGCCGCCTTTCCTTCCAGTTAGTTCTCTGCTGCCACTGACTGGAACGAACTGCAAAAATCACTGAAGCTGGAGACTCATATCTCCCTCACTAGCTTTAATCACCAGCTGTCAGAGCAGCTCACATATCACTGCACCTGTACATAGCCCATCTGTAAATAGCCCATCCAACTACCTCATCCCCATACTGTTATTTTATTTATTTTGCTCCTTTGCACCCCAGTATCTCTACTTGCACACTCATCTTCTGCACATCTATCACTCCAGTGTTTAATTGATATATTGTAATTATTTCGCCACTATGGCCTATTTATTGCTTTACCTCCGTTATCCTACCTCATTTGCACACACTGTATACAGACTTTTTCTATTGTATTATTGACTGTATGTTTGTTTATTCCATGTGTAACTCTGTGTTGTTGTTTGTGTTGCACTGCTTGCTTTATCTTGGCCAAGTCGCAGTTGTAAATGAGAACTTGTTCTCAACTAGCCTACCTGGTTAAATAAAGCTGAAATATTAAATGTTTTAAAAATAAAAAAATTACCACAAATACGGCCATCATTGGAAAAAATAATTTGTTCTTAACTGACTTGCCTAGTTAAATAAAGGTTACATAAGTAATACACATTTATAAAAATGTGTCAAATGACATGGAAATACTACTTTATAGACTGGAAATTAGTCTAAGAATGTACCTTAGCATAATGGCAGTGGTGTAAAGTCCTTCAGTATAAATACTTTGAAGTACTACTTAAGTAGTTTTTTTGAGTTTTGTGCTTTACTTTACTATTTATATTTTTGACAACCTTTACTTTTACTTCACTACATTCCTAAAGAAAAGAATATACTTTTTACTCCATAAATTGTCCCGGACACCCAAAAGTACTCGTTACATTCTGAATGCTTAGCAGCACAGGGAAATGGTCCAATTCACACACTTATTGTCACGACTCCTACCGAAGGTGGCTCCCCTTCCTGTTCGGGTGGTGCTCGGCGGTCGTCGTCACCGGCCTACTAGCTGCCACTGATCCCTTTTTCCCTTTTCTGTTGGTTTGGTCTGATTTGTTTCACCTGTTTCTTGTTTAGACTTTTAGTTTGGCTATTTAAGTCGGTAGGCTCACCTGCTCTTCGTGCTTGTTTATTCCCACTTTGTATGTGTGGTAGTGCAATCTTGGTTTGGTTCCTGTTTTGGGCATTTGTTTTATGACGCTCAGTTTTGTTGTATATACTATTTTGTCCGGTGCTGATTAAAGCTCTATTCAGAACTTTCTGCCTCCTGCACCTGACTCCGCACCCACTACGCCTAAGATTGTTACACTTATCACATCCCTACTCCCGCTGATCTGACAGACTCACTAAACACATACTTTAACTTTAGATACTTAAGTATATTTTAGTAATTAGATTTACTTTTGATACTTAAGTATATTTAAAACCAAATACTTTTACTCAAGTAGTATTTTACTGGGTGACTTTCACTTGTCTCAGCCTCCAGTATTTATGCTGCAATAGTTTGTGTCGGGGGGCTGTTATATCTGGAGTATTTCTCCTGTCTTATCTGGTGTCTGTATGCTCCCTCTAATTCTCTCTCTTTCTCTCTTTCTCTCTTCTCTCGGAGGACCTGAGCCCGAGGACCATGCCTCAGGACTACCTGGCCTGAAGTCTCCTTGCTGTCTCCAGTCCACCTGGTCATGCTGCTGCTCAAGTTTCAACTGCTCTGCCTACGGCTATGGGATCCTGACCTGTTCACCGGACATGCTACCTTGTCCCGGACCTGCTGTTTTCGACTCTCTCTCTCTACCGCAACTGCTGTCTCTAACTTTGAATGATCTATGAAAAGACAACTGACATTTACTCCTGACGTGCTGACCTGTTGCACCCTCTACAACCACTGATTATTATTATTTGACCCTGCTGGTCATCTATGAACGTTTGAACATCTTGGCAATGTACTGTTATAATCTCCACCCCTCAGAGCCTGGTTCCTCTCTAGGTTTCTTCCTAGGTTCCTGCCTTTCTAGGGAGTTTTTCCTAGCCACCGTGCTTCTACATCTGCATTGCTTGCTGTTTGGGGTTTTAGGCTGGGTTTCTGTATAGCACTTTGTGACATCGGCTGATGTAAAAATGGCTTTATAAATACATTTGATTGATTTATTGATTGATTGACTTCAGTCATTTTCTATTAAGATATCTTTAATTTTACTCCAGTATGAGCAGTACTGCATAATGGAGTTGTATGGAGTGTTGGTCCCCTGGGGTCACACTGGTATGTATGGAGAATATTGGGACAAAGTGGGGTTGGCAGGCACCAGATGTAGTAGAGCCTGAGCCTCAGGCTGCATGCCACTTCCCATAGACACTGCAGGTAGGCTGGGATGAGACCTAGTGAAGGCATGGCTTCCTGGCTCAGAGGCAGACCTGGGTTCAAATAATATTGGATTTTTTTTCAAATATTGTACCTGTGCTTGATGAACCTTTCCTGTTGGAATGCAAAGTCTCAAAAGTGCAAACCTCTAACACCTGGCGCTCCATGCAGACTGCATCAAACGCTCAAAGTATATGACAGATTTCAAATAGTATTTGAACCCAAGCCTCCTTAGAGGAGGTCTGAGGGGAGGATGAGCGACATGTAAGTCAAAAGAATGTGCCTGCAAGAGGCATTATATAAGGCTATTAAACTGTCACTGTCTAGAAGGATGCAACCTTTGTTTGCGACCGCTGAAAATCAATTTTTCATGTTTGTTTCTGGCGAGGAAGTAGCACTGTACTATGTCTCTCCTTTGTTAGAGAGCATGGGGAAATGTTTTTGCTCCTTCTTTTTTCTCTCACTCTCTTTTACAGAAAGATACACAATGAAAAACATGTAGCTTGCAAGCAACATTAAAATGGTTTGGCCTACGTATAACTACTGCCCCTTACCTATATATTATATGTTGACGCGTGTGTCTGATTTCTATATAATTTGGGGTGTAATGTTTGGGTGACTGTCAATTTAAGTACTTATTTGCATTGAGAATTCAAATGAACATACTGGGAGTCCAGTACATAAACCAGATGTTGATGCATTTTCAGTGCAATTAGGAAAGAACCATTCAGCCGAGTGAAGTTTAATCCAGTATTGTCTGAGTTCAAACCCTGCCAGCCGTAGTGTAGGTGAGAGGGAGTTGATGAGTGAGACCACCTCAGTCTTCTGTGTCCTCCTAACTCCTATTTGTTGTCTCTCTGTGGACACCCAGTGCCGCTTCTAGCCTTTTGGGGGCCCCAAGCGAGATTTGGCCGGGGCTAGCAATTACCTAGCAATCCCCACAAAATGTAGCTGCCATGGGCTAATTGAGGGACATAACAAGTGGAAAACTGCTGATGCACTACCAAATTTCGAAATTGCACCTTGTGTATTCTACTATTCTAACTCTCAACAGTAAGTTGAGACCTTGACTGAGTTCCTTTTTTTGTGTGTGTGTAACAGTATAACTTTAAACCGTCTCCTCGCCCCGACACGGGCGCGAACCAGGGACCCTCTGCACACATCAACAACAGTCACCCACGAAGCATCGTTACCCATCGCTCCACAAAGGTCACGGCCTCTGCAGAGCAACACTACTTCTAGGTTTCAGAGCAAGTGACGTAACTGATTGAAACGCTAGTAGCGCGTACCCGCTAACTATTTCACATCCGTTACACTCACCCCCCTTTCAACCTCCTCCTTTTCCGCAGCAACCAGTGATCCGGGTCACGGCACCAATGTAACAGTATAACTTTAAACCGCCCCCACGCGCGCGAACAAGGGACCCTCTACACACATCAACAACAGTCACCCACGAAGCATCGTTACCCATCGCTCCACAAAGGCCACGGCCTCTGCAGAGCAAGGGGCAACACTACTTCTAGGTTTCAGAGCAAGTGACGTAACTGATTGAAACGCTAGTAGCGCGTACCCGCTAACTAGCTAGCCATTTCAGAGTGTGTGGGGCCCTACACGCAGCGCCTAGTCTGCTTATAGGAAGAGGCGGCTCTGTTGACACCTTCAGATGGAATTGAGATTCAGGCCAACCACTCAATAGAATTCTTACCATTTAAAAACAAATCTTTCCTCCTATTTGAAGATAGTACAAAATTACAATACAATCACTCCAGCTTAATTTAAGATTGCATTATCTTTCCCTCTTCTCTATATACATCACTCTTAAGTGCACACACACCACGTGGGAAAATGGACTGTCTGACAGACAGCATTAAGCATTTAAAAGTCCCTGTCAACACACCTCTTTCATACACTTAAATACTATGTAACCTTATCATTTATTTAACCATATCACTACGGATTAATTGTAGGTGGCATTGTTTGTTTGTTTTGAGCAATATGATTCAGTTTGTAAAGTAAGTTCAAACCATGGGACAAAGTCTTATGTATGAGTTAAAGTGTATGAGTTCTAGAGATAAAGTGTGATCAGAAAAACACAATAAAACTTTGTAACAGTGGCAAGAGTGCTTGGCAAGAGTACGTTTGAGTGCTCTAGTGTGTTTCCTGTGATCCCTGTTGGGGGTGGATGGTTGCATGTCAACTCAGGATCCTAAAAAGAAAGCCGCTGCCCCTTTTGCACGACAACCACAATCTGTTCCTGCTGCTGTTCACGCTCATTGCATGGAATAAATACGGCACCTTGTGATTCATACAACCCGTCTTCACCAGAGGAGCGTAAAACAGCCCACAGCAGGTCTGAGAGTGAAGCTCCGGCTGCTGCTGCATCCTATAAGTACAGCTGAAGGGTGGAGAGGAGTACACTACCTCCTCCTGATTCACTGGAGATACATAATCATCTATTCAGGAATCCTACCTCCAGCTAGAGTTAGTGCGTGCTGGGCCTGGGACACTGGGACCCTTGGGATGCTTTGTGTTGTTTTTGCAATACATTTCAAATTGGCTCAAGGCAATTATACACATAGACCTACCTTTGTTCAAGGCTTTCAAAATCAATGTCTGTTGTTTGGAATAAGGTGTTGTTCGTGTTCATATTGGACCATGTGAGTTGCATTTAGCCGTAATCAGCATGTTAAAACCTTTCATTGCACTATGCCTACCATTTATCCTGCTTAGAGAACCTGTTTACCTCTACAGCCCAACACTTTTCATTGGCAAGGAAAAAACTGATCTCCAGCCCCTTGTGATCTCAATTTCCTGTGGTAGTACCAGTCACTGAGAATTTAAGGCATGTCACCGGCTTCAATGATTGGCCCAACAGTCTACAGCCAATGTCCTTCCTGCCACCAATTCATGACCCGTCAACCCCAATACTGCTACCAATCCAACAGCCACACAACACACAACGCAGAACAAATGCCCTGATGTCACAGTCAGTCCAGGCATCCCATTCTGCTCTCATAACACTGGCATCCCATTTATCCTGGAATGAGGACAAGACAAATTATGGTATTCAGGAATAACAAGGTTTTTACTCTTTCCCCTGATCCAGAAAATTAAGGATTGTATGCTTTCTACAAGATTAACTAACCAGTATTCATATTTTTGGTTGAATTTGAAATCTCTCTCAAATGCTTGTCGGAAATGTGTGTTTGTCGAGTGTATTGTCTTTACAGCTGTATGCCAACATCCCAAGTGATTGATTCTTCAATGGGAGAATGTAATTATGGTCTGTACCATCACAAAGCTCATAGAACAGCAGTAAGCACTGATGTCTCAGAGGAGATTTCATAAGGTCATTACTCGATAGCTGGGAATCTCGAGCTCAGAAAACATGTTCCCCTTCATTGTTGTTTAGAAATGTTTATGGGACAGACACACAACTGAAACATTCAGCATTACAGTCCTATATTAGTCCCATCTAATGTGTGTATCTATGCATTGTGTATCTATGTACAAGGCCATCCCATTAAATTGAGTTTTGTGTAGTTTTAAATAACAATCTCTGTAGTTTTAAAAGGCGCTCTGTTTAGTTTTAAAAGGCGCTCTGTGTAGTTTTAAATGGTGCCCTGTTTAGTTTTAAAAGGCACTCTGTGTAGTTTTAAATGGCGCTCTGTTTAGTTTTAAAAGGCGCTCTGTGTAGTTTTAAATGGCGCTCTGTTTAGTTTTAAAAGGCGCTCTGTGTAGTTTTAAAAGGCGCTCTGTTTAGTTTTAAATGGTGCCCTGTTTAGTTTTAAAAGGCGCTCTGTGTAGTTTTAAAAGGCGCTCTGTTTAGTTTTAAATGGTACCCTGTTTAGTTTTAAATTGCGCTCTGTGTAGTTTTAAATGGCGCTCTGTTTAGTTTTAAAAGGCGCTCTGTGTAGTTTTAAATGGCGCTCTGTGTAGTTTTAAATGGCGCTCTGTTTAGTTTTAAAAGGCGCTCGGTGTAGTTTTAAATGGCGCTCTGTGTAGTTTTAAATGGTGCCCTGTTTAGTTTTAAAAGGCGCTCTGTGTAGTTTTAAATGGCGCTCTGTTTAGTTTTAAAAGGCGCTCTGTGTAGTTTTAAATGGTGCCCTGTTTAGTTTTAAAAGGCGCTCTGTGTAGTTTTAAATGGTGCCCTGTTTAGTTTTAAAAGGCGCTCTGTGTAGTTTTAAATGGTGCCCTGTTTAGTTTTAAAAGGCGCTCTGTGTAGTTTTAAATGCGCTCTGTTTAGTTTTAAAAGGCGCTCTGTGTAGTTTTAAATGGCGCTCTGTTTAGTTTTAAAAGGCGCTCTGTTTAGTTTTAAATGGTACCCTGTTTAGTTTTAAATTGCGCTCTGTGTAGTTTTAAATGGCGCTCTGTTTAGTTTTAAAAGGCGCTCTGTGTAGTTTTAAATGGCGCTCTGTGTAGTTTTAAATGGCGCTCTGTTTAGTTTTAAAAGGCGCTCGGTGTAGTTTTAAATGGCGCTCTGTGTAGTTTTAAATGGTGCCCTGTTTAGTTTTAAAAGGCGCTCTGTGTAGTTTTAAATGGCGCTCTGTTTAGTTTTAAAAGGCGCTCTGTGTAGTTTTAAATGGTGCCCTGTTTAGTTTTAAAAGGCGCTCTGTGTAGTTTTAAATGGTGCCCTGTTTAGTTTTAAAAGGCGCTCTGTGTAGTTTTAAATGGTGCCCTGTTTAGTTTTAAAAGGCGCTCTGTGTAGTTTTAAATGCGCTCTGTTTAGTTTTAAAAGGCGCTCTGTGTAGTTTTAAATGGCGCTCTGTTTAGTTTTAAAAGGCGCTCTGTGTAGTTTTAAAAGGCGCTCTGTTTAGTTTTAAATGGTGCCCTGTTTAGTTTTAAAAGGCGCTCTGTTTAGTTTTAAAAGGCGCTCTGTGTAGTTTTAAAAGGCGCTCTGTTTAGTTTTAAATGGTACCCTGTTTAGTTTTAAATGGCGCTCTGTGTAGTTTTAAATGGCGCTCTGTTTAGTTTTAAAAGGCGCTCTGTGTAGTTTTAAATGGCGCTCTGTGTAGTTTTAAATGGTGCCCTGTTTAGTTTTAAAGGCGCTCTGTGTAGTTTTAAATGGTGCTCTGTGTAGTTTTAAAAGGCGCTCTGTGTAGTTTTAAATGGTGCCCTGTTTAGTTTTAAAAGGCGCTCTGTTTAGTTTTAAATGGTGCCCTGTTTAGTTTTAAAAGTCGCTCGGTGTAGTTTTAAAAGGCGCTCTGTGTAGTTTTAAATGGTGCCCTGTTTAGTTTTAAATGGCGCTCTGTTTAGTTTTAAAAGGCGCTCTGTGTAGTTTTTATTCTAAAGGACTAGAGCTACAGTGCCTTGCAAAAGTATTCATCCCCCTTGGCGTTCTTCCTATTTTGTTGCATTACAACCTGTTATTTAAATGGATTTATATTTGGATTGCATGTAATGGACATACACAAACTAGTCCAATTTGGTGAAGTGAAATGGAAAAAAATTACTTGTTTAAATTTTGGGGGAAAAAATACAAAACGGAAAAGTGGTGCTTGCATATGTAGAATATGCAGAATATGCAGAATATGCAACACCACTAAGCAAGGGGCACCACCAAGCAAGCGGCACCATGAAGACCAAGGAGCTCTCCAAACAGGTCAGGAACAAAGTTGTGGAGAAGTACAGATCAGGATTGGGTTATAAAAAAATATCAGGAACTTTGAACATCCCACGGAGCACCATTAAATCCATTATAAAAAAATTGAAAGAATATGGCGCCACAACAAACCTGCCAAGAGAGGGCCACCCACCAAAACTCACGGACCAGGCAAGGAGGGCATTAATCAGAGAGGCAACAAAGAGACCAAAGATAATCCTGAAGGCCACCACTCCGTAGTGGAGATCGGAGTATCTGTCCATAGGACCACTTTAAGCCGTACACTCCACAGAGCTGGGCTTTACGGAAGAGTGGCCAGAAAAAAAACATTGATTAGAGGAAAAAATAAGCATACACATTTGGTGTTCGCCAAATGGCATGTGGGAGACTCCCCAAACATATGGAAAAAGGTACTCTGGTCAGATGAGACTAAAATTGAGCTTTTTGGCCATCAAGGAAAACACTGGTGCAAACCCAACACCTCTGTTCACCCCGAGAACATCATCCCCACAGTGAAGCATGGTGGTGGCAGCATCATGCTGTGGGGATGTTTTTCATCTGCAGGGATTGGGAAACTGGTCAGAATTGAAGGAATGATGGATGGCGCTAAATACAGGAAAATTCTTGAGGGAAACCTGTTTCAGTCTTCCAGAGATTTGTTAGGCTGCATTTGTCCACATGTTACAATGCCCTGGGATTTGGTTGGGCTGCATTTGTCCACATGGTATAATGCCCTGGGATTTGGTTGGGCTGCATTTGTCCACATGTTATAATACCCTGGGATTTGGTTGGTCTGCATTTGTCCACATGTTATAATACCCTGGGATTTGGTTGGGCTGCATTTGTCCACATGTTATAATACCCTGGGATTTGGTTGGGCTGCATTTGTCCACATGTTATAATGCCCTGGGATTTAGTTGGGCTGCATTTGTCCACATGTTATAATACCCTGGGATTTGGTTGGGCTGTATTTGTCCACATGTTATAATGCCCTGGGATTTGGTTGGGCTGCATTTGTCCACATGTTATAATGCCCTGGGTTTTGATTGGGCTGTATTTGTCCACATGTTATAATACCCTGGGATTTGGTTGGGCTGTATTTGTCCACATGTTATAATGCCCTGGGATTTGGTTGGGCTGCATTTGTCCACATTTAATAGCACATACTATATCATACTCACGTGTGACTGAGCGATGAAACAAAGGTGGTGTAGCGAGAATTACTGTCCTGACACTGACATCAAATGTTGAATACAAGAAGCAGTTGACCTGCTTTACCACTACTAGGGCATTGGAAATAGAACAGCCACTGAGGAGTGCTGCACGCTCAGTTAAAAGCACGCTCAGTTAAAAGCACTGGCACAGCTCTCTTTGCAAAGCCTTGACAAGATTCACTATGCAGCTTTTGAATGATTCTCTCCTATGTATACTTCCATTCACAATATCCATAACTCAGGCTTCCTGAAAACAAAAGTACCGGTAGTCCAATTTCAATTCAGCATTTCATAGAGATTGTAATCACCCGAACCAAAAGGAGGAGAATCGTTTGTTGGTAAATTAACTCATATATCAGCATGAGAGTTATTGGAGCTGAGGTGGACCCAAGAGTAAATATTTCCGCCAGATCCTGCAAACTGTAGCTTAAAATGAATAAACACACAGTCTTGCCACGTTGGTTTGGACTTTTGAAGCAAACACAAAAGACAAATGTAACACAGTGCAATGTGCATGCTAGTTAGCTAATGGGTGATTTGTCCTAGCTAATTAGCCTGTCATCCATTAGAAAATAATGGCTTTGTCAAAATAAGCCCCCAGTGACACCACAAGCACCATAACCTTTTCTAAAGTGCTTAACAGGTTGAAGTTTATTGGGATATCTTGTCCTGGAGGCAGAACTTAGCGACTTCCGCTAGATGGGCCAGCTGCAAAGGGAAAATTGGCTATATTGTAAGAATGTATGACAACAGAAGTTCACTTTTTGGGCTTAATTTAAGGTCAGGGTTAGGTATTAGGGTTACCAATGTGGTTAGGGTTAAGGTTAGGGTTAAGGTTAGGGTTAAAGTTAGGTTTAAAATCAGAGTGTATGACTTAGTAGCTGTGCCAGCTAGTGACCACTCTGCAGAGCTGCCTCCAGAACAAGATTCATGATGAAAAACAGTAACCTGCAAGAGGTTAGGGAAAGTTGGTCATTTTTTTCAGTGACTAGTTACAAAGAACACACACAGTTCTACATAGAATATACGTATATTGCCCAAGCCCTCCTCCCTATCTTGTTTTGTTCCAGTAAACAACCATTACTCTGTACCGCAATTATCCATACAAAGGCTATAAAAAGGGACAAAACCTTTTGCAATGTTTCATTAGACCTACATTTACAAAGCTCAAAAGTGGAACAAAGCAGAGGTAGAAGTGGAGGAGGGTGTTGTTGATGACTCACCAATCATGTGAATGGAAGTCCTTCCAGGCCGTGTCACATGGTGCTGCTGTAGCTGTATGGTCTCATAGAAGGTGGCCTGGCAGAGCTGGATGGTCGTCCCACTGACCCAGAGGACCAGGCAAAGCAGCCAGGACATGACAGCACACATCTGCTATAGCGGGGGAGGACAGGGGGGGGACACAGTCAATGTCATAGGTCATCATGTCACACACAGAAACACACACGCAAGCACAGATGCACTCATGACCAAATGAAAGCACACACACGCGCACACACACACACACACACACACAGAAACACACAGAGAAAACCATGTCCTGGCACATTGACCCAATGAACTTCCACATAAACCTCATAATAAACAGTGTATCATTCAGCGTGATAATCCAAGGTAGCTTAGCAGTTCAGACGTATTTTTCCGTGTTGTCGTGTCGTGTCCTGTATATATATATATTTACACCTTTTCTTCACATATCTTTTATTTATTTTATTATCCAAGAACTCAACTACAAAAGCTTTCCTGCAAAAGCTTTCCTGCAACCCGCTTCACCAATTACAATAAGTACTATTCACCTCAATCTGAAAGTCCATCGTGGAAGATAGCCAGGGGCTAATTCAGAAGCTAGCCTGAAAGCTAATCCAGAAGCTACTCCGATAGCTAGCCAGAAGCTAATCTGTAGCTGCCCCGAAATTAGCCGGTTTGCTGGCTAGCGTTGGTGTTTCAGCTGCCCACGTTTTGCGGTCATCAGCTATTCCTCTAGCTCGATAATCTACCGGCACTTTAGTGCAACGCGACTCGGACCGGAGCATTCCGGGACTTTTTTTCTCTCAGTTTCCCCGGATTCCAACCGCAGCCTCAGCCTCTATTTTGCACCTTGATTTCGCAGCTAGCTAGCTGCATACCGTGTGACTATTGGCTTACGTCGACCCCGGAGCTAACTCAAATCATGCTGGAGCTAGCCAGCTGAGGAGTTCCATCACCATCCGGACCCGCTTCTTTGTTGCTGCTGCAGATACGGAACCCCACCGGGCCTTCACGACTGACTGCCGACGTTATCTGCCCGAGGGATTTATCCAACCGGCACCTCCGTCCCGGCGTTACCTGAACGCTCATCTGAGGCCCGCTAATCGTTAGCTGTCTTATCGGCTGCTATCTGAACAAAACCCCACTACACGGAACCTACCGACGGAAACGCACGAGGTATCTACAAACAGACCTCCATCCTATGCTGCTACCGATAGCCATATACCCGGCCAGCTGTCTGGATCGCCACGACCCCAACCAACCTCTACTCACTGGACCCTTATTTATCACTCGATTAAGCTTGCCTCTCCTTAATGTAAATATGCCTTGTCCATTGCTGTTCTGGTTAGTGTTTATTGGCTTATTTCACTGTAGAGATTCTAGCCCTGCTCTCTATACCATATCCAACCCTGCAGTTCCACCACCCACATATGCGATGACATCACCTGGTTTCAATGATGTTTCTAGAGACAAGATCTCTCTCATCATCACTCAATACCTAGGTTTACCTCCACTGTATTCACATCCTACCATACCTTTGTCTGTACATTATTCCTTTAAACTATTTTATCGCCCCCAGAAACTTCCTTTTACTCTCTGCTCTGGTAGCTCTAGGCGACCAATTCTCATAGCTTTTAGCCGTACTATTATCCTACTTCTCCTCTGTTCCTCTGGTGATGTAGAGGTGAATCCAGGCCCTGCAGTACCTGGCTCCACTCCTATTCCCCAGGCGCTCTCTTTTGATGACTTCTGTAACCGTAATAGCCTTGGCTTCATGCATGTTAACATTAGGAGCCTCCTCCCTAAGTTTGTTTTGTTCACTGCTTTAGCACACTCTACCAACCCGGATGTATTAGCCGTGTCTGAATCCTGGCTTAGAAAGACCACCAAAAATTCAGACATTTTTATCCCCAATTACAATATTTTCAGACAAGATAGAACGGCCAAAGGGGGCGGTGTTGCAATCTACTGCAAAGACTGCCTGCAGAGTTCTGTTATACTATCCAGGTCTGTTCCCAAACAATTTGAACTTCTACTTTTAAAAATCCACCTCTCTAAAAACAAGTCTCTCACCGTTGCCGCCTGCTATAGACCACCCTCTGCCCCCAGCTGTGCTCTGGACACTATATGTGAACTGATTGCCCCCCATCTATCTTCAGAGCTCGTGCTGCTAGGCGACCTAAATTTGAACATGCTCAACACCCCAGCCACCCTACAATCTAAGCTTGATGCCCTCAATCTCACACAAATTATTAATGAACCTACCAGGTACCACCCCAATTCCGTAAACACGGGTACCCTCATAGATATCATCCTAACAAACTTGCCCTCCAAATACACCTCTGCTGTTTTTAACCAAGATCTCAGCGATCACTGCCTCATTGCCTGCATCCGTAATGGGTCAGCGGTCAAACGACCTCCACTCATCACTGTCAAACGCTCCCTGAAACACTTCAGCGAGCAGGCCTTCCTAATTGACCTGGCCGGGGTATCCTGGAAGGATATTGATCTCATCCCGTCAGTAGAGGATGCCTGGTCATTTTTTAAAAATGCCTTCCTCACCATCTTGAATAAGCATGCCCCATTCAAGAAATTTAGAACCAGGAACAGATATAGCCCTTGGTTCTCTCCTGACCTGACTGCCCTTAACCAACAGAAAAACATCCTATGGCGTTCTGCATTAGCATCGAACAGCCCCCGTGATATGCAACTTTTCAGGGAAGCCAGAAACCAATATACACAGGCAGTTAGAACAGCCAAGGCTAGCTTTTTCAAGCAGAAATTTGCTTCCTGCAACACAAATTCAAAAAAGTTCTGGGACACCGTAAAGTCCATGGAGAATAAGAACACCTCCTCCCAGCTTCCAACCGCTCTGAAGATAGGAAACACTGTCACCACCGACAAATCCACTATAATTGAGAATTTCAATAAGCATTTTTCTACGGCTGGCCATGCTTTCCACCTGGCTACCCCTACCCGGGAAAACAGCACTGCCCTCCCCTCTGCTACTCGCCCAAGCCTTCCCCATTTCTCTTTCTCCCAAATACAGTCAGCTGATGTTCTTAATGAGCTGCAAAATCTGGACCCTTACAAATCAGCCGGGCTAGATAATCTGGACCCTTTCTTTCTAAAACTATCTGCTGAAATTGTTGCCACCCCTATTACTAGCCTCTTCAACCTCTCTTTCGTGTCGTCTGAGATACCCAAAGATTGGAAAGCAGCTGCGGTTATCCCCCTCTTCAAAGGGGGGGACACCCTTGACCCTAACTGCTACAGACCTATATCTATCCTACCCTGCCTTTCTAAGGTCTTCGAAAGCCAAGTCAACAAACAGATTACCGACCATTTCGAATCACACCACACCTTCTCCGCTATGCAATCTGGTTTCAGAGCTGGTCATGGGTGCACCTCAGCCACGCTCAAGGTCATAAACGATATCGTAACCGCCATCGATAGGAAACAATACTGTGCAGCCGTATTCATTGACCTGGCCAAGGCTTTTGACTCTGTCAATCACCACATCCTCATTGGCAGACTCGACAGCCTTGGTTTCTCTAATGATTGCCTCGCCTGGTTCACCAACTACTTCTCTGATAGAGTTCAGTGTGTCAAATCGGAGGGTCTGTTGTCCGGGCCTCTGGCAGTCTCTATGGGGGTGCCACAGGGTTCAATTCTTGGACCGACTCTCTTCTCTGTTTACATCAATGATGTCGCTCTTGCTGCTGGTGATTCTCTGATCCACCTCTACGCAGACGACACTATTCTGTATACTTCTGGCCCTTCTTTTGACACTGTGTTAACAACCCTCCAGGCGAGCTTCAATGCCATACAACTCTCCTTCCGTGGCCTCCAACTGCTCTTAAATACAAGTAAAACCAAATGCATGCTCTTCAACCGATCGCTGCCTGCTCCGGCCCGCCTGTCCAACATCACTACTTTGGACGGCTCTGACTTAGAATATGTGGACAACTACAAATACCTAGGTGTCTGGTTAGACTGTAAACTCTCCTTCCAGACCCACATCAAACATCTCCAATCCAAAGTCAAATCTAGAATTGGCTTCCTATTCCGCAACAAAGCATCCTTTACTCATGCTGCCAAACATACCCTTGTAAAACTGACCATCCTACCAATCCTCGACTTCGGTGATGTCATTTACAAAATAGCCTCCAAAACCCTACTCAATAAATTGGATGCAGTCTATCACAGTGCCATCCGTTTTGTCACCAAAGCCCCATATACTACCCACCACTGCGACCTGTACACTCTCGTTGGCTGGCCCTCGCTTCATACTCGTCGCCAAACCCATTGGTTCCAGGTCATCTACAAGACCCTGCTAGGTAAAGTCCCCCCTTATCTCAGCTCGCTGGTCACCATAGCAGCACCTACCCGTAGCACGCGCTCCAGCAGGTATATCTCTCTAGTCACCCCCAAAACCAATTCTTCCTTTGGACGCCTCTCCTTCCAGTTCTCTGCTGCCAATGACTGGAACGAACTACAAAAATCTCTGAAACTGGAAACACCTATCTCCCTCACTAGCTTTAAGCACCAGCTGTCAGAGCAGCTCATAGATTACTGCACCTGTACATAACCCATCTACAATTTAGCCCAAACAACTACCTCTTTACCTACTGTATTTATTTATTAATTTATTTTGCTCCTTTGCACCCCATTATTTCTGTCTCTACTTTGCACTTTCTTCCAATGCAAACCAACCATTCCAGTGTTTTTTTTAGTTTTTATTTTACTTGCTGTGTTGTACTCACTTCGCCTCCATGGCCTTTTTATATTTTTATTTATTTATACATATATCTGTTTGCCTTCACCTCCCTTATCTCACCTCACTTGCTCACATTGTATATAGACTTATTTTTTTATCTTTTTCACTGTATTATTGACTATATGTTTGTTTTTACTCCATGTGTAACTATGTGTTGTTGTATGTGTCGAACTGCTTTGCTTTATCTTGGCCAGGTCGCAATTGTAAATGAGAACGTGTTCTCAATTTGCCTACCTGGTTAAATAAAGGTTAAATAAATAAATAATAAAAAAATAATCAACTGCTCATTTGTGATCTTTTTATTCCTATCCTATTTTGTCCATGAGCCACAGCGCAGCAGCAAATGTCGAATGGTCCCTGGAGATTCTATGCAGCTGAGATTTCCCCTGATAGGCTGAATCCCCCTCTTCAACTCCTGACTATCTCTTCTTGCCTGCCTTTAAACCAAAATTTGAAATAAAAGAGATAAGATTTCTCTCCTGGTTCGCAGGCAGTTAGCTGCCAACTCTTTTCTATGGGTGTCTTTTGGATGTCACAAGGCTGTGAAAGTGACAGAACCATAATGGGAATCAACAATCATGTAATGTCTGTCACAAAGCTGTTTAGATAAAGGGGCTTCAAGACACATACAGATCCCAGGTTAAGGTTAGGGTTGGGTTGAGAATGATTCAATATTTTAAATAATTGCCTCTGTAAAAATATATTGACATCATCAAACGTTGTGGTGATAGCATTCAATTGTGATTGTATTCAATAGATTACAAAATTATTCATTTTTAGTGAAGCTTGTGAAAGAGAAAATAGCTTTCGGGCAGGTGCCTTTGTCATGTAATTAGATTTTTTATTAGATTCAGTTTCAGTGTTGTTTTTTTCTCAGTTATAATCTAAATAATTACCACTGTCAACATATCTTTACATCAACAAACTAGAGGTGTTGCCTGCAAGCAGTGTTTCTGTTCAACAAATTACAAAATGTGAATTTTTTTAAGGAGCATGTCAAAGGAAAATGTGCTTTTATGCAGGTGTCTTTAATAGGTAATGAGATTTTGTATTAGATTAGGTTTTAGATATTTTTTTGAATGTAGCCTACTGTGTCTGTGTGAAATCTGAGTAGAGTGTGCTTCCGCCTTGGATTGGCTTTCAATGATAGTGCTTCAGAGAAAAACATGTAGCTGGCCTTTTATTATTCATTCCACATATCCTACAGTATAGATATAGGATCTTCATTTGAGCCAGTTTGCTACAGCAATAAAGAATTCCTGCAGTAACAGGAAATTGAATTATTATGTGGATTATAATTAATGAACATTTTTGTAGGGGTTGATACATTTTTTGTGAGGGAAAATCAAGACTGAAATGTCTAAATCCAAATTAAAAACTTCATAAGCCTTTTTAAACCTTAAATACATTACAAGTGTTACATTTCCTACATTGCAGGAGAAACTCTCCTGCAACAGGGTGATCACATTATGATCCTATCGTAGTTCAGCCTAGATATTAAAGTCTCTGTTTTCCCTGTTTAAAGGACCTTACGTCTGTAAAAAGGTGTGATAGTCTGCAAAACACATAACATGTATTTTCTTTCTAATGCACTATCGATGTTCTCATGTGTGTTTATGTACAGTAAAGTACTGTACATAACATAATTGGCCCAGAAAATTTCCAAAAACTGTCAGTACATTTGATAGTTCAATACATTATGTATTTCAACAGACTGGATGTAACCTTTGGAATAAATCAGCCTTGGGATAAAAGAGGAACATGAAATCCACAAGATTATGCAAACAGTAAATATTGTAAAAGTAATGTTACTACAAATGCAAGCAAAAGTATGTCATAAAAACAGAGCACAGTACTTTTAAGGAATTTGCTTAACGGATAACTACGTACAAACTCACTTAAATCTCAGTGATGCAGATTTTATGAAACTGTCTCCATATTTGTTCATGTAAATTCCCTTGGGTACAATTTTATTTCTACTTCCATCGAAACACTAAACAGCTCTCCTCCTTTATACAGTAAATCTCCTACCTGAGTAAAGATCCTGGTAATCCTGGCAGAGTAAATAATTATTCTATCACATTATCTTAAATCCATCCATCCCGAAGCTGATGTGAATCCCCCCACAACTTTATCCTTGATTTAGGTGTAGACTCCCAAACTCCTCTGACACTTCACGGCTTGCCCTTCTTCACTTTGTCTGAGAACGACCAACAGCAATGAGCACAGAGACTGAAACAGATTTAGAGCCTTGCCATTTCCTCCTTTGAAATATCACTGTATTCCCTCGAGGAGACCCTGGCACTGACACAGAATAGATTTGCCTCTTTGCGTTTACAGGCACATACAGAGTGATCCTTAATTAACTGCTGTAGAATCTCCCCTCTCGCTCTCTCTTTCTCTCTTTCTCTTTCTCTCTCGCTCTGTCCGTCTGCGTCCTCCTCCCATTGACAGGCAGTCTCTGAACACACGTTCTAGCTCTGTCCCCCTCAGCGAGCACTAAGTAATGACTGTTCCTCTACAGCCTGCCTGAGTGTAAAGACTATCAGGTCTTAAAGCAAGATTGCCCCAGTATCACACTGAAACGGCAAGGTACCTTATGGTCAGTCCTGATTATCAGCCTCCCACCATTGGAAATCAACACGGGTGGTCTCACATAGGAACACCCACTTAAGAACACCTATAGACACTTACATAGATTATATTTACCTAGTACATCTTACACAGATTTTTTGATGCACTTCTCCCCACAGCATAACATGGTAATATGACACACAAGTGGGTGCAATCAAACCAGGCTACATTTCATATAGGGCAATTCCATGCAAAGAGAGTGATGCTGAGACTCAGATTTTCACTTTAAAATGTATGCAAAAAAAATTAAAACAATGATTGAAAAGTTGAACAAACCATAAAACTCTATGCACATGGGCAACTTTTGACAATTTCCACTGAATATTTTGCCAAAACACATTTACTTGAAGAACGGTGCAGATGCAATGTTGTGCTGTGCCGGTTTGTGCTGTTGTTGTGCCGTCATTTTGTCACTAAACTTTGGATCTGCATAGAGTTGGCTGTTTTGTTTAACTTTGTAATCATTGGTTTTTGTTTGGCATGCATTTTGTGAAAAATCTAAGTCTCAGTATCACTCTGTTACCATCTAATTGCCCTGTACATTTCATATGCTTTATCCTCTTCATGGTGACTGCAGATAATATATATTCATAACCAAATCGCCACCCATTAGAAATAAGAAGTTTAAAGAAGAGAGCTGAAATCAACCTTCTGGTGAAGGATCATTAACCATAGGCTGTTCATAAACTGCATGGCTGAGAGGGATATTCAAATAGTCAAGATCATCAGTCACGTGATGGTTTAATGGCTACCATAGGAAATAAGGGGTAAGTGCCATTACAGGGAGTAAGTCAGCCCTGATCAGTATGTGTGGAAGACAGTAAGGCCGAGAGAGGCTGTCCTCCTTCCTCTATACCCACGGTATGACTGAAAGCCAGCTCCACTCCTCCACTGCATTGTTTCTAAGCTTTATCGCTGGTATACAGAACACGCCCCCGGCCCTGAAATCACACTGCTCTAAAAGTGGTGAAAACATTTTCAGCTTGATTGGAAAGGTGAGGTTCATTCCCATGGAGGCCAAGGAGTGAATAAAAACTTGGAACAAGAGGAGAAAGTGTGACACTCTCCTCTCAGGGGTTATGGGCATAATGTCACTTTGAATGAGCGTCTCTGCTGAGAGGCTATGTAATAATCAACACTCTGATGGGGATGGAGGAGACACGATGTGAAGAACAGGATAACAGAGAAACAAACAGAGACAACTTAAATATCTTGGAGCAGAATCAGAGTTAGACAATCATTCCCAGCCTCAGACATCTTCAGCACGCAGCCCACAACAGGGCTCTTTTAACATTGAATGAATGAGATTTGTCTTTGACAGCGTTAGGAGCGAACGATATGCTTCAAAGCTCCATTGGATTAAGCTACTTTGTCAAAGCAGTGCAAAAATGCAAGGATCTCATTGAAAAACAATAAGTCCTGGCATCAACCAAGCACACGTTAAGTCAAAGCTGAATGCTCAGTCCCAGGCTAGTAAATTCTCTAGTATCCGAGGGACTATTATTTTTCTTTATTGTGACAATATGACTTATATGACTATACCTTAATGATATACAGGTAACTGCCAAAATAAAGGAAACACCAACATAACATTCCAGAACAGCTTAAATGCATCTTGGCATAGATTTTACAAGGCTCTGGAACTCTATTGGAGGGATGTGACACCCCTCTTCCATAATTTGGGGGTGGTAAACAGTCTCAGGCGCCGCTGAAGAATTTCTCATAAGTGTTGAATTGGGTTGAGATCTGGTGACTGAGACACACACACATACACACATTTTAAACCCCCTATGCGCCTATGAGAACCCTCTTGCAAAGTCACTGAGATCTCTTCTTCTAGCCACGATAGCCAAAATAATGGGCAACTGGGCATTTTTATACATGACCTTAAGCATGATGGGATGTTGATTGCTTAATTAACTCAGGAACCACACCTGTGTTGAAGCACCTGCTTTCATTATACTTTGTATCTCTCATTTACTCAAGTGTTTCCATTATTTTGTCAGTTACCTCTATCTCAAAACCTCTCCGTGAGATGGTGGCAGTAATGCACGTGGGTCTGAACCTACTACAAAGAGTTCATAGTGGGAAAGCTTGATACCTTTACACTGAAATAAAAACTTTAACGATTGTAAATCTTCACACCATTAAATGTATTGCTATTCCACAGGTGTAGCTCAGTGAGGGGCATAGCCGTGACTGAACAGCTCCTATTTCAGCACCATTGACAGGTCTACTCACTACAGCACTATCAAGATGATCAAGTTTAGTTCTATGGACAGCTCTGTTTACTGCATCACAGTGAAGGAACCCAATTTCAGCAACCTGGACAGTTACAGCCCCAATCACTACAGCACCATGCTGGCAAAGGACAGCGCCTTGTCACTCAACATACCTGTATAGCATTAATAATCAACACACCTGCAAGGCATTCTCTAATCAACACAGTGGCATGAAGGTTCCACACCAGTGCGGCAGTTGGAAGGACACAACCACAGCGTGCCAGCAGACTCACTAATTGTGTTTTAGGTCCCTCTCTGTAGGTTCCTCAGAAGGGTAACTTATTTTAACACTTCCGGAGAAGCCAAGACGCTGCCTTAGTAAGGGAAGCCAAACGGGTAGGATCTTCAGCCACCACTTGCCTGAGGGATCTGTGAACTAGTATTTTTTAGTCTTGGTTGTGTGCTTTACTCAATGTCACCTGTATATTCAGGCACACCCAACTTTTCCCAACCTCATGGTGTGTGTTTTGTTTTTGCAACAGGAATGGGCATTCATTTCTCTGTCTTTCCCAAGACAGATTGAGGGGTTCGATTAATCCTGCCCCGGGTACCCGTGTTGGCGCGTTTGCATCAGCTGAAAGTTGATTGCATTCGATTTGGAACCGGGCTGCCTCCCGTGTGTGAAACAGGTCCCCCATTCAAAGCCCAAGGTGAGGTCCGCTCAAAACAGAAGTGATGCAATTAAGTACGATTAGGATTCAATGTTTTCCCATGCAAAATGCTTTATCTTCCTTCCCAATGTAAAATATAGTTAGAAAATGTAAACATTTATTTTATGGAAAGAGATGTTTCTGGACAATGCACCATACTGCCTTGTTGACAAAATGACAGATTGGCACAGATTACTGTTCCATTTGAGTAGGGAGCTCCACCCTCCCTGCTTTCGCCCAATGATGTAACAGGCCATAGGTCGGTTCCCCGCGGCTTAGCATAATCGAATCTGCCCATGGAGACAGACAGATACGGATTCAGAGACAAAAACAGAGATGGAGACAGACACCGAGATGGACACAGACGTTTGCAGTCTTGAGCTGTGAATGTGCCGGCCACCCTACCAGGCTCTGCTGTTCATAATCTAATTATCATTTCCTCAACTGACATTAATAAAGAGTATCATTTAAAAGCCGTTTTATTGCTGAGAAAACACTCAAGACTTTTTAAAGAGGGGGGAAAAGCCTTTCCTTTATTGTTTGGTCTAAATGCATTTTCTCAGAGGCATATCAATCACCAGTGCCAATAAACCACACTGGGAAGACAGCATGAGACAATGAGTGATTCTTTTCAACTTCCAATCATTAGCATTTTCATTGAGTGATTCTGTTTTAAGCAGCAATCGTGGCTTGTTTCTTTTAGAGGTCAACGGTAAACAGTTAGGGGCTGGTCCATCTGCATGAGCCCTCTTGCAGGTTCAGCCAAGTAATAAATATGATTATCTTTAAAGGGAGACCTAGTCTAAAAGTCTGAAAGCCAAGGCCTTGTATCTTATATTGTGGTGCGCTGATGTTGGGTAGGATCCCATCAAACCACTATTAGAATAACTGGTCTCGATCTGAGGAAGCTGGGTATTTTTAAATGTACTGCCTTCTCGTGTTTAATGGAAATTGAGTATGGCCACATTTTACACCTGATGATCTTAACATTTAATAGATTTTTGTTATGGGTGACAGTGAGACACAGTTGTAATCTTTCCCCCAGCAAACACTTCATTAACTTACCAGGCACAAACTTCACTATTCTCCCCCCGACGTGATTTCAGTTGGAAACTGAGACACAGAAGTTTAAAGGGGAACAGCACCTGCTGATTTGGCCTTGTTTTTTGGCTTGCTCCTCAAGAAATGCTCGTGGCCATGACAGAAACCAAACGTGAGTTGGCTTGGAGGTGATATGATGTGGGTGTTTCTTGGGTGTGTCTTTGCCACCACCAAGACACACCCATCTGTCAGAACCTTGCCCGCAGCTGTTTTCCCGCACTCAATCACAACAAACAAACCTCCTGCAGGTTGAGTTCAATTGCTACAGGCAGATAGATGTATGGTGAGATGCCGGAGGAAGCTCTGAATAGGTCAGTAGCCTACAGAGTAATATGAGATTGCTGAATTTATTTAGATATTCTAAACTAAGTGTTTTGATAACTTTCAAATGTAGTAACAGGTCCATATAGAATAAACAACCCTTTACATAATACCATAGCATCATTGTTCTGCTAATGTCACAATGTGCACCTTTCACCTTTCATTGCCATTCCCAGCCGATAGAGATACTGTGCATATCAATATTTTGTCTGCTGGTAATGGGGCTACACTGGCAAACATGTTAGAGTTGTCATACCTTCCTGTGTGGTGTCCTGTATACAACAGGAGTTCCCTGATCCTGGTGCAGAATACACAGGGTTTCCCACTCCCCATATTGACTGACACCATTAAATTCAATAATAAAAAAGACAATATAAGTAAAAGTTCTGTCTAGTAAAATTGGAATGCCGAGTGCTAGTTCGCTCACAAATGTAGAGATATCAATATCAAGCCTGTCAGTCTGGAGTTCATCACATCATCTTGTAAGTCTCCAAGTGCTGGCTCCATAGATGCATCTGTCAACACATACACAGTCACTGTTCTATTACCATGGCAGTTAGGATAGGTGGTATCTGACAAACAATTTGAACGTTTACGTTTGAACAAGTCAGACTAAACCTTCCTAATTCTGGTCTCCCTATCGACAACCTTGGTGAGCAGGCAAGAGGTGAGGCTGAAGGTAAGGTCTTTGCTGAAGGTAAAGTAAAAAAAAATTGACCTTTGACTAGGTTAAATGTCACCAACCTGATTAAAGTGTCCTCCCTGTTCAATTAATAGGAATGCTCACAGCGAGGGCATGTCTGTGTGATGCAGAGGGTCTTCTTGCTGGTCTTCTCTATGTTGCATGTTTGGCAGAAAACTGGACATCTCTCAAACAACTGCAGCAGGCAATCTTTATAAATAACGTAGTTCCTCATCTTAAATGTTTCTGACTCATATCGATGCCACATAGGCTGTTTTCAACGGGATTCGTTGTTTTATAGGGGGAGTCGCTCTTTAAGATGTTTACATAATATACGCTCTGGTTTTTGGTTTCTAGTAGGGCCCAGGTCTATAAAAAGACTGAGCAATATGCAAAGCCTCTCTGTATAAGTCGTCTTTTTGAGATCATTGTGGGACAATTTCCCCCATTTTTACACCTTTACCCTTTTACACCTAAGTAGTAACATCAATGCATGCACATGCAATTATTAAAGTGATGAATACAGTAGTGCAATCTTAGGCAGAAAATAAAGGACATACAGATGCATTTGTTCATAACTCACCATTCTTTTATCCCAAACTGCTGATGACAGTCTCTTGGGAGAGCAGATGCTTTGCCTTCTGGCCCAGGGCCTCACCGTTCCATCTCAGTAAGTGCCTCTGCTTCTCCCCAGATCTGCTATAACAACTCTCTATTATTCTCTTCCTGCAACCAGGTGCGGAAAAGATTCAATTATACAGTATATTATTTTCTTGCTTTTAACAATGTATCTGTAGCTTTGTTGGCCTAACTTTTTTATAGATAACGTTGACACCTTTAAGAAACTGAAGATGCTCTACAGGAATGCAAAGTACATCAAAATCATCTTGACTCCTGGACCCTGTCCTGTATTTCAAGGCTGCATTGAGACAATGGCTTATCAGTGACCCAAGCCCTGCTCAGTAAATCTCTACCATTGTGTTGCTGAGTTGTCGTAGTGCTGCTGCAAATGTACATTGGCCCAGGGGTGTTGGCAGTCACAATGTAAGTAACCTAATGTATGTCCCTCTAACTCCTCTGAATGCCTCTGTCAATCCTACAGCTATTGTATGTATCAGACCTCAGGATAAGACCCAGATGCAGACAGTTCGAAGTAACAAACGTTTATTACAAAACAGGGGACAGGCAAATGACAGGTCAAGGTCAGTAATACAAAACAGAGTCCGACCGGTACAGAACGCCAGGCAGGCTCAGGACAGGCAGAGGTCAGTAATCCAGGGCAGTGTCACAAGGTACAGAACGGCAGGCAGGCTCAGGACAGGCAGAGGTCAGTAATCCAGGGCAGTGTCACAAGGTACAGAACGGCAGGCAAGCTCAGTGCAGGCAGAATGGTCAAAACTGGGAAAACAGGGACTAGAGAGAAAAACATGAGTATGGGAAAAACACTGGTAGACGAGACAAGACGAACTGGCAACAGACAAACAGAGAACACAGGTTTAAATACATAGGGGATAATGGGGCAATTGGTGACACCTGGAGGGGGGTAGAGACAAGCACAAAGACAGGTCAAACAGATCAGGGTGTGACAGTATGCAGTAACCATGTGGCTATGAACCTGAGTTATACTGTTAGCACTGAGGCAGTTGGCCCTAGTAAGAAGTCCACTGTGTGCAGCTCACCCTGCACTATCAGCTCAAACATAAATATCTCTGTCATGTCTTCCCCTGTCAAATGCTGTTGAAGTAATATGACAACAGGTTCACTTGCCACACCTAAAGGCCATTCTTGACCGAAGCTGCTATAGACCACCAAGTGCCAACAGTGAGTATCTGGATAATATGTGTGATAAGTTACAGTGCCTTGCAAAAGTATTCATCCCCCTTGGCGTTCTTCCTATTTTGTTGCATTACAACCTGTAATCTGAACGGATTTTTATTTGGATTTCATGTAATGGATATACACAAAATAGTCCAAATTGGTGAAGGGAAATAAAAAAAATATTAAATGAAAAAGTGGTGCGTGCATATGTATTCACCCCCTTTGCTATGAAGCCCCTAAATAAGATCTGGTGAAACCAATTTCCTTCAGAATTCACATAATTCTTTTAATAAATTCCACCTATGTGACATCTAAGTGTCACATTATCTCAGTATATATATATATATACACCCAGAGTCTGCAGCACCACTAAGAAAGGGGCACCACCAAGCAAGCAGCACCATGAAGACCAAGGAGCTCTCCGAACAGGTCAGGGACAAAGTTGTGGAGAAGTACAGATCAGGGTTGGGTTATAAAAAAATATCAGAAACTTTGAACATTCCACGGAGCACCATTAAATCCATTATACATTTTTTAAAAGAATATAGCACCACAACAAACCTGCCAAGTGAGGGCCGCCCACCAAAACTCACGGACCAGGCATGGAGGGCATTAATCAGAGAGGCAACAAAGAGACCAAAGATAACCCTGAAGGAGCTGCAAAGCGCCACTGCGGAGATTGGAGTATCTGTCCATAGGACCGCTTTACGGAGAGTGACCAGAAAAAAAGCCATTGCTTGAAGAAAAAAATAAGCAAACACGGTTGGTGTTTGCCAAACGGCATGTGGGAGACTCCCCAAACATATGGCATAAGGTACTCTGGTCAGATGAGACTAAAATTGAGCTTTTTGGCCATCAAGGAAAACACTATGTCTGGCACAAACCCAACACCTCCCATCACCCCGAGGACACCATCCCCACAGTGAAGCATGGTGGTGGCAGCATCATGCTATGGGGAAGTTTTTCATCGGCAGGGACTGGGAAACTGGTCAGAATTGAAGGAATGATGGATGGCGCTAAATACAGGAAAATTCTTGAGGGAAACCTGTTTCAGTTTTCCAGAGATTTGAGACTGGGACGGAGGTTCACCTTCCAGCAGGACAATGACCCTAAGCATACTGCTAAAGCAACAGTTGAGTGGTTTAAGGGGAAACATTTAAATGTCTTGGAATGGCCTAGTCAAAGCCCAGAACTCAATCCAATTAAGAATCTGTGGTATGACTTAAAGATTGCTATACACCAGCAGAACCCATCCAACTGGAAGGAGCTGGAGCAATTTTGCCTTGAAGAATGGGCAAAAATCCCAGTGGCTAGATGTGCCAAGCTTATAGAGACATACCCCAAGAGACTTGCAGCTGTAATTGCTTCAAAAGGGGGCTCTACAAAGTATTGACTTTGCGGGGATGAATAGTTATGCACGCTCAAGTTTTCAGTTTTTTGTTTTTTCTTGCTTGTCTCACAAGAAAAAATATTTTGCATCTTCAAAGTGGTAGGCATGTTGTGTAAATCAAATGAAACAAACATCCAAAAAATGAATTTTAATTCCAGTTTGTAAGGCAACAAAATAGGAAAAATGCCAAGGGGGGTGAATACTTTCGCAAGCCACTGTATGTGATATCAACAGAGACATATATTTTCTGAGTGACATAAATACTGACTGGCTTTCATTCATCGGTGTCCCGTCCGCAGGATGGTTGAGCAAACATAGGCTAATTCAATTAGCATGAGGTTGTAAGAAACAAAAAATATTCCCAGGACATAGACATCTGACATCTGTTATGGGCAGAAAGCTTAAATTCTTGTTAATCTAGCTGCACTGTCCAATTTACAGTAGCTATTACAGTGAAAGAATACCATGCTATTGTTTGAGGAGAGTGCACAAGTATGAACTTGAAAATGTATGAATAAACCAATTGGGCACATTTGGGCAATCTTGATACAACATTTTGAATAGATGTGCAAGATTTCACTGGATCACTCTAAAACTTTGCAAATACAGTTCTGCCATCTAGTGGCCAAAGTCTAAATTGCGCCTGGGCTAGAATAATCCATTATGGCCTTTCTCTTGCATTTTAAAGATGATGGTACAAAAAAAAATACAAAACAAATGTAGTTTTTTTTTGTACTATCTTTTACCAGATCTAATGTGTTATATTGTCCTACATTCCTTTCACACTTCCACAAACTTCAAAGTGTTTCCTTTCAAATGGTATCAAGAATATACATATCCTTGCTTCAGGGCCTGAGCTAAAGGCAGGTATATTTGGGTATGTCATTTTAGGCGAAAATTTAAAAAAGGGACGGATCCTTCAAGAAAAAGCTTCAATCTATAATTTGTGCCTGCAACCTGGTTCAGGGTATCAGTCAACCTACGAGGGTATTTGCAAACAGCACAGGAATGACATCATCCACACGTATTGATCACATGTTTACCAATGCTGCAGAAATCTCCTCTTAAGCCGTATCCAAATCCATTGGATGTAGTGATCATAATATAGTAGCCATACCTAGGAAATCCAAAGTTCCAAAGGCTGTGCCTAATATAGTGTATAAGAGGTGATAGAACATGTTTTGTAGTTAGTCCTATGTTGAAGATGTAAATAATATTTGCTGGTCTGTGGTGTGTAATGAGGAGCAACCAGATGCTGCACTTGACACATTTATGAAATTGTTTACTCCAGTTACTAATAAACATTCACCCATTAAGAAAACAACTGTAAAAACTGTTAAATCCCTGGAGATTGAGGAGGAATTTCAAAATTGTGTGGTTGAGAGGGATGAGGAAAAAGGAATGGGATATAAGTCTGGCTGAACAGCCGATTGGCAAACGTACTGTAAATTGAGAAATCATGTGACTAAACTGAACAAAATGAAGAAGAAACTGTACTATGAAACAAAGATGAATGATAGTAAAAAGCTTTGGAGCACCTTAAATGAAATGATTTGGCAAAAAGTCAAACTCTGAACATTGTATCAGATGGCTCATTCATCACAAAACTCACTGATATTGCCAACTACTTTAATGCTTTTTTCATTGGCAAGATTAGCAAATTTAGGCATGACATGCCAGCAACAAATTCTGAACCTACACATCCATGCATAACTGATCAAATTATGTGACATGCATTGTAATTTTGAATTTCATAATGTGAGCGTGGAAGAGGTGGGAAAAAATGATTGTTGTCTCTCAAAAATGACAAGCCACCTGGGTCTGACAACTTGGATGGAAAATTACTGAGGATGATAGTGGACAATATTACCACTCCTATTTGCCATCTCTTCAATCTAATCCTACTGGAGGGAAGCAAAAATAATTCCGCTACTCAAGAATGGCAAAGCACCCTTTATTGGCTCAAGCAGTCGACCAATCAGCCTGTTATGAACCCTAAGCAAACTTTTGGGAAACATTGTGTTTGACCAGATACAATGTTATTTCACAATACACAAATGAACAACAGATTTTTAGCACACGTATAGGGAAGGGCATTCAACATGTACGGCGCTTACACAAATGACTGATGATTGGCTGAGAGAAATTGATAAAACTATTTTAGGATCTGTTTTGTTCAACTTCAGTGCAGATTTTGACATTATCTATCATAATCTGCTGCTGGAAAAACATATGGCTTTACATCCCCTGCTATATTGTGGATCAAGAGTTACCTGTCTAACAGAACACATACACTGTTCTTTAATGGAGGCCTCTCCAAAATAATCCAGGTAGTCAGGCATTCCCAGGGCAGCTGTCTAGGCCCCTTACTTTCTTCAATCTTTGCTAATGACCTGCCACTGGCTCTGAGCAAAGCCTTTGTGTCTATGTATGCTGATGACTCAACACTATACACGTCAGCTACCACAGCAAGTGAAATCACTGAAACACTTACATATTGCAGCGTTAACCTTTTGGGCGACCCGACCAAATTCATATAGAAATGTGATTTAAAGATCTGTCATTCTCATTGAAAGCAAGTCTAAGAAGCGGTAGATCTGTTCTGTGCGCTGTTTGTTTCTATGCTTCTCGTTCTTAAATTGTGTTTGTGTCTTTCACTTTCAGTTTTGTACACCTGCTTCAAACAGCAGAAAATACATATTTTTGTTAGGGAAAATATATTTCACAGCAATTTAGATGGTACAATGATTCTCTACACTAAACTTTGTTTTGTCACAAACAGGCGAACTATTAGAATTTTAGCAACCTGTTAAGGCAGTCAATGTTGTTCTCCTCCTCAGACGAGGAGGAGCATGGATCGGACCAAGATGCGGATTGGTAATTGTACATGTTTAATGTAAAAACACAAGAAAACACTACAAAATACAAAACAACAAACGTGACTAACCTCAAACAGTCCTGTGTGGCCCAAACACTAACACAGGAAACAAACACCCACAAAACACCAGTGAAACCCTGGCTGCCTTTGTATGACTCTCAATTAGAGACAAACAATGCACACCTGTCTCTAATTGAGAATCATACCAGGCCGAACACAAAACCCCACATAGAAATACAAACATAGACAAACCCACCCAACTCACGCCCTGACCAACTAAAATGAATACAAAACAAAGGAAAACAGGTCAGGAACGTGACAGAACCCCCCCCTTAAGGTGCGAACTCCGGGCGCACCAGCACAAAGTCTAGGGGAGGGTCTGGGTGGGCGTCTGTCCACGGTGGCGGCTCTGGCGGTGGACGAGGTCCCCACCCCACCATAATCAATCCCCGCTTCTTTATCCCCCTCCCAATGACCACCCTCCCACTAACCCCACCTAAATGAAGGGGCAGCACCGGGACAAGGGGCAGCACCGGGACAAGGGGCAGCACCGGGACAAGGGGCAGCACCGGGACAAGGGGCAGCACCGGGACAAGGGGCAGCACCGGGACAAGGGGCAGCACCGGGACAAGGGGCAGCACCGGGATAAGGGGCGGCAGGTCCTGGCTGAGGGACTCCGGCAGGTCCTGGCTGAGGGACTCCGGCAGGTCCGGGCTGAGTGGCAGCTCTGGACTGTAGGGCAGCTCCGGACTGTAGGGCAGCTCCGGACTGTAGGGCAGCTCCGGACTGTAGGGCAGCTCCGGACTGTAGGGCAGCTCCTGACTGTAGGGCAGCTCCTGACTGGCGGGCAGCTCCTGACTGGCGGGCGTCTCTGGCAGCTCCTGACTGGCGGGCGTCTCTGGCAGCTCCTGACTGGCGGGCGTCTCTGGCAGCTCCTGACTGGCGGGCGTCTCTGGCAGCTCCTGACTGGCGGGCGTCTCTGGCAGCTCCTGACTGGCGGGCGTCTCTGGCAGCTCCTGACTGGCGGGCGTCTCTGGCAGCTCCTGACTGGCGGGCGTCTCTGGCAGCTCCTGACTGGCGGGCGTCTCTGGCAGCTCCTGACTGGCGGGCGTCTCTGGCAGCTCCTGACTGGCGGACGGCTCTAGCGGCTCCTGACTGACGGACGGCTCTACTGGCTCGGGACAGACGGGCGGCTCTAATGGCTCGTGGCAGACGGCTGACTCAGATGGCGCTGGGCAGACAGATGGCTCAGACGGCGCTGGGCAGACAGATGGCTCAGACGGCGCTGGGCAGACAGATGGCTCAGACGGCGCTGGGCAGACAGATGGCTCAGACGGCGCTGGGCAGACAGATGGCTCAGACGGCGCTGGGCAGACAGATGGCTCAGACGGCGCTGGGCAGACAGATGGCTCAGACGGCGCTGGGCAGACAGATGGCTCAGACGGAGCTGGGCAGACGGGCCGTTCAGGCACCGCTGGGCAGACGGCAGACTCTGGCCGGCTGAGACGCACTATAGGCCTGGTGCGTGGTACCGGAACTGGAGGTACCGGGCTGAGGGCACGCACCTCAGGGCGAGTGCGGGGAACAGGAACAGGGCACACTGGACTCTCGTGGCGCACTCTAGGCCTGGTGCGTGGTACCGGAACTGGAGGTACCGGGCTGAGGGCACGCACCTCAGGGCGAGTGCGGGGAGAAGGAACAGTGCGTCCAGGGCTCTGGAGACGCACAGGAGGCTTGGTGCGTGGTGCCGGAACTGGAGGCACCGGGCTGGAGACACGCACCATAGGGAGAGTACGTGGAAGAGGAACAGGGCTCTGGAGATGCACTGGAAGCCTGGTGCGTGGTGTAGGCACTGGTGGTACTGAGCTGGGGTGGGAAGGTGGCGCCGGATAAACCGGACCGTGAAGGAGGACACGTGCTCTTGAGCACCGAGCCTCCCCAACCTTACCAGGTTGAATGGACCCCGTAGCCCTGCCAGTGCGGCGAGGTGGAATAGCCCGCACTGGGCTATGCAGGCGAACCGGGGACACCACCTGTAAGGCTGGTGCCATGTACGCCGGCCCGAGGAGACGTACTGGAGGCCAGATACGTTGGGCCGGCTTCATGGCATCCGGCTCGATGCCCAACCTAGCCCTCCCAGTGCGGCAAGGTGGAATAGCCCGCACTGGGTTAAGCACGCGTACTGGGGACACCGTGCGCTTTACCGCATAACACGGTGTCTGACCAGTACGACGCCCTCTCACTCCACGGCAAGCCCGGGGAGTTGGCTCAGGTATCCTACCTGGCTTCGCCACACTCCCCTTTAGCCCCCCCCCCCAATAAATTTTTGGGTGAGCCTCTCGGGCTTCCAGCCTCTCATACGTGCTGCCTCCTCATACCAGCGCTCCTGGGCTGTGGCTGCCTCCTTCTCCTCCCGAGAGCGGCGATTCACACCAACCTTAGCCCAGGGTCCTTCTCCATTGAATATTTGTTCCCAACTCCATTCCTCTTCTCTCCATTGCTTTAGTTCCTTTCCTCCGGCTCCAATCCGCTTGGTCCTGTTGTGGTGGGTGTTTCTGTTAAGGCAGTCAATGTTGTTCTCCTCCTCAGACGAGGAGGAGCATGGATCGGACCAAGATGCGGATTGGTAATTGTACATGTTTAATGTAAAAACACAAGAAAACACTACAAAATACAAAACAACAAACGTGACTAACCTCAAACAGTCCTGTGTGGCCCAAACACTAACACAGGAAACAAACACCCACAAAACACCAGTGAAACCCTGGCTGCCTTTGTATGACTCTCAATTAGAGACAAACAATGCACACCTGTCTCTAATTGAGAATCATACCAGGCCGAACACAAAACCCCACATAGAAATACAAACATAGACAAACCCACCCAACTCACGCCCTGACCAACTAAAATGAATACAAAACAAAGGAAAACAGGTCAGGAACGTGACACAACCAGAAAATGGTGGAGTGATTTCTACATAGATAATCTGCATTCAGTTTCAGAATGGGTGGCAAGAAATATATCAATCCTAAATATTTCAAAAACTAAAAGCATTGTACATGGGAAAAATCATTCACTAACCTTTTACTGTTGTGGGCTAAATCAGGGTCACATAGTGTTTCTTGGTAGTCTTAAACAAAATCTACTTTGAAACAAAAGTATACACCTCAAGCCCGTTATGGGCTTAAAAAGACACCTGTACCATTTCAGATAGGGTTGAAATGTGTTCAATTTTGAGTTTGCATCCCAATATTACTGTAACGGAGACACTGGGAGTCGAGACGAAAGTGCAGGGGTTGAGTTTAATAATACAATAAACTTGGAATGATACAAAACAAGAGTAGCGTCTGGATATGAAACACATAACCAATAACCCCACATTCCCCACATCTCCTGGGGAATGGAAATAAGGGAGTGTTTGTTTGCGTTGTTTGTAACTTTTTAAAACTTATTTTGTACATAATGTTGCTGCCACCGTCTCTTATGACCGAAAATAACTTCTGGACATTAGGACTGCGATTACAAATAATATACTGCTTCCCAGGAACAGGCCCAGATCCCCGTCATTTGCGTAAAGAGAAAGCAGAGAAAAAGGGTCCAGAGGGCGGGCTGCCTTTTGAGAATTTGTAGGTGATCGAATAAAACCCCATTTCCTTCCATTCTGCTAGCAAACATGCACTTTTTGGAAAATAATATCGATGACCTACGCAGAAGATTAAACTACCAGCGGGACATTCAAAAATGTAATATCTTGGGGGGCGGAGCTAGCATGTTGGAGTGAACGGCTGCGTGTGAGAGGCTCCTGCAACTTTTTTGCGAAATAATCTAACTTAACCTACTTTATGATACTTTTTACAACAAACGTTTCTTTCTAATACAACATCGTAACTTTCTGTGTAAAAATGCCGAGTAATAAGCGACCAAAGGACAATAAATCCACATCGGAGGCCTACTCCACACCAAACAACGAGACAGACATGGCGGAAGGCACAGGCAACAACGTGACACTTAAAGAACTTACCCAGGCTTTGGGAGAACTACGTGTTGCTTTAGCTGAGGATCTTAAGGCTACTATTGCTGAACTGGACACCAAAATTGAGGGCACCATTCGAGCGGTCGCTTCGCAGGGCCAGAGTATTGTGGACCTTGAGAGGGCTTCTGAATTCAGCGCTGGTAGGATCGACGAGTTAGAGAAGCTGTGCTCGTCACTACAGGGTATTGTGCAGAGGCTTTCTGTGATAGTGGTCGACCTGGAGGGCCGTTCCAGACGTAATAACCTTCGCGTTGTTGGTCTGGCAGAGGGGGTAGAGGCGGGCTCTCGCCCCACCGACTTCTTCGCCAAGCTATTGAAGGATGCAATGGGATCGGACGTTTTGGCTTCGGACCCCCAGCTGGACCGTGCACATCGCGCCCCTGTCCCAGTGCCTGGACCGGGTCAACGCCCTCACCCAGTAATCATCTGTTGTCACAGTTTCAAGACCAAGGATCTTATCCTGCGCGAGGCCCGAATGAGGGGCAACCTGTTACATAAAGGGCACCTCTTCCGTGTCTATGATGATTATGCGCCCGATGTGGCAAAGGACCGTGGCGGCTACAGAGATGTCATGGCCAAACTCTACAAACTCCATCTTCGCCCAGCCTTGCTCTTCCCTGCAAGACTAAGAATTACCCCGCCCTCCGGTGAGAAGATTTGGCTCTCCTCGGTTTTGGACGCAGACAAGTTTATCCGGGAACATACGCCAATCCCCCGTACAGGTTAGAGTGCCTTGTCATTGTGTGTTAGGGTCTGCTCATGGAATCGAATCCATACTAAACCATAACGGGTGAAACCGTATTGAACGGTCTCAACAAGGGCTACCGAACATGTAAGATGCTGTGGAGGGCGGTCTTGGCTCTCAATTAAAGTCACTTTCATTTTGGCTGTGTTCAGAGCGATGCCTATTTAGGATGCCTTCCAGGTTTGATCATTGACACTTTCGGATGAATATACTTATATTCCCCCCATTTTTTTTATATATTTTTTTTGTTTCGTTATTTATTTTTTAATTCTTACATTTATTGTTATTACAATACCATTTATTTAAAGCTTGCAGGGGACTGGGGGTGATGGTGGGGAAGGGGCAGACACAGACACCTGGATAGCAAGTTGATGTTTTGTGCCGTTCTGCCTTTGATATAGCCGAGGGCCGCTCTCCCGATTAGATCCCTACCAGCCCTCTGTAGTGTCTAGGTAGGTGTGCGTACATATAATTATTATTTGTACTTTATAATTATTTTCTCTTAGCATTTTACTATTATGTATGTGTATATTTTAAATTAGTGTAGATTATTACTCTGGGGCATGAATGTTTCTGTATGTATGGGTATGTATGTGTATATGCGCATATGTATATATGTATGGGTGTGTGTGTGTGTGTATATGTATATATATATTTTTTTAAATATATACCTTTATATGTATTTTTGGGGGATGTGTGTGTATGTGTTTGTATGTATGTATGTGTGTGTGTGTATGTGTATGTATATATATATATGTGTGTATATGTATGTATGTATATGTATATATATATATATATATATATGTATATGGGTAAGTATGTGTATGTGTGTGTATGTATACATGTATATAACCTTTTTATTTATTTATTTTCTGACTGGGGGATACGTTTAATTTAGAAAAATTCTTGTTTCCGATCTAACCCACAATATGTAAATGTACGGCTGTCTAAGTTGGTTGCTGATGGTTCATGTTTAGACCGGCAGTGCTTAGCAAAATAATCTTGTGATGCTATATCTTGCTTATCTCAGGGATAGATAGACCCAAGATGACGCTTAAGTGCGCAATATGTTTAGGTTGCAACTTATTCTCTTTAGGTTTATTAGATGCTAATTGGACACTTTATTCGCGGGAGCCTCCTCAGTTCATATGTTAGTAGAAGTTCTAGGATAGTGAGAGGTGAACGTACAGTTGGGATTTTATTTTTGTTTCACCTCTTGTTCGAGGTCGCGCCGTGCTTTTTTGGCATCGGCCAGACAATGTGTTTATTATTTTTATTTTTATTTTATTTTCTCTCCTATTTGTGTATGCCTGTTAAAGGTGGGTTGATCGGGGGGGTAAATAGTGGGGAAAGTAGGGGAACAGGGTGGGAAGTAAAGGGGCTTGCAGGGGGGGAGGGGCTGGTTGGATACTGCTCGGGTGTAGCTGCTACATATGCTGATCGTGATGGTTTGGTGCGCTTTCTTACCTTTTTATTGAGTTACAAGTTATGCAGGCCACCATAGGAACTACAAATGAGAGGGGGGCGGGGCTCACATTCACTTCCTGGAATGTCAAGGGCTTAAACGAACCAATTAAGAGAGGCAAGGTCCTAGCCCACTTGAAAGCACTCTCGTCTGATATCATATTTTTGCAAGAAACCCATCTGAAAAATAATTCTCACAGCAGACTTAAATGTAGGTGGGTGGGGCAAGTGTATCACTCTAACTTCTCTGCCAAAACGAGAGGCACAGCGATTCTGGTACGGAAAGGAATTCCCTTTCTACATAAAACCACTATTGTGGATAAAGAGGGTCGTTATGTGATCGTAATAGGAGAGATCCACTTTACTTCTGTAACTCTACTAAATATCTATGGGCCAAACATTGATAACCCCTCTTTTTTCAAAAGTGTCCTTGCCCTGATTCCAGATATCTCCCATACTAACCTGATCATTGGAGGGGACCTTAACTGCGTGCTAGACCAATATTTGGACAGATCCTCTACCCGGCGAACCCCCACCTCCTATTCAAGTGAATTCTTGAATACCTACATAAAGAATTCTAACTTATTTGATATATGGAGGATCACTAACCCTACGGGTAGGGAATACTCCTTTCACTCTCATGTTCACAATGTTTATACTCGAATTGACTACTTTTTGGTTGATGCTAAACTACTCCCCTATACCTGTAATGTGAAGTATCATGATATTATAATCTCGGACCACAGTCCACTCACCTTCTCCCTGAGATTGGGTGACATGGTACCAAACGAGAGGGTCTGGAGGTTAAATTCTCAGCTCCCCACAGAACCAACATTCTGTGAACATCTTAAAGACCAAATAACATTTTTCTTTGACACCAACGACAACACAGAGACTTCCCCAGCATTACTGTGGGAAACACTTAAGGCTTATTTGAGAGGCTGTATCAACTCCTATCAGACTGCCAGGAGTAGGCAAAACAAGTGTCACGTTCCTGACCTATTTATGTTAGTTTTTGTGTGTTAGTTGGTCAGGACGTGAGGTTGGGTGGGCATTCTATGTTATCTGTTTCTATGTTGGTTTCGGTTTGCCTGGTATGGCTCTTGATTAGAGGCAGGTGGTTTGCGTTTGCCTCTAATTAAGAGTCATATTTAGGTAGGGCATTCTCACTGTTTGTTTGTGGGTGATTGTCTCCTATGTCTGTATGTACGTTCGTACCACATGGGACTGTAGCGTTTGTTTGTTTCGTTTCATTTCGATGTCGTCCGTTTCCTGTGCGTAAGTTTATGTTTAGTTATGTAAGTTTATGTTCAGGTTTCGTTCAACGTCGTTTTCTTGTTTTGTAGTTTGAAAGTGTTTTGTTTCGTTTCGTGTTGCCATCATATTGTATAATAAAGATGGCTTATTTCCCAAAGCCTGCGTTTTGGTCTTCAGATCCCTCTCTCCTCACCTCATCCGAGGATGAGGAGAGCGTCACCCGTTACAACAAGGGAAAATTGGTAGAACTGGAGGGACAAATTCACTTACTGGATAGGGAGAATGCTAGACATCCATCTATGGAGAAACATAAAAAAATTACCTCTTTAAAATTTGAATATAATCAGACTCTCTCAGCTAAAATTGCTAAATCTTTTCTCTACGCCAAGCAAAAATATTTTGAGTTTGGTGACAAACCACACAAATTACTCGCCAGACAACTTCGAAAAATTGTGAGTGACCGAATGATTCACAAAGTTAAATCTGCATCTGGGGAATTACTCTCTTCCCCCAAAGACATCAATGACAGATTCCGTCAGTTTTATGAGACTCTATATACATCTAAAGCCGATTCTAACCCCTTAATTATGCAAAACTTTTTGGATGACTGTGATCTTCCTGCCCTGAACCAGGAAGATTCTAACTTCCTGAATAAGGAAATATCTCTTGAAGAAATTCGAGAAACAATCAAAACTCTAAAGAGTGGCAAGACCCCGGGCCCAGATGGATATCCGGGTGAATTCTATAAAACATTCAGCAACATGCTCTCTCCCTACCTGCACAAAATGTTGGTTCAGTCCAGAGAGGATGGAGCTCTCCCATCTACTTTGGATGAAGCATTCATTACAGTTATACATAAGAAGGGTAAAGATCCGGAAGAGGTAGGGTCGTACAGACCAATATCCCTCCTCAATACAGACCAAAAGATTTTAGCAAAAACCCTGGCTAACAGGCTTAGCACTTTAATTGGCAAACTGGTCCATTCGGACCAGACCGGCTTTATCCCGAACAGAAACTCATTCTTCAATCTCAGGCGCCTCTTCAACATTATGTATTCTCAGAGGTTACCAAACGTAGACCTTGCCGTTATATCTCTTGACGCCGAGAAGGCTTTTGACCAAGTTGAGTGGTCCTATCTATTCAAAGTCCTACAGAAATGTAATATTGGAGATGGGTTCATAAATTGGATCCAGCTTTTATATAGGAACCCCTGTGCGAGAATACTCACTAACCAATCATTGTCGCCCCGATTTAACCTCTACAGAGGGACAAGGCAGGGTTGTGCGCTGTCGCCTATGCTCTTCGCCCTAATCATTGAACCTCTCGCTCAGACGATTAGATCTGATGCAGCAATACACAGCTATAATACTAAAGATACTCTAAATAAGATTTCCCTATACTCAGATGACATTCTCCTCTATGTAACAGAACCCCAAGCTAGTATTCCAGCTATCCTTGATGTGATTAATTTGTTTGGTACCTTCTCGGGATACAGAATAAATTGGAACAAGAGTGAATTAATGCCCATACGGTTACAAAACACCTCCTGGCTAGAACATCTTCCACTTAAGTTATCTTCAGAAAAATTTACCTATCTAGGAATTGTAGTTACCAAACAATATTCCTTACTATTTAAAGAGAATTTCCCCTCGCTGATGCAAAAACTAAAGACAAACATACAATTTTGGAGAACTCTCCCAATTTCTCTGCTCGGAAGAATTAATGCCATTAAAATGGTCTTCCTCCCACAACTGCTCTACCTATACCAGAACATCCCAGTATTCATACCTAAATCCTTTCATAAACAACTGGACTCAATTATCAATCCTTTCATCTGGGATTATAAAACACACAGGATAGGTAAAAAACACCTCTGCAAATCCAAGATGGAAGGAGGATTGTCTCTCCCAAATTTTATATTTTATTATTGGGCCGCTAACCTCCGTGCGTTTACGTTTTTGCTGGATGACGCACGTCCGTCACCCACCTGGATTAGTATGGAGCGGGAGGAGTGTCACCCCTTCTCTATTGGTTCTGTGATTTTGTCGCCTGTCAATCTGGAGAGGTCACTTTATCGTAACAATCCTATTATACATTGCACAGTCCGAATCTGGAAGCAAATTAAAACCCACTTTGAGCTTAGACCAATGTCATTCATGCTCCCTGTTGCCAGGAACCCCTCCTTTGCCCCCTCCAACCTTGATAACACCTTTGAGCAATGGGGAGAGTTGGGGATAAGTACCATAGGGGATTTATATATAGAAGGGACCTTTGCTTCCTTTGAGTTGCTGAGGGAAACTTATAATCTTCCCAGAAGTAACTTTTTCAGATACCTACAAATCAGAGACTATGTTAGGAAACACCTCCCAACATTTGGGAACGCTAAGCCTTCCATGTTTGACGGATGCATAAAAACATCCCCCACCTCAGACAAACTGATATCTCGTTTATATGATTCTTTTCAATCGGTTAGCACACCCTCTACAGATGCCATTAAGGCAAAATGGGAGGAAGAACTAGGGACTGACATTTCGATGGCAGCCTGGGAAGATAGCTTGGAGTATATCCACACCTGCTCCATTAACTCCAGACATCGGCTCATACAATTCAAGGTATTACACAGATTACACTATTCCAAAACCAAACTGCATAGGATATTTCCTGATACATCCCCTATGTGTGATAAATGTCAGGCTGCACAGGGTACACTTCTCCACTGCTTTGCCCTATGCTCTAGCTTGCATGGTTACTGGTGTGGAATTTTTAGGATCCTCTCTGAAGTTCGGGAGACTTCAATTGACCCAGACCCGCTTCTGATAATCCTGGGAGTGTCTGATTCCCTAATCGGACTAACCAACCCCCCAAAACAACTAATCTCTTACAGTCTCATTTCGGCAAAAAAACTAATCTTGTTGTTCTGGAGAAAGAGGGAAGCGCCCACTACCAAATTATGGCTCAGCGAATTGGCAAACACTGTACACTTAGAAAGGATTAGATATATTCTGAACAATAAATTATTAACATTTGATCAGATCTGGCAGCCTTTCCTCTCTTACTTGGACCATTCGGCGCTGTGAATTTGTACTTTTTAACTCACTCTCCATTGTAATATTTTAATCCACCTCTGGGCAGCACGTGCTGGCACCGCCACCCGAGCAGCGGGGAGGGGTATAAGGGGAAGGGATAAAAGGGGGGAGGGATAAAGGGGGGGAATAAGGGGGGGGTGACACCCACCCTCTTTCTTTCTACCTGTCCTTGTTTTGTATGTCTTGTTTTGTAATAATTGTTTTGTACCCAGAACTCTGGATCTTTTTATTTCTGTCTGCTCTTTTATGTTTAGTTAAAAATTGTATACCTGCCTTTCATACCTATACACCATTCCTGTGTGTGTTCAATAAAAAATATTTGAACGAGAAAAAAAAAAAAAAAAAAGGTAATATCTTATGCTTCAATGAGTCGTGACTGAACGACGACATTATCAACATACAGCTGGCTGGTTATATTTTGTATCGGCAGGGCAGAACAGTGGCGTCTGGTAAGACAAGGGGTGGCGGACTATGTATTTTTGTAAATAACAGCTGGTGCACGCTATCTACGGAAGTCTCAAGGTTTTGCTTGCCTGAGTATCTCATGATAAGCTGTAGAACACACTATCTATCTAGAGAGTTTTAATATGTATTTTTCATACCACCACAGACTGATGCTGGCACTAAGACCACACTGAATGAGCTGTATTCCCGACATCTTCCTTATTCCTGCTTACAAGCAAAAATTAAAGCAGGAAGCACCAGTGACTCGATCAATAAAAAAAGTGGTCAGATGAAGCAGATGCTAAGCTTCAGCACTGTTTTGCTTAAACAGACTGGAATATGTTCCGGGATTCCTCCGATGGCATTGAGGAGTACACCACATCCGTCATTGGCTGTTTTAAGCAGACCACCATAGTCCCTGTGCTCAAGAACACTAAGGTAACCTGCCTAAATTACTACTGACCCGTAGCACTCACGTCTTTAGCCATGAAGTGCTTTAAAAGGCTGGTCATGGCTCACATCAACACCATTATCCCAGAAACCCTGCATAACGCCCCAACAGATCCACAGATGATGCAATTTCTCTCTATTGCATGCCACACTGCCCTTTCACATCTGGACAAAAGGAACACCTATGTGAGAATGCTATTCATTGACTACAGCTCAGCATTCAACACCATAGTGCCCTCAAAGCTCATCAATAAGCTAAGGACCCTGGGACTAAACACCCCCCTCTGCAACTGGATCCTGGACTTCCTGACGGGCCGCCCCCAGGTGGTAAGGGTAGGTAACAACATATCCGCCACGCTGATCCTCAACACAAGGGCCCCTCATGGGGCATGCTCAGTCCCCTCCTGTACTTCCTCTTCACTCATGACTGCACAGCCAGGCACGACTCCAACACCATCATTAAGTTGCAGATGACACAACAGTGGTTGGCCTGATCACCGACAATGACGAGACAGCCTATAGGGAGGAGGTCAGAGACCTGGCCGTGTGGTGCCAGGACAACAACTTCTCCCTCAACGTGATCAAGACAAAGGAGATGATTGTGGACTACAGGAAAAAGACGACCGAGCACGCCCCCATTCTCATCAACGGGGCTGTAGTGGATCAGATTGAGAGCTTCAAGTTCCTTGGTGTCCACATCACCAACAAACTAACATGGTCTAAGCACACCAAGACAGTCGTGAAGAGGGCACGACAAAACTTATTCCCCCTCAGGAGACTGAAAAGATTTGGCATGGGTCCTCAGATCCTCAAAAGTTTCTACTTCTGCACCATCGAGAGCATCCTGACTGGTTGTATCACTGCCTGGTATGGCAACTGCTCGGCCTCCGACCGCAAGGCACTACAGAGCGTAGTCAATACGGCCCAGTACAAGACTCCTGAACATCTAATCAAATGGCTACCCAGACTATTTGCATTGCCACCCCCCTCCTTTACACCGCTGCTACTCTCTGTTGTTATCATCTATGCATAGTCACTTTAATAACTCCACCTACATGTCCATATTACCTCAACTAACTGGTGCCCCCGCACATTGACTCTGTACCTTTACCCCCTTGTGTATAGCCTCGCCATTGTTATTTTACTGCTGCACTTTAATTACTTGTTACTTTTATTTCTTGTACTTTCTCTTATTATTTTGACTTATTTTTTAAAACTGCACTGTTAGTTAGGGGCTCGTAAGTAGGCATTTTAATGTAAGGTATACACCTATCGGCGCATGTGACTAATACATTTTGATTTGACAGATATAGGGTAGGTGATATCAGTGAAGTGATGGAGTCCAAGAGTGTCTCATGATGAGGCGCAGGTGCTCGTAACGATAGTGCCAGGTGTGCGTAGTCCGAGCCAGTGATAAGTAAACCGGTGACGTCGATCGCTGGAGAGGGAGTAGACATGACAATTACACTTGATATACATCACAGAGACTGAAAAATATCAAAACTGTTTGACATAGAAACACCAGATTTTCTGCTGTTTTTTAAAATAATCTTTATTAATTATGAAATTAAGAAAATTTAACGTCCCATCCATGAGGCTACTAAGTCATTTTACTGCAGGAAAGGGCTGCACCCTAAACCTAAATTAAATCTTGTAATGAATAATGTGGAAATTTTGAAGTTGAGGAGACAAAAATGCTTGAAGTAACCCTGGATTTTAAACTCATGGTCATAACATATTGATGCAATAATGGCTAAGATGGGGAGAGGTCGGTGCATAGTTTTGTCACACCTGGACCACTGTCCAGTCATGTGGTCAGCACGGCTGGCCCTTAATTAAATGTACAAGGAGCACTAACAATAATATGCATGTCAATCTCTCCTAGCTCAAAGTAGAAGAGAGATTGACTTCATCACTACTTGTATGTGTGAGAACTATTGACATGTTGAATGCACTGATCTATCTGTTTAATAAGGATCCACCCCTTTTTTTAAATTTTCACCTAAAATGACATACCCAAATCTAACTGCCTGTAGCTCAGGACATGAAGCAAGGATATGCATATTCTTGATACCATTTGAAAGGAAACAAGTTTTGTGGAAATGTTAAATTCGTGTAGGAGAATATAACACATAAGATCTGGTAAAAGATTATACAAAGAAAAAAACATGCGTTATTTTGTATTTTTTTTGTACCATCATCTTTGAAATGGAATGCCGTATTATTCCAGCCTAAGCGCAATTTTGATTTTGGCCACTAAATGGCAGCAGTGTATTAGCAAAGTTTTAGACTGATCCAATGAACCATTGCATCAATTGCATCAATGTTGTATTAAGACTGCCCAAATGTGCCTAATTGGTTCATAATTATTATTTTTTTCAGCTTTATTTAACCAGGTAGGCCAGTTGAGAACAAGTTCTCATTTACAACTGCGACCTGGTCAAGATAAAGCAAAGCAGTGCGACACAAACAACAACACGGAGTTACGCATGGAATAAACAAACATACAGTCAATAACACAATAGAAAAAAATGTATATACAGTGTGTGCAAATGAGGTAAGATAAGGGAGGTAAGGCAATAAATATGCCGTAGTGGCAAAGTAATTACAATTGTGCAATTCAAAACTGGAGTGATAGATGTGCAGAAGATGAGTGTGCAAGTAGAGATACTGGGGTGCAAAGGAGCCAAAAATAAATAAATAAATAACAATATGGGGATGAGGTAGTTGGGTGGGTGGAATATTTACAGATGGCTATGTACAGGTGCAGTGATCTGTGAGCCAATACATTTTCAAGTTCATAACTGTGCGCTCTCCTCAAACAATAGTATGGTATTCTTTCACTGTAATAGCTACTGTAAATTGGACAGTGCAGTTAGATTAACAATAATTGAAGCTTTTTGTCAATATCAGATATGTCTTTGTCCTGGGAAATTTTGTTGTTACTTACAACCTCATGCTAATCACATTAGCCTACATTAGCTCAACTGTCCCTCGGGGGACCCACCGATCCTGTAGAGGTTTTAAACTACTAGCACACAGCTGAGACACCCATGCATACTGCACAAGACATCCCACCAGGTCTCTTCAGTCCCCAAATCCAGAACAGACTATGGGAGGTGCACAGTACTACATGGAACTTTATTCCACATCAAGTAACTCATGCAAGCAGTAAAATCATATCTTAAAAAACAGATAAAAATACACCGTATGGAACAGCGGGGACTGTGAATAGACACACGCAGGCATGATAACATACACACTATACACACACAGACTTTGGGTTGTAGATATGTGGTAGTACACTAATGGCCTGAGGGCACACAATGTGTTGTGAAATCTGTTGTGTAATGTAATGTTTTTTTATTGTATATAACTGCCTTCATTTTGCTGGACTCCAGAAAGAGTATATATGGACCAAATCAATGTAAATACAACCATCCCAGCTCTGCAGATTTTTCTGCGAAGAGACAGAATCATTAGATCACTTGTTTTGGTACTTCCCATATGTGGTTTGTTTCTGGTCGCAGGTTCAGAATTGCAACATTTACCTGTAGTTATCTAAAAAAAATAGCACTGCTGGGTGACTTGAAAAGTCATAGTCTATCGATCAATAATATAATAATACTCTTAGTAAAAATGTAATCTTTCAACTACAATCCGTAGAAACTATGAGAATAGAAAGGTTCAGAACTTTTGTGAAACATCACTGCAGAGGTGTGGCAATTAGAAAAACAAAACTGGATGGTCTTCAGAGATAGGTGGGAAGAGTTGAGGGTAGCCGAAGGATCAAAAAAGAAGATAAATAATGTAAAATATACTGTGTCCTTAAAATGTATATAGTATGTATAAACTGGAAGTAAAAGTCTGAATATTGCTGTCCATTAATATACTCAAATTATGGGGATTGGAAATTATGCAGACAATTACATTGATAGAATCCACAATATATCTGCTGTATTAAAGCTGATCTACCCTTAAATAACAAAATACCATTTAAAAACACACAATAAACAGATATTACAATATATACAAACATACACATATACGGGTATTTGTTTGCTTGAAAGAGCAGCATACATTTTTCCTGACAGGACTAAAAAGAGAACCTTCAAAACAGCTGAAAAGGAAATTAAGCAGCATGCTTTGTGTCCAACTGGACTGCGGGAACATGTGAAGTATTTGTGAAAAGAGAGACCCCTGTGAGGTTGGAGGGGGACCTATCTTTTTCCGCCAATGGAGGACTGAGCAAGGTTTAATACTTTAGAGAGAGTGGCCTTTATTCCCTGTGAAGAATCATTATTATTGTCCTGCAAATGTATTGGCGGGTCCTAGAGAGACACCACACTGTAATTTCTCTAGCTGTGCCATGCGTTGTTGATAGGTCTATGGTCCTATCATCCATTGTGCTCCATTGCTATAGATCACTACTATAGCAGAAAACAGCAGAGGGCTTTTTAGAGACACGTTTGAGTCTCTGCTCTGGTCTCTAAGACATTCCTAGACTAACTTGTCTAACTGTTATTCAAGAGCTCTCAAACATATTATTGAAATTATTACGTCAAACATTTTCCTGTAGTCAAAATTCATTTTGAAAAAGACATTCAACAGCAATACTAAAGGGTACTTTACAGTTGTAACCACAGGTTGATTCTTGTTGGGATGAGTCTTGTCCTGGAGGCAGAACTGAGCGATTTCCACTAGATAGGCCAGCTCAGCTGCAAAAGTAAAAATGTGCATTAGGGTTAGCAGTGTGGTTGAGGTTAGGGTTAAGGTTAAGGTTATGGCTGTGCCATCTAGTGATAACCCTGCAGAGCTGCCTCCAGAACAAGATTCATGATTTTTTTTTATTTCACCTTTATTTAACCAGGTAGGCAAATTGAGAACACGTTCTCATTTACAATTGCGACCTGGCCAAGATAAAGCAAAGCAGTTCGACACATACAACAACACATAGTTACACATGGAGTAAAACAAACATACAGTCAATAATACAGTGAAAAATAAGTCTATATACAATGTGAGCAAGTGAGGTGAGATAAGGGAGGTGAAGGCAAACAAAATATATAAAATATATATATAAATACATAAAAATATAAAAAAGGCCATGGTGGCGAAGTAAATACAATATAGCAAGTAAAAAAACACTGGAATGGTTGGTTTGCAGTGGAAGAAAGTGTAAAGTAGAGATAGAAATAATGGGGTGCAAAGGAGCAAAATAAATAAATAAATACAGTAGGTAAAGAGGTAGTTGTTTGGGCTAAATTATAGATGGGCTATGTATAGGTGCAGTAATCTATGAGCTGCTCTGACAGCTGGTGCTTAAAGCTAGTGAGGGAGATAAGTGTTTCCAGTTTCAGAGATTTTTGTAGTTCGTTCCAGTCATTGGCAGCAGAGAACTGGAAGGAGAGGCGGCCAAAGGAAGAATTGGTTTTGGGGGTGTCCAGAGAGATATACCTGCTGGAGCGCGTGCTACAGGTAGGTGCTGCTATGGTGACCAGCGAGCTGAGATAAGGGGGGACTTTACCTAGCAGGGTCTTGTAGATGACCTGGAGCCAGTGGGTTTGGCGACGAGTATGAAGCGAGGGCCAGCCAACGAGAGTGTACAGGTCGCAGTGGTGGGTAGTATATGGGGCTTTGGTGACAAAACGGATGGCACTGTGATAGACTGCATCCAATTTATTGAGTAGGGTTTTGGAGGCTATTTTGTAAATGACATCACCGAAGTCGAGGATTGGTAGGATGGTCAGTTTTACAAGGGTATGTTTGGCAGCATGAGTGAAGGATGCTTTGTTGCGGAATAGGAAGCCAATTCTAGATTTAACTTTGGATTGGAGATGTTTGATGTGAGTCTGGAAGGAGAGTTTACAGTCTAACCAGACACCTAGGTATTTGTAGTTGTCCACATATTCTAAGTCAGAGCCGTCCAGAGTAGTGATGTTGGACAGGCGGGCAGGTGCAGGCAGCGATCGGTTGAAGAGCATGCATTTAGTTTTACTTGTATTTAACAGCAATTGGAGGCCACGGAAGGAGAGCTGTACGGCATTGAAGCTCGCCTGGAGGGTTGTTAACACAGTGTCAAAAGAAGGGCCAGAAGTATACAGAATAGTGTCGTCTGCGTAGAGGTGGATCAGAGAATCACCAGCAGCAAGAGCGACATCATTGATGTATACAGAGAAGAGAGTTGGTCCAAGAATTGAACCCTGTGGCACCCCCATAGAGACTGCCAGGGGCCCGGACAACAGACCCTCCGATTTGACACACTGAACTCGATCAGAGAAGTAGTTGGTGAACCAGGCGAGGCAATCATTAGAGAAACCAAGGCTGTCGAGTCTGCCGATGAGGATGTGGTGATTGACAGAGTCAAAAGCCTTGGCCAGGTCAATGAATACGGCTGCACAGTACTGTTTCCTATCGATGGCGGTTAAGATATCGTTTATGACCTTGAGCGTGGCTGAGGTGCACCCATGACCAGCTCTGAAAACAGATTGCATAGCGGAGAAGGTATGGTGGGATTCGAAATGGTCGGTAATCTGTTTGTTGACTTGGCTTTCGAAGACCTTAGAAAGGCAAGGTAGGATAGATATAGGTCTGTAGCTGTTAGGGTCAAGAGTGTCCCCCCCTTTGAAGAGGGGGATAACCGCAGCTGCTTTCCAATCTTTGGGAATCTCAGACGACACGAAAGAGAGGTTGAAAAGGCTAGTAATAGGGGTGGCAACAATTTCAGCAGATAGTTTTAGAAAGAAAGGGTCCAGATTATCTAGCCCGGCTGATTTGTAAGGGTCCAGATTTTGCAGCTCTTTCAGAACATCAGCTGACTGTATTTGGGAGAAAGAGAAATGGGGAAGGCTTGGGCGAGTAGCAGAGGGGAGGGCAGTGCTGTTGACCGGGGTAGGGGTAGCCAGGTGGAAAGCATGGCCAGCCGTAGAAAAATGCTTATTGAAATTCTCAATTGTAGTGGATTTGTCGGTGGTGACAGTGTTTCCTATCTTCAGTGCAGTTGGAAGCTGGGAGGAGGTGTTCTTATTCTCCATGGACTTTACAGTGTCCCAGAACTTTTTTGAATTTGTGTTGCAGGAAGCAAATTTCTGCTTGAAAAAGCTAGCCTTGGCTTTTCTAACTGCCTGTGTATATTGGTTTCTAGCTTCCCTGAAAAGTTCCATATCACGGGGGCAGTTCGATGCTAATGCAGAACGCCATAGGATGTTTTTCTGTTGGTTAAGGGCAGTCAGGTCAGGAGAGAACCAAGGGCTATATCTGTTCCTGGTTCTACATTTCTTGAATGGGGCATGCTTATTCAAGATGGTGAGGAAGGCATTTAAAAAAAATATCCAGGCATCCTCTACTGACGGGATGAGATCAATATCCTTCCAGGATACCTCGGCCAGGTCGATTAGAAAGGCCTGCTCGCTGAAGTGTTTCAGGGAGCGTTTGACAGTGATGAGTGGAGGTCGTTTGACCGCTGACCCATTACGGATGCAGGCAATGAGGCAGTGATCGCTGAGATCTTGGTTGAAAACAGCAGAGGTGTATTTGGAGGGCAAGTTGGTTAGGATGATATCTATGAGGGTACCAGTGTTTACGGAATTGGGGTGGTACCTGGTAGGTTCATTGATAATTTGTGTGAGATTGAGGGCATCAAGCTTTGATTGTAGGATGGCTGGGGTGTTAAGCATGTTCCAATTTAGGTCGCCTAGCAGCACGAGCTCTGAAGATAGATGGGGGGCAATCAGTTCACATATGGTGTCCAGAGCACAGCTGGGGGCAGAGGGTGGTCTATAGCAGGCGGCGACGGTGAGAGACTTGTTTTTAGAGAGGTGGATTTTTAAAAGTAGAAGTTCAAATTGTTTGGGAACAGACCTGGATAGTAAAACAGAACTCTGCAGGCAATCTTTGCAGTAGATTGCAACACCGCCCCCTTTGGCCGTTCTATCTTGTCTGAAAATCTTGTAGTTGGGGATGAAAATGTCTGAATTTTTGGTGGTCTTTCTAAGCCAGGATTCAGACACGGCTAAAACATCCGGGTTGGCAGAGTGTGCTAAAGCAGTGAACAAAACAAACTTAGGGAGGAGGCTTCTAATGTTAACATGCATGAAACCAAGGCTATTACGGTTACAGAAGTCATCAAAAGAGAGCGCCTGGGGAATAGGAGTGGAGCTAGGTACTGCAGGGCCTGGATTCACCTCTACATCACCAGAGGAACAGAGGAGTAGGATAATGGTACGGCTAAAAGCTAGGAGAATTGGTCGTCTAGAACGTCTAGAACAGAGAGTAAAAGGACGTTTCTGGGGGCGATAAAATAGCTTCAAGGAATAATGTACAGACAAAGGTATGGTAGGATGTGAATACAGTGGAGGTAAACCTAGGTATTGAGTGATGATGAGAGAGATATTGTCTCTAGAAACATCATTGAAACCAGGTGATGTCATCGCATATGTGGGTGGTGGAACTGAGAGGTTGGATATGGTATAGTGAGCAGGGCTAGAGGCTCTACAGTGAAATAAGCCAATAAACACTAACCAGAACAGCAGTGGACAAGGCATATTTACATTAAGGAGAGGCATGCTTAATCGAGTGATCAATAAGGGTCCAGTGAGTAGAGGTTGGTTGGGGTCACGGCGATCCAGACAGCTGGCCGGGTAGATGGCTATCGGTAGCAAGATAGCATAGGATGGAGGTCTATTTTTTAGACACCTCGTGCGTTTCCGTCGGTAGATTAGATTAGATTAGTGATGAAAAACACTAGCCTGTGTTGTAACTGCCATAATATTGTTATTATCCCAATTCTGGTCTTTTGACCAATTATTGGCAAATGAGCAGATCTGATTGGTCAAAAGACCGAATAGTGAAAAAATAATCAGAATTAGACTGTTTGTGTAAACTATGAGCTCTGGATCATTCTGTCACATATTTCATAAAATAATTATGTATCAATTTTTCCACTACAAATACTACTACAGCCTCCAACTGTACGCTTGGAGAAAGGGAGCCATAAGCTTTGCAGCGTTGTCCTTAACCACTGTCTTACATTCACAGTTTGGGGTTCATGTGGCTGTTAATATAACTGACAAAGAGGAATACTATAATTGGAAACAGAATGTCAGAATGAGTCTGGTGACCAGTAAGAATATGATTCCATTGTAGTAACTGTTTCATACACTGGGGATGAGTGATTTATTTTCTGAGCTGAACCTAATAGAGGAATAGGCTTATTCATTATATGCCACCTCCTCCTTATAGGATTTAAACAACACACCTACACTGAGTGTACAAAACATTAGGAACACCTGTTTTTTTCATGACAAAGACTGACCAGGTGAAACAAGGTGAAAGCTACGATCCCTTATTGATGTCACTTGTTAAATCCACTTCAATCAGTGTAGATGAAGGGGAGGAGACAGGTTAAATAAAGATTTTTAAGCCTTGAAACAATTGAGACATGGACTGTGTATGTGTGCCATTCAGAGGGTGAATGGGCAAGACAAAAGATGTAAGTGCCTTTGAATGGGGTATAGTAGTAGGTGCAAGGTGCACAGGTTTGAGTGTGTCAAGAACTGCAACGCTGCTGGGTTTTTCATGCTCAACAGTTTCCCGTTTGTATCAAGGATGGTTCACCACCCAATGGACATCCAGCCAACTTGACACAACTCTACAAAACATTGGAGTCAACATGGGCCAGCATCCACATGAAATGCTTTTGACACCTTGTGTAGTCCATGACCCGGCAAATTGAGGCTGTTCTGAGGGCAAAAAGGGGTGCAACGCAACATTAGGAAGGTGTCCCTAATGTTTGGTAAACTCCGTATATAAGACTAATATCCTTAGAAGGATTGTCATAAGTTATAATCCTAGCTTTCATCAGGTAACAGTCTGTAACAAATGCTTTGAGAAGGCAACAGCTGCATCCGCATGGCTACATGGTAGAGCCAGCCCTGGAGGCAGAACTGAGCGGTTTCCACTAGATAGGCCAGCTGCAAAGTCAAAATTGAAACAGACATGTGCTTTTTTGTCTTAATTTAAGGTTAGGGTAAGGCATTAGGGCTAGCACTGTGGTTCTGGTTGGGTTTAAATTGTGGTTGGTTCTGGTTGGGTTCAGATTTTATGACTGTGACTGTGCCAGCTAGTGACCACTCTGCAGAGCTGTCTCCAGTACATGAGTCATCTCAATAGATGTCAACCTGCGTAGAGCCATTTCCCATTCTGACAACAGCTCCTGAACAAGAGATTAAGAGTACGAGATTATGGAGCATTTGTTTTATCGTCTAAGGGTGCCTCCATTACCTTGTAGAGCTATTAGTAGATGAATGGTAGTAATTTGTTCCTAATTAGCCAATTACAGTGCCTTCAGAAAGTATTCACACCCCTTGACTTTTTCTACATTTTGTTGTGTTACAGCCTGAATTTCAAATGTATTTAGATGTTTTGGTCACTAGCTTACCCACGATACCGCATAATGTCAAAGAGGAATTATGGTTTTTAGACATTTTTACACATTACTAAATAATGTCATAAGGTGAATGCACCAATTTGTAAGTCGCTCTGGATAAGAGCGTCTGCTAAATGACTTAAATGTAATGTAATGTAAATGTAATGAAAAGCCAAAAAGCATTCAACCCCTTTTTTATGGCCTAAGCCTAAGTACGTTCAGGACTAAACATTTGCTTAACAAGTCACGTAATATGTTGCATGGACTCTATGTGCAATAACAGTGTTAAACATGATTTTTGAATGATTACCTCATCTCTGTACCCCACACATACAAATACCTGTAAGGTCCCTCCAGTCGAGCAGTGAATTTCAAACACAAAGACCAGGGAGGTTTTCCAATGCCTCGCAAAGAAGGGCACTTATTGGTAGATGGCTAAAAAAGTAAATCAAACATTGATTGAATATCCCTTTGAGCATGGGAAATTACACAATTACACTTTGGATGGTGTACAGTATCAGTACACCCAGTCACTACAAAGATACAGTCGTCCATCCTAACTCAGTTGCCGGAGAGGAAGGAAACTGCTCAGGGATTTCACCATCAGGCCAATTGTGACTTTAAAACAGTTTAATGGCTGTGAAAGGAGAAAACTGAGGATGGATCAACAACATTGTAGTTACTCCACAATACTAACTTAATTGACAGAGTGAAAAGAAGGAAGCCTGTACAGAATACAAATATTCCAAAACATGCATCCCGTAAAACTGTCAGTAAAGCAAAACTGCAAAAATGTGGATACAACATAACTTTATGTCCTGAATACAAAGCGTTATGTGTGAAGCAAATCCAACACAACACATCACTGAGTACCACTTTTCATATTTCAAGCATGATGGTGGCTGCATCATGTTATGGGTATGCTTGTCATCGGCAAGGACTAGGGCGTTTTTTTTGCATAAAAATAAATGGAATAAAGCTAAGCACAGGTAAAATCCTAGAGGAAAACCTGGTTCTGTCTGCTTTCCAACAGACCATGGGAGACAAATTCACCATTCAGCAGGACAATTACCTAAAACACAAGGCCAAATATACACTGGAGTTGCTTACCAAGACAACATTGAATGTTTCTGAGTGGCCTAATTATAGTTTTGACTTAAATCCTTTTGAAAATCTATGGCAAAACTTAAAAATGGCTGTCTAGCAATCATCAACAACCACCTTGAAGAAATACAAAAATTATAATCCAGGTGTGCAAAGCTCTTAGATTTACCCAGAAAGGTAATTCTAACATATTGACTCAGGGGGTTGAATACTTATGTAATCAAGATGTCTTTTTCATTTTCATTTTTTTCTTCTTTTTTTTTTTACAAATGTTAGAATTTTTCTACTTTGACGTTAGATTATTTTGTGTAGATTGTTGACAAAAACAAATGTAATCATGCGGTGTGAATACTTTCTGAAGGCAGTGTATATGAGGGGATATTTAGATTGTCAGATTGTGAAAACCTTTTTAAGTGCAAGGATGCTGATTCAAAACAATTGATGGCTACAACTATTGTACTAATGAAGTTCTCCTAGTCTCCAGACTCTCCTTACTGTGGCTTGACTACTTTCACCGGTTTACTGGAGTGAGTATATCCTCAGCTAGAACATGAACAACATCTCCAGTGTACTCCAGTGTGGGAGTGTACTCCTTTTTTATTTTGTCAAAATGAGAATGAGTAGGCAATGGAGGGTCTTCCCACCTTCATCATTATTTGCTCCACTGCAACACTCCCCAGGCTATTGTTGCAAATGAGAATGGGTTTTCAATAAACACACTGTACTGGGTAAAATGAATAGGTAGACAGAATATATCTGAGAGTGGTTGGTGAATACAACACACACACACGCACACACGCACACATGCACACACACACACACACACACACACACACACACACACACACACACACACACACACACACACACACACACACACACACACACAGGCACATACACACACCCTTGCTCACTCTGTGTGTGTGTGTGTGTTCTGACTCACTGTCAGGTGTGGGATAAGTCCTCCCAGGCTGTTCAGGGTTGCTCACACCAGGTTCAGCCCCACCCACATGTGTGTGATAATCTGTTCTCTCTCTTACCAAAGCTTCTCGCTCTAAAGGACCTTTCAAATCCGCTGTAATCATTCTATTGAGACAGCTGAACAGAGTGCTTTGTGTAATAGGGTTCTTTGCAAGATTTCTATTGCCAAAGCCTGCAATTATTACCTGAAACAATAAGATGGATTTTGATGTTTGCAGTTGTCTGATTTGTTCTTTGAGTTGGTTTGCATCAGCTGTCTATACTTACTATCATGTATATTTTACCTAAGTCATTACTACACTACCTGTAGTGATGCCGTATTTCAGGAAGGACCCATGTTTTTCCTGGAAAGAATGCCTTCACAATATTGTACAACTTTATCCGAGAGATTGATCAAAACAAAGAGGAAACAAAAAAACTAAACAGATGCCCTTTTCATGGCTCATTGGCTTCTTAGATAAGATCCTTTCAGAGTCAGAATAATTTCTTTACTACTGACCCACCTTTGGAATACATTACAATAAATTACAGTTGATTGGCTGTGTGGAGTCATGAAGGGAGATGTGTGGTTTGTATTCAGTGCTAGTTTGTTGCATCAAGTCCCTGAGGTGATTATGCATACTATTCTGTGGTAATAGGAACTTTTGCTCATTTCAAAATGGCAGCTTGAGTCTACTGCAAATGCTTGCATGAAATTAATTGATTTTAAGTGGAGTGGAAAGATAGTCTTCTCAAAAATAGTTTAAATTATGCTAAACTAAGCCCTCGACCCAGGAATGTAAAGTTGCACATTGTTGAGTGATTAGAAAATATCCGATCACCTTGGGATTGGGAAAGTGAGCAGGTAAAGAGCATTCTTGTACAGTAACGATGTAAATAAGTGTGCAATTCTTCATTTTTTATTATTTGTCAAGTCTTCATTATAATTGTATATCACCATATAAATGTATAAACTTAATTTATTTGAGTACATTTTTACCCACAAACCTTTACCTTTCCAGTAGTATAACATAAATCTGAACGATACAGTCCATTTTCAGGAGATGAGGATCCTCTTCTATTCAATATGGTTGACTACCACACAATGTTTGAAATACAAATAATATATATTATAATAAACATATACCCTTTGTAGAGGCATGCATATATAGTGAGAGTGCACACCAGATAGTAATATTTCCTAACAAACCCTGAAGCATAATGGCCATTTGCACGAGGGAAGCTCTCCCACTACATCAGTAATACAGTCATATTTAAAGATAGCAGTGAGGTTGTTGGTTGTTGAAGCAGGCTGAAACCAAAGCTGCTGGGTCTGTGAGTACACTATTCCCTATATAATGCACTACATTTGACCAGAGCGCTATGGGCCCTGGTGAGAAGTAATGCACTATATAGGGAATACAGAGTGCCATTTGGGACAGACAGAGGCTTTCTCCAGGGCCTCACACCGAGACATCCCTGCTAATCATCTCCATATACCATCTACTGTATGTATGCCTCAGCCCTGCCTCCAGCTTTGATGAATCCTTTATGATGGGAGATTGTTTATTAGATTAGGACACAAATACTTCTTCAGTGATGTACTGGATACTGTATGTGGAAGGCAAGATGCATGTACTGAACCATGGCTGTACTGTTTTTCCCCCCTTTCTCCTCTCGAAATTGTTTCGCTAATGTATGAATCAAAAAATGCTTTTAAATGTCAAGCTAGAAGAAATGCAACACTGCACAAACACACATTCCTGTGAGGGAACGTAGCTTCAAGTATCATCGTCAAGGGCCTCGGGAACAGTCTGTAGGGACAGACCAGCCAACTTCTCCAAGAGGCGATGAAGACGTTTTATTGTCTTGGCCATATGGGTTGTGTTCATGTGTTCTAGAAAATGTGTTTCTTCTCCTTGGGAGGAGAATAAGAGTCTTAATCACACATCTATATAGCAGCCAAGCCTTAAAAGGCAGCTGTCACCATTAGGAACCTCATGATGCCTGTCATAGAGAGAGACACACTGCCCTTGAAACTGAAAGAACCACTGAGTATTGATCCGATTTGAGTGACTTCACCAGACCATTGCTAGCCGACCTATATAGAAACACTTTTTGTTTACATTGAGATTGTGGTCAAGAGTCTTGTTTCTGAACACTATGTCCACGTAAACTGTACCTGAGGTGTCAGTGGCAAGGAAAGTTGCAACAGAGACCCATCTAGAGTATGACGTATTTACAGTGGGGACCATAAGTAGTTTGGTTGCGTTACATAGATGGATTTAAATAGATTTAAATGTAGATTTTTTTGTCATTGATCTACACAATGTCAAAGTGAGAAGAACATTTTAAAAAATGTATACAAATTAAATAGAATAGTGGTTAAAGTGTTGGACTAGTAACTGGAAGGTTACTAGATCAAATCCCCGAGCTGACAAGGTAAAAATCTGTTGTTCTGCCCCTGAACAAGGCAGTTCTTAGGCCATTGTTGTAAATAAGAATTTGTTCTTAACTAACTTGCCTAGATAAATAAAGGTTTAAAAAAATGACTAAAATATAGTCTTTGCATATTTAGTGAAGCTTAAATTAGTTCAGGAGTAAAATTTGACTTAACAAATCACATAATACATTTCATGGACTCATGCTGTGTGAAATAATATGGGATGAGTCCTTCAGTCAAGTATTGAATTTCAAGCACAGATTCAGGGATTCGGGGAGTTTTTCAAAAGCATCATAAAGAAGGTCAGTAGATGAGAAACAATAACAAATCCGACATTGAACATCTCTTTAAGCATAGTCAAGTTAATTATTATGATGTGCTAAACCACGAAACACATCAAAGATAGTGTACATTAGTCCTTCTAAAGTGAGCTGCAAGACAGGAAGAAAATTGCTCAGGGATGACACAAGTCAGAGACCACTATGATGACACACCAAATGCATTTGATGGATCCTTTTTGTCTTCTAATGCTTCTTAAGGGTAAAGTAATCCAAAAGTAACTGAGTGTAATCAGAGTACCTTACTGAGTTTGGGTAATCCAAAAGTTATGTTACCGATTACAATTTTAGACAGGTAACTAGTAACTGTAACGGATTACATTTAGAAAGTAACCTACCCAACCCTGGTATCCATCATATATTTCCAAATAGTGTTGTATCCACTGGCACGTTGACTCATCACAACAGATAAGCCGGTCCACAATTCAGAGACCATGTATATGTCAGAATGTACCAGCAGCAGTCCAGACATTACAATGTTTCTTGATATGTAATGACACAGATGTTAGGTCTGAGATTGGTGTATGGAGCTCATCATGCTTCATCCTGCTTTTCACTTTGGGGCAAGGACAAACCGTCATGCCTCAGTTGTTCTGGTAATTATTTCTGCTCCTCTCCCTTTTCCATGCCCAATCCCAACCCTCCACGGGGTGTGTCCCAAACGACACCAAATTCCCTATATAGTGCACCTCTTTTTACTAAAGCCCTATGGGCCCTGGTGTAAAGTAGTGCACTTTAACGGAATAGACGATGATAGCTCAGGCCTCCTTCTCTCCCAGAGGACATGACACTGGAACAGCTATATAGCTATATCTGTGAAAATTGGGATTGGTAACTATGGTGTATATAGGTATAATATTTCTTCTTGCATTACAAAGAATAATTGTTTTATTTTTCATTCATCTTTAAAAAAAGGAATTCCTCTTCCACTTTGACAGAGTATTTTGTGTTGATTGTTGACAAAAAAAGACAATTAAATCCATTTTAATCACACTTTGTAACAAAATAAAACGTGAAGTAGTTCAAGAGGCCTGAATACTTATAATACCCACTGTATCCATCAGAGTTGGATTTTACATGTAATCTGATTACAATAAAACAAAGTGTAATCAGTTACACTACCAACATAGATATGCTAATCAGATTACAGATACTTTTGAAAAAATAGATGATTACTTCTTGGATTACTTTTTAATTCAGAAAGGATGTTTGCGGGATGAAAAATAAATGATGATACCTTTCTTTTCTCTCAATGACATTCAGTTCAGCGTTGGAAAAAGGTGCAAGTAAAGTTTGTTCCACCAGAGTGAGTCTGACCACAAGTAAGAGACCACTATGATTGCACACCAAATGAATATGATGGATCCTTTTTATATTCTAATGCTTCTTAGGGGAAAAGTAATCTAAAAGTAACAGAGTAATCAGATTATGTTACCGAGTTTGGGTAATCCCAAAGTTACGTTACTGATAACAATTTTGGACAAGTAACTAGTAACTGTAACGGATTACATTTAGAAAGTAACCTACCCAACCCTGGTATCCATCATATATTTCCAAATAGTGTTGTATCCACTGGCACGTTGATTCATCACAACGGATAAGCCGGTCCACAATTCAGAGACCATGTATATGTCAGAATGTACCAGCAGCAGTCCAGACATTACAATGTTTCTTGATATGTAATGACACAGATGTTAGGTCTGAGATTGGTGTATGGAGCTCATCATGCTTCATCCTGCTTTTCACTTTGGGGCAAGGACAAACCGTCATGCCTCAGTTGTTCTGGTAATTATTTCTGCTCCTCTCCCTTTTCCATGCCCAATCCCAACCCTCCACGGGGTGTGTCCCAAATGACACCCAATTCCCTATATAGTGCACTTCTTTCTTACTAAAGCCATATGGGCCCTGGTGAAAAGTAGAGCACTTTAAAGGGAATAGACAATGATAGCTCAGGCCTGCTTCTTTCTCCCAGAGGACATTACTTTGGAACAGCTATATAGCTATATCTGTGAAAATGGGGATTGGGAACTACCATCTTAGATTGGATACAAATTCTCCAAATTAAGAGTAACAAATTGAATGAAATAGTACAATTTTATCTCTCAGGTCGAATTGCCCCTCACGATTGTGTTCCCCTGATAAAGGTGATGGCGCGTCTCCTACAGTAGTTGGACCATGCTATGTTTCAGATTAGATCTCCCTCTCTCCATTATCTCTCTCTACTCTCTAGTTTGTTTGTGAGAGAGAGAAAGAGTAAGAGAGGGGAATATAAACTCAGCAAAAAAGAAACGTCCTCTTACTGTCAACTGCGTTTATTTTCAGCAAACTTAACATGTGTAAATATTTGTATGAATATAAGATTCAACAACTGAGACATAAACTGAACAAGTTCCACAGACATGTGACTAACAGAAATGGAAAAATGTGTCCCTGAACAAAGGGGGGGTCAAAATCAAAAGTAATAGTCAGTATCTGGTGTGGCCATCAGCTGCATTAAGTACTGCAGTGCATCTCCTCCTCATTTTCTGCACCAGATTTGCCAGTTCTTGCTGTGAAATGTTACCCCACTCTTCCACCAAGGCACCTGCAAGTTCCCGGACATTTCTGGGTGAAATGGCACTAGCCCTCACCCTCCGATCCAGATCCGGGCTCTTCGCTGGCCATGGCAGAACACTGACATTCCTGTCTTGCAGGAAATCATGCACAAAACGAGCAGTATGGCTGGTGGCATTGTCATGCTGGAGGGTCATGTCAGGATGAGCCTGCAGGAAGGGTACCACATGAGGAAGGAGGACGTCTTCCCTGTAAAGTACAGCGTTGAAATTGCCTGCCTTGACAACAAGCTCAGTACGATGATGTGGTGACACACCGCCCCAGACCATGACGGATCCTCCACCTCCAAATTGATCCCGCTCCAGAGTACAGGCCTCGGTGTAAAGCTCATTCCTTTGACAATAAACGCGGATCCGACCATCACCCCTGGTGAGACAAAACCGCGACTCGTCAATGAAGAGCACTTTTTGCCAGTCCTGTCTGGTCCAGTGACGGTGGGTTTGTGCCCATAGCCGACGTTGTTGCCGGTGATGTCTGGTGAGGACCTGCCTTACAACAGGCCTACAAGTCCTCAGTCCAGCCTCTCTCTGCCTATTGCAGACAGTTTGAGCACTGATGGAGTGATTGTGCATTCCTGGTGTAACTCGGGCAGTTGTTGTTGCCATCCTGTACCTGTTCCGCAGGTGTGATGTTCTGATGTACCGATTCTGGGCAGGTGCTGTTACACGTAGTCTGCCACTGCGAGGATGATCAGCTGTCGGTCCTGTCTCCCTGTATTGCTGTCTTAGGTGTATCACAGTACGGACATTGCAATTTATTGCCCTGGCCACATCTGCAGTCCTCATGCCTCCTTGCAGCATGCCTAAGGCACGTTCACGCAGATGAGCAGAGACCCTGGGCATCTTTGTTTTGGTGTTTTTCAGAGTCAGTAGAAAGGCCTCTTTGGTGTCCTAAGTTTTCATAACTGTGACCTTAATTGCCTACCGTCTGTAAGCTGTTAGTGTCTTAACGACCTTTCCACAGGTGCATGTTTATTAATTGTTCATGGTTCATTGAACAGGCATTCATTGAACAGGCATTGTTAAACAGTGTTTAAACCCTTTACAATGAAGATCTGTGAAGTTATTTGGATTTTTACTAATTATCTTTGAAAGACAGGGTCCTGAAAAAGAGCCGTTTCTTTTTTTGCTGAGTAAATATACTGAACAAAAACATAAACGCAACATGTAAAGTGTTGGTCCCATGTTTCATGAGCTGAAATAAAAGTGCCCAGAAATTTTCCATATGCACAAAAAGCTTATTTCTCTCAAATGTTGTGCACAAATTTGTTTACTTCCCTGTTAGTGAGCATTTTTCTTTGGCTAAAATAATCCATCCACCTGACAGGTGTGTCATATCAAGAAGCTCATAATTTAATAGCATGATCATTACACAGGCACACTTTGTGCTGGGGACAATAAAAGGCAACTCTTATATATGCAGTTTTGTCACACAACACATTGCCACAGATATCTGAACTTTGAGGGAGCGTGCTTTTGGCATGGTGACTCCAGGAATGTCCACCAGAGCTGTTGCCAGATAATTTAATGTTAATTTCTCAACCATATGCTGCCTCCAACGTAATTTTTGAGAATTTAGCAGTAACTCCAACCAGCCTCACAATCCAACCAGCCTCACAACCGTGTGAGCGAGTGGTTTCCTGATGTCAATGTTGTGAACAGAGTGCCCCAGGGTGGCGGTAGGGTTATGGTATGGGCAGGCATAAGCTACGGACAATGAACACAATTGCATGTTATCGATGGCAATTTGAATGCACAGAAATACCATGAAATACCGTGTTGAGATCCTGAGGCCCGTTGTGAGGCCCATTATTTTTAAGGTATCTGTGACCAACAGATGAATATCTGCATTCCCAGTCATGTGAAATCCATAGAGTAGGGCCTCATGAATTCATTTCAATTGACTGATTTCCTATGAACTGTACCTCAGTAAAATCATAGAAATTGTTGCATGTTGCGTTTATATTTTTGTTCAGTATATTTTGAATGACATATTAGTAATGTCGGTCAGGGACCTAGCAATGTGACCTGTAAAAGGCATGGTAAATGTGAGTTTGGATGATAATTTACAATGTCTCAGACAAAATGGCTGGCAAAGGCATAAAAAGCCATGTTGCAATGACTTAGTTTGGAGATTTGTGTTTCACAGTATGTTGATTACAGGAAACACCATAAACTCATTTTGTCTTTTTTTGCATGGCCTCTCAATTTCTTTCATAATTGAGTAGTGTAGTGTATGAATGTTTGATGTTTCGAGTCCCTCTTTTGTCTGGGTTCAAACAAATTCCCTCTGATAGCAGAACACACACGCTTCTGCATGACCACACCTAGGGTACTGAAGCAGGAAACAGGGAAGGTCTTTCAGGAGAGAAGAGACACTCAAACACTACTATGTAGGATGCTGGGTTCAAACATGTAGCACCTCCACAAAGTTTCATTATAGGCTAAGTATTCCAGTGATTTCTTCAACCTCGATGTTGCTTACCACCCAATTTTACTTAATGAAACTATTTCCATTTGGACATGCATATGGGTATTTTATTATTTTTGGAAAACTCTCCCCCCCAGATGGAGAGCAAATGGCAGGAAATCTGTTGACAGAAAATATGTATTGAGTTTTGTGGTTTACTGGTTCATTTGATTTAGTCTGCCCTCTGGGGATTTCGTAGGGTAACACACAATCTACGCTTCCCCAGTTCACACTGAACACAGGAAATTATTAGAACCCATAGTACAAGTATTTTGATATGTATGCATGTTTGATTTAATTTGTATGAAATTCAGCAGTTGCGGGTAAGCATTCTACGTATCAGACAATGCTCCAGTAAATTCACAGAATGTGATCTATCAAACTACAGGCAATAAAATGCCGTCGTAGATAGTGTTGTGGTCGAATCCTTGAATGCAGCTTGGATAGACAGACCGAGACATGCCAGTGATCACTGCTTCTCTGTGTGTTGGCAATATGATGACATGACATAAGAACTCACTAAATCCATGGTAAATGTTCTATCCATCTTCAGTGTGTCTCACAGTTGTATTAGTACAGGGTCTAGAACTAAGTAGATAAAGCCTCAGGGTGGCATTCCCATGACGTCCCCAGCCTACTCTCTCCTCTTGGGATGTAAACACTGTGAAGACAGATTAGTTATACTGCAATAGTTAAAGCAGATTAGCAGAGATTATAAACAAACATGTTGGATTAGGCAGACAGCATCATTTCCTTCTTTTCACATATCCAGCTCAAGCAATTAAAGCAGTGGTTATGGTACAGTGCTGGTTTAACCTAGATATGTTAATTTCTCCAGATTTTAGATGTGTACTGAAGCGTGGAACCACAGTAAGTCCCAACCTTGGTGTATCATTAGAGTAACTAACTACCAGTTGGTCGTTGCTTTTTTTATGACTGCTGTTACTTTTAAGAACCATGTTCCTTGAGTATGGCTTTGGTGTGTCTTGCTGATGCGTATTTTGTATCGCATTCTTTTCTACCTCCATCTTTTAATGAAGTGCTCATGTCATGACTCATAATGTCATCTTTTGATATTATAGGCAAATATCAATTAAAATCACTCGAACTGTTATAAAGTCTATTCAAATTACAAAATATTGTTTTGTCTGCATTTCTTCAAATCTCCTCTCCATCCATCTCCATCACCCAAGGTTAATATAAGCCGTGGCTGGGCTCTCAATTCTCCAACAGCCATCACGAGGAAAGAAGGATTGACCCATCCTGAAAAGCTGCCAAGATCCAATCTTCTGGGTCTCAATTAAAGTCAGATTTACTGACATCAGTCCCAGTTCAGTGTGTGTAATTACGTACAAGCTGTTCAGTAAGGAGATAATGCAGAGGCTTATGGGAACGGCTACTAATTGGAGGCCTTCACTTTCTCGGTTTGTGCCCACGTCTTGAACTGTGGATGCCTGTCAGTGTCCTCAGGGTGATGTGGTTAACTCTGTATGTACAGTACTAGTCAGAAGTTTGGACACCTACTCATTCAAGGGTTTTTCTTTATTTTTACTATTTTCTACATTGTAAAATAATAGTGAATCAAATCAAATTTTATTGGTCACATACACATGATTGGCAGATGTTATTGCAGGTGTAGTGAAATTCTTATGCTTCTAGCTCCGACAGTGCAGTTGGGGTGTCAGGTAGCCTAGTGGTTAGAGCGTTGGGCCAGTAACCGAAAGGTTGCTAGATCCCCGAGCTGACAAGGTAAAAATCTGTTGTTCTGCCCCTGAACAAGGCAGTTAACCCACTGTTTCTAGGCTGCCATTGTAAATAAGAAATTGTTCTTAACTGACTTGCCTAGTTAAATAAAGGTAAAAAATGTAAATATCTAACAAGTAATATCTACCAAATTACACCACATATACACACAAAATCTAAGTAGGAATGAAATATCATATAATATAATTTTCATGAAATCACAAGTCCAATACAGCAAATGAAAGATAAAGATCTTGTGAATCCAGCCATCATTTCAGATTTTTAAAATGTTTTACAGCGAAAACACAATATGTATTTCTATTAGCTAACCACAATAGCCAAACACACAACCGCATATTTTCACCATGTTTCCACCGCATAGGTAGCTTTCACAAAACCGACAAAATAGAGATAAAATTAGTCACTAACCAAGAAACAACTTCATCAGATGACAGTCTTATAACATGTTATACAATACATTTATGTTTTGTTCGAAAATGTGCATATTTGAGGTATAAATCATAGTTTTACATTGCAGCTACCATCAAAAATAGCACCAAAGCAGCCAGAATAATTACAGAGAGCAACGTGAAATACATAAATACTCATCATAAAACATTTATGAAAAATACATGGTGTACAGCAAATGAAAGATAAACATCTTGTGAATCCAGCCAATATTTCCGATTTTTAAGTGTTTTACAGCGAAAACACAATATAGAATTATATTAGCTTACCACAATAACCAAACACACAAACGCATTTATTCACCGCAAAGGTAGCTTTCGCAAAAACCAGCAAAATATATCAAATGAATCACTAACCTTTGGACAACTTCATCAGATGACTGTCTTATAACATCATGTTATACAATACAATTATGTTTTGTTCGAAAATGTGCATATATATAGCTACAAATGCTGGTTATACATTGTGAATACGTAGCATCGATTCACCAGAATCTCCGGAGATATTTTGGACACTCACCTAATCTGACCAAAGAACTCATCAAAAACTTTACATAAAAATACTTGTTGTATGGCAAATGAAAGATACACTGGTTCTTAATGCAACCGCTGTGTTATATTTAAAAAAATAACTTTACCATAACATTCAGCTTGCGTTATTGCGAGACAGCGCTCACCAAAACGGCGGAGAATAGGACTCAACATTTTACACAGAAATACGAAATAACATCATAAATGTTTTCTTGCTTTTGTTGATCTTCCATCAGAATGTTGTACAAGGAGTCCATGGTCCAGAATAAATCGTTGTTTGGTTTTAGAATGTCCATTTCTTCTGTCGAATTCGCGCCACAATGCTAGCCAAGGTTGCTAACCTTCCCATCCTCTCTTGACGCAAAGAACGGAAAACTCCAAAAGTCCCAATAAACGTTGAATAAACTGATAAAACTCGGTTGAAAAAACCTACTTTATGATGTTATTATCACATGTATCAGATAAAATCAGAGCCGGAGATATTCGCTGTGTATACGTAACGCTGTTCAGAAGACAATGTCGAGCTCCGCCGCGCGCCTTAGAAGACAAAGAAATTCCGGACCTGTCACTCCAAAAGCTCTCATTCGACCTCAGATCAAGCTAGACACCCCATTCCACCTTCCACTGCCTGTTGACATCTAGTGGAAGGCGAATGAAGTGCATGCATATCGATAAATAAAAGCCAGTTGAATAGGCAGGCCCTGAAACAGAGCCTCGTTTTCAGATTTTTCACTTCCTGTATGGAAGTTTGCTGCAAAATGAGTTCTGTTTTACTCACAGATATAATTCAAACAGTTTTAGAAACTTGAGAGTGTTTTCTATCCAATAGTAATAATAATATGTATATTGTATGATCTAGAAAAGAGTACGAGGCCGTTTCATTTGGGCACGATTTTTTCCAAAGTGAAAACAGCACCCCCGTATTGACAAGACGTTTTAAGACTATATACATATGGACGAGCGATGTCAGAGCGGAACGGACTAAGATACAGTAGAATAGTATAGAATCCATATATACCTATGAGATGAGTAATGCAAGATATGTAAATATTATTAAGTGAATGAGATACAGTAGAATAGTATAGAAAACAGTATATACATATGAGATGAGTAATGCCAGATATGTAAACATTATGTGACTAAGATACTGTAGAATAGTATAGAATACAGTATGTACATATGAGATGAGTAATGCAAGATATGTAAACATTATTAAGTGACTAAGATACCATAGAATAGTATAAAATACAGTATATACATATGTGATGAATAATGCCAGGTATGTAAACATTATTAAAGAGACTAGTGTTCCATTCCTTAAAGTGGCCAGTGATTTCTAGTTTATGCCTATAGGCAGCAGCCTCTAATGTGCTAGTGATGGCTGTTTAACAGTCTGATGGCCTTGAGATAGAAGCTGTTTTTCAGTCTGTCGGTCCCAGCTTTGATGCACCTGTACTGACTTTGCCTTCTGGATGATAGCGGGGTGGCTCGGGTAGTTGATGTCCTTGATGATTTTTTGGGCCTTCCTGTGACATTGTGTGCTGTAGGTGTCCTGGAGGGCGGGTAGTTTTCCCCCGGTAATGCGTTGGGCAGACCGCACTACCCTCTTAAGAGCCTTGCGGTTGCGGGCGGTGCAGTTGCCGTACCAGGCGGTGATACAGCCCTACAGGATGCTTTCAATTGTGCATTTGTAAAAGTTTGTGAGGGTTTTAGGTGACAAGACAAATTTCTTTAGACTCCTCAGGTTGAAGAGGCTCTGTTGCGCCTTCACCACATGGTCTTTGTGGGTGGTCCATTTCAGTTTGTCAGTGATGTGTATGCCAAGGAACTTGAAGCTTTCCACCTTCTCCACTTCGGTTCCATTGATGTAGATGCTGTTTCCTGAAGTCCGCAAATATCTCCTTTGTTTTGTTGACGTTGAGTGAGAGGGTGTTTTCCAGGCACCACACTCCCAGAGCTTTCACCTCCTCCCTTTAGGCTGTCTCGTCATCGGTGGTAATCACGCCTACTACTGTTGTGTCATCTGCAAACTTGATGATTGAGTTGGAGGCATGCTTGGCCAAGCAGTCATGGGTGAACAGGGAGTACATGAGGGGGCTGAGTACGTACCCTTGTGGGGCCCCAGTGTTGAGAATCAGCAGAGTGGAGGTGATGATTCCTACCTTCACCACCTGGGGAAGACCCGTGAGGAAGTCCAGGACCCAGTTGCACAGGGCGTGGTTTAGAACCAGGGCCTAATGATGAGCGTGGAGGGTACTATGGTGTTGAGTGCTGAGCTATAGTCAATGAAAAGCATTCTTACATAGGTATTCCTCTTGTCCAAATGGGATAGGGCAGTGTGCAGAGTGATGGCTATTGCATCGTCTGTGGATCTATTGGGTCGGTAAGCAAATTGAAGTGGGTCTAGGGTGGCAGGTAAGTTGAGGTGATTTGATCCTTGACTAGTCTCTCAAAGCACTTCATGATGACAGAGGTGAGTGCTATGGGGCGATAGTCATTAAGTTCAGTTACCTTTGCCTTCTTGGGTACAGGAACAATTTTGGCAATCTTGAAGCATGTGGGAATGCTGGTAGTTCTGGTGAGTTACCGCCGCTCTAATATCCAATAGTTCTTCCCGGATGTATGTAATGACACAAAACATTTCCAGAGCTAATAAGGTAAAAAAATAGTACATAAAAAAACGAAATACTGCAAAGTTTCCTAAGAGCTAGTCGCGATGCTGCCATCTGTTGTGAAACATATCAAAATATATTTTTCCAACAGTCTTGAAGGAGTTCCCACATATGCTGAGCTGCTTTTCCTTCACTCTGCGGTCCAACTCATCCCAAACCATCTCAACTGGGTTGAGGTCGGGTGATTATGGAGGCCAGGTCATCTGATGCAGCACTCCATCACTCTCCTTCTTGGTTAAATAGCCCTTACACAGCCTGTAGGTATGATGGGTCATTGTCCTGTTGAAACTATGAAATTGAATGACTAACCTACATGTCTTAAATGAATGATGGACTCTCATTTCTCTTGATTTTTCAGCTTTTCTTGCCATAACTTGGACTTGGTCATTTACAAAATAGGGCTATCTTCTGTATACCACCCCTTCCTTGACACATTAATAGGAAAGAAACTACACAAATTAACTTTCAATAAGGCACACCTGTTAATTGAAATGCATTCCAGGTGATGACGTCATGAATATCGTTGAGAAATTACCAAGAGTGTGCAAAGCTGTCAAAAAAGCAAAGGGTGGCCACTTTGAATAATCTCAAATATAAATATATTTTAGTCACTACATGATTATTTTACAGTTTTGATGTCTTCACTATTATTCTACAATGTAGAAAATAGTAAAAAATAAATAAAAACCTTGGAATGAGTATGCATGTCCAAACTTTTGTCTGGTATTTTAGGTCAATCAGTAATTTACCCATGTGAACTATGACCTACCCTATTTTCTGCATACTTAGTACTGTAATAACAACATCTCCAGCATCTAAAAAAATGAAGCTGAAGCTGAATGCTGCAACATTGTTGTTGACTATTAGACAAGACCAAGACCGTAGATAGATCTTTCTCTGGCAGTTACATGTGTTTCCTATCAGATTTTCAGGTTTCTCTGATAAACAATTTTCCTGCCATCTAAGAGAGGCAATTTCTGCCTTAAAATGTATGTGATGATGAGGACATCTATGAGTAATGATGAGGACATCTATGAGTAATGATGAGGACATCTATGTGTAATGATGAGGACATCTATGTGTAATGATGAGGACATCTATGTGCAATGATGAGGACATCTATGTGCAATGATGAGGACATCTATGTGCAATGACGAGGACATCTATGTGCAATTACGAGGACATCTATGTGCAATGACGAGGACATCTATGTGCAATGACGAGGACATCTATGTGCAATGACGAGGACATCTATGTGCAATGACGAGGACATCTATGTGCAATGACGAGGACATCTATGTGCAATGATGAGGACATCTATGTGTAATGGTGAGCATTGATCTTTTATAATGACCACACTAGAAAGCCATGTTGATTAGGTATTTTGAACACAGTTCAATGAGGCCAGACCAGATCATTATCACGGCAACATTTATTTGGTCTGGTGCATATAAACTAGTAACACCCGCCTACATTGAATACCATAGTTGAGGGGGATATTGAGGGATGTTCTGCACGTCAAGGTCATGTAAACATAATTATTATATATTATATTATATATATAATTATTATATATTATTAAATATATTATTAATATTTACAGTAATATAAGATTCTTCCAAGAAATAAAACCAATTCCCTAGCCAATCAGTGATATCAATTCATTAGGCAATGAAGTGCCAGGGAGATATGAAAACCAGCAGGACTACAACCCTCGAGGACAGGCGTACTGAACTCCTGGTGTGCTCAGAGAACCTTTTTTACTGAAGTAGGTCTTTACTGCCATCTTTTGGTCATAAAGATGTGGGTTACATCTTCCTCCACATAGTACTGATGAAGTTGTGCCATTTTATTTGCAAGAATCATATTGTATTTACGATGCCTTTGGGTAAAGACATGATTGCTTATTTGGCAAACAGAGTATGAGACAAATATTTCAACAACCTCAACACTAACATATATATAAAAAATAAAAAATGTCAAAATATACCAGGGTTCAAATACATGTGTATTTGATCATTTTTATTTAAATACAAATCAACTACTACTATTGGAAGTATTTGAAAGTATTTTCAAATAATTTCCTATAAATAGCCTATTATTTGAAAGTATTTTTAAATACTTAATGCAAATATTATTTTCAAATACCTGGGTTAAAGTGTATTTGTGTCAGTGTATTTGAGTCATTTCAAATACATGCCAACACTTTCCAATTGTATTTCCAAATACAATCCAATATTAAACTACTTATCTTTTTTTTAAAAACATATCTGAATACTTAATTCTAAATGTTTGTGAAAGTAATTGAGATATTTGAAATAATATTTGAACCCAGGTCGGAAAATAATCATCAACATTAACCCATTAATAAACCCCTTAGTCCCCTGTCTCTTCTGCCATTTCCTCATCCTTAGTCATTTTCATCTCCTTCTCCCTTGCTTCTGCCTCCTCCGCTACAGACTGCATCCCAATGGCTCCACTCTGTCTCTCCCTCTCCTCCTGGTCCAGTTGTTTGTAATTGAAGTAGTTCATGATGAAGAGAAAGATGCCAGGTGCCAGCATCATGACACCACATGCCCAATACATGTATTTGTAGTCGTCAAAGACCTCCACCAAAAACCCTGCAGAAAGTAGCAGGCATTTATTGTATGACCCCCCATGGCCAGCTTTTAGGCTATCAGTTCATCTTACACCAACGGGACTTCAATGCTTAGAGTTTAACACAATGTATACGTGTGGTTTGCACACAAAACATTGACAGAACTCTCCATGTCCTTTACTCATAGGCTAGACAGGCGGCAGAGGCAATGCTACAGTGCATTTCCACATAACACGTTGGGGGCGATGAAACAACAGAGCCACATATATTTTCAATGGAGGGAAGTGAAGTGGGCGGGGGACCGTTGGGCCATGCAAGAATGAGAGAGGGAGCGGGAACAGGGTGCGACCAAAGTCGGGGAAAGCATAGAGAATTATAGAGGCTTCTAGTGGCCAAAAGGCTGCTTCCACCATTTTAATGTAGTCAACTGGTTGGGACATCACACTTTATTGGCTGATCCCTCTTGATGACCATGTTGGAGTCATGTCAAACATCAGGAGGGATCAGCCAATCGTGAAGAAGAAAATTGACTACATCACAATTGAGATTGTCTTAAAATGTCTTATGGCTGCAGAGGCAGTATTGACTAGTTTGGATGAAAGGTGCACAGAGGTGCCCATAGTAAACTGCCTGCTCTTGAGTCCCAGTTGCTAATATATGCATATTATTATTAGTATTGGATAGAAAACACTCTGAAGTTTCTAAAACTGTTTGAATGATGTCTGTGAGTATAACCATCTTTCAACTTCCGGCGCCGACCGAGATGGCCGCCTCGCTTCGCGTTCCTAGGAAAATATGCAGTATTTTGTTTTTTTATGTGTTATTCCTTACATTGGTACCCCAGGTAATCTTAGGTTTCATTACATACAGTCGGGAGGAACTACTGAATATAAGAGCAACGTCAACACACCATCGTTACAACCAGGAATATGACTTTTCCGAAGCGGATCCAGTGTTTTGCCTTCCACCCAATACAATGGATCTGATCCCAGCCGGCGACCCTAAGCGACGGCGTAAAAGGGGCAACGAAGCGGTCACCTGGTCAGGCTTCGGAGACGGGCACATCGCGCACCACTCCCTAGCATACTACTCGCCAATGTCCAGTCTCTTGACAATAAGGTTGATGAAATCCGAGCAAGGGTAACATTCCAGAGAGACATCAGAGATTGTAACGTTCTTTGCTTCACGGAAACATGGCTCACTCAGGAGACGCTAACGGAGTCGGTGCAGCCAGCTGGTTTCTTCACGCACCGACAGAAACAAACATCTTTCTGGTAAGAAGAGGGGCGGGGGTGTATGCCTTATGATTAACGAGACGTGGTGTGATCATAACAACATACAGGAACTCAAGTCATTCTGTTTACCTGATCTAGAATTCCTCACAATCAAATGTCGACCGCATTATCTACCAAGGGAATTCTCTTCGATTATAATCACAGCCGTATATATTCCCCCCCAAGCAGACACATCGATGGCCCTGAACGAACTTTATCTGACTCTTTGTAAACTGGAAACCACACACCCTGAGGCTGCATTCATCGTAGCTGGGGATTTTAACAAGGCTAATCTGAAAACAAAACTCCCTAAATTCTATCAGCATATCGATTGTGCTACGAGGGCTGGTAAAACCTTGGATCATTGTTATACTAACTTCCGTGACGCATATAAGGCCCTCCCCCGCCCTCCTTTCGGAAAAGCTGACCACGACTCCATTTTGTTGCTTCCAGCCTACAAACAGAAACTAAAACAGCAAGCTCCCTCGCTCAGGTCTGTTCAACGCTGGTCCGACCAATCTGATTCCACGCTTCAAGACTGCTTCGATCACGTGGATTGGGATATGTTCCTCATTGCGTCCAACAACAATATTGACGAATACGCTGATTCGGTGAGCGAGTTCATTAGAAAGTGCATTGACAATGTCGTACCCACAGCAACGATTAAAACATTCCCAAACCAGAAACCGTGGATTGATGGCAGCATTCGCGTGAAACTGAAAGCGCGAACCACTGCTTTTAACCAGGGCAAGGTGACCGGAAACATGACGAATACAAACAGTGTAGCTATTCTCTCAGCAAGGCAATCAAACAAGCTAAGTCCCAGTATAGAGACAAAGTAGAGTCGCAATTCAACAGCTCAGACACAAGAGGTATGTGGCAGGGTCTACAGTCAATCACGGATTACAAAAAGAAAATCAGCCCCGTCGCGGACCAGGATGTCTTGCTCCCAGACAGGCTAAATAACTTTTTTGCTGGCTTTGAGGACAATACAGTGCCACTGACACGGCCCGCTACCAAAACCTGCGGGCTCTCCTTCACTGCAGCCGAGGTGAGTCAAACATTTAAACGTGTTAACCCTCGCAAGGCTGCAGGCCCAGACGGCATTCCCAGCCGCGTCCTCAGAGCATGCGCAAACCAGCTGGCTGGTGTGTTTAAGGACATGTTCAATCAATCCTTATCCCAGTCTGCTGTTCCCACATGCTTCAGGAGGGCCACCATTGTTCCTGTTCCCAAGAAAGCTAAGGTAACTGAGCTAAACGACTACCACCCCGTAGCACTCACTTCCGTCATCCTGAAGTGCTTTGAGAGACTAGCCAAGGACCATATCACCTCCACCCTACCTGACACCCTAGACCCACTCCAATTTGCTTACCGACCCAATAGGTCCACAGACGACGCAATCGCAACCACACTGCACACTGCCCTAACCCATCTGGACAAGAGGAATACCTATGTGAGAATGCTGTTCATCGACTACAGCTCAGCATTTAACACCATAGTACCCTCCAAACTCGTCATCAAGCTCGAGACCCTGGGTCTCGACCCCACCCTGTGCAACTGGGTCCTGGACTTCCTGACAGGCCGCCCCCAGGTGGTGAGGGTAGGTAACAACATCTCCACCCTGCTGATCCTCAACACTGGGGCCCCACAAGGATGCGTTCTGAGCCCTCTCCTGTACTCCCTGTTCACCCACGACTGCTTGGCCATGCACGCCTCCAACTCAATCATCAAGCTTGCGGACGACACTACAGTGGTAGGCTTGATTACCAACAACGACGAGACGGCCTACAGGGAGGAGGTGAGGGCCCTCGGAGTGTGGTGTCAGGAAAATAACCTCACACTCAACGTCAACAAAACAAAGGAGATGATTGTGGACTTCAGGAAACAGCAGAGGGAGCACCCCCCTATCCACATCGACGGGACAGTAGTGGAGAAGGTGGAAAGTTTTAAGTTCCTTGGTGTACACATCACGGACAAACTGAATTGGTCCACCCACACAGACAGCGTTGTGAAGAAGGCGCAGCAGCGCCTCTTCAACCTCAGGAGGCTGAAGAAATTTGGCTTGTCACCAAAAGCACTCACAAACTTCTACAGATGCACAATCGAGAGCATCCTGTTGGGCTGTATCACCGCCTGGTACGGCAACGGCTCCGCCCACAACCGTAAGGCTCTCCAGAGGGTAGTGAGGTCTGCACAACGCATCACCGGGGGCAAACTACCTGCCCTCCAGGACACCTACACCACCCGATGTCACAGGAAGGCCATAAAGATCATCAAGGACAACAACCACCCGAGCCACTGCCTGTTCACCCCGCTATCATCCAGAAGGCGAGGTCAGTACAGGTGCATCAAAGCAGGGACCGAGAGACTGAAAAACAGCTTCTATCTCAAGGCCATCAGACTGTTAAACAGCCACCACTAACATTTAGTGGCCGCTGCCAACATACTGACTCAACTCCAAGCCACTTTAATAATGGGAATTGATGGAAATTATGTAAAAATGTACCACTAGCCACTTTAAACAATGCCACTTAATATAATGTTTACATACCCTACATTACTCATCTCATATGTATATGTATATACTGTACTCTATATCATCTACTGCATCTTGCCATCTTTATGTAATACATGTATCACTAGCCACTTTAAACTATGCCACTTTATGTTTACATACCCTACATTACTCATCTCATATGTATATACTGTACTCTATACCATCTACTGCATCTTGCCATCTTTATGTAATACATGTATCACTAGCCACTTTAAACAATGCCACTTAATATAATGTTTACATACCCTACATTACTCATCTCATATGTATATACTGTACTCGATACCATCTACTGCATCTTGCCTATGCCGTTCTGTACCATCACTCATTCATATATCTTTATGTACATATTCTTTATCCCTTTACACTTGTGTGTATAAGGTAGTAGTTGTGGAATTGTTAGGTTAGATTACTTGTTGGTTATTACTGCATTGCCGGAACTAGAAGCACAAGCATTTCGCTACACTCGCATTAACATCTGCTAACCATGTGTATGTGACAAATAAAATTTGATTTGATTTGAACAGATCTCATATGGCAGGCAAAAACCTGAGAAGAAATCCAAACAGGAAGTGGGAAATCTGAGGTTGGTCGATTTTCAACCCAGCCCCTATTGAATACACAGTGGGATATGGATCTGTTTGCACTTCCTACGGCTTCCACTAGATGTCAACAGTCTGTAAACAGAACTTTTTGACATTTCATCTGCTTTTAGTCAATGCGCTTCCTGACTTAGATTTGTTTACCAAACACGCTAACAAAAATAGCTATTTGGACATAAATGATGGACATTACCAAACAAAACAAACATTTCTTGTGGAAGTGGGAGTCCTGGGAGTGCATTCCGACGAAGATCAGCAAAGGTAAGTGAAGATTTATAATACTATTTATGAGTTTTGTTTACTCCACAATTTGGCGCGTAACTGTATGGCTTCCTTTTGTGGCTGAACGCTATTCTCAGATTATTGAATATCGTGCTTTTGCTTTTGTGCTTTTTGAAATCTGACACAGCGGTTGCATTAAGAACAAGTGTATCTTTAATTCTATGTAAAACATGTATCTTTCATCAAAGTTTATGATGAATATTTATGTTATTTGACGTGGCTCTCTGCAATTTCTCTGGATATTTTGGAGGCATTTCTAAACATGGCACCAATGTAAACTGAGGTTTTTGGATATAAATATAAACTTTATCGAACAAAACATATATGTATTGTGTAACATGAAGTCCTATGAGTGTCATCTGAATAAGATCATCAAAGGTTAGTGATTCATTTTATCTCTATTTCGGCTTTTTGTGACTACTGTCTTTGGCTGGAAAAATAGCTGTGTTTTTCTGTGATTTTGCGGTGACCTACCATAATCGTTTGTGGTGCTTTCGCTGTAAAGCCTATTTGAAATCTGACACTTTGGTGGGATTAACAACAAGATGACCTTTACAATGGTATAAGATACATGTATGTTTGAAGAATGTTAATTATGAGATTAATGTTGTTTGAATTTGGCGCCCTGCACTTTCACTGGCTGTTGTCATAACATCCCGTTAACGGGATTGCAGCCATAAGAAGTTAAAATCCTTTAACCTAACTCCTAACCCTAACCCTAACCTTAACTCTAACCTTAACTCTTTAACCTAACTGCTAACCCTAACACTAACCTTAACCCCTGGTCTAGATAACATTAGCCACAACAAATTACAATGAACATATGAATTGTAATTCGTAACATATCCTAAGAAATGGATGATGGACATCCATAAATGAATACATAACATACGAAATGTAACATATCACACTAAATGGAGTGTTTTGGTTTTACGTACAGAATAATAACAAATGCCTGAGACCAGGTTGGATGGTCGACTGACCTCTCTACAATGGAAATACATGTTCGTAAAGGCGGAAGGCAAGTGGCATGAGGTAAGTTCAGGTGGGAACATTCTAGCCAATGATCTTTTGTAGAAATATCAATACACTCCTGCCAGGACAACAACCTCTCCCTCAACGTCAGCATGACAAAGGAGCTGATCGTGGACTACAGGAAACAGAGGGCCAAGCACAACCCCATCCACATCGACGGGGGCTGTAGTGGACCGGGTCAAGAGCTTCAGGTTCCTTGCTGTCCACATCACTTCTGGAATTAACATGGTCCACACACAGCAACACAGTTGTGAAGATGGCACGACAACGTCGTCTCTTCCCCTTCAGGAGGCTGAAAAGATTCGGCATGGGCCCTCAGATCCTCAAAAAGTTCTACAGCTGCAAAATTGAGAGCATCTTGACTGGCTGCATCATCGTTTGGTACTGTATGGCAACGGCTTGGCATCCTAATGCAAGGCACTACAGAGGGTGGTGCGGACGGTCCAGTATATTACTGGGGCTGAGCTCTCTGCCATCCATGACCTCTATACCAGGTGGTATCATTTTTGAAAGACCTCAGCCACCCAAGCCATAGACTGTTCACTCTGCTAATGCAGGGCAAGCGGGGATCAAAATGTTCCTGAACAGCTTTTACCCCCAAGCCATAGGACTGCTGAACAGTTAATCAAATGGCTACTCTGACTATTTGCATTGTACCCTTTTTTGCACTTAAAGCCAATTTATGCTTGCTCCTGCAATGTGATCTGGAGGCTCCATATAGAGGGTGTGACACAAATGCAGAGCCTCCGGAGGCTTGTGGAGGCCAAATCGTGCTCCGTACTGCATTGCCGTGCACATTTTTTTATAATGCGTAGGGCTCCGTATACTAGCTCCGCATTGACATGATTGGTTGAAGGTGGGGGGGGGGGGGGGGGGGCAAGAGATCCTGTAAAAACACAAACTCAGTTCCTTGACAAAATCCAAAGGCTCTGCTCTGCAAAGCGCAAGAAGTATGAATGCCTGACATCTGAAGCGGCCGTTTCACAGTAAATGCTGTATGGCCACTGCAGACGTCAGGTTGACCATGCAGGGAATTTTACTCTCTTACACTGTACTTACACTGACACTTCAACACACACACATACACTCACACACACAAAACACACACACTGTAACGGCATTCCTCCTCCTCTTCATCTTCGGAAGAGGAGGAGTATTGAGGGAACCAAGGCGCAGCGTAGAGAACAGACATATTACGTTTCTGGCTGAAGGGCAGCTCCTGACTGACTGACTAATCTGGACGCTCATGGCAGGCTGACGGCTCTCGACGCTCATGGCTGGCTGACGGCTCTCGACGCTCATGGCTGGCTGACGGCTCTCGACGCTCATGGCAGGCTGACGGCTCTCGACGCTCATGGCTGGCTGACGGCTCTCGACGCTCATGGCTGGCTGACGGCTCTCGACGCTCATGGCTGGCTGACGGCTCTCGACGCTCATGGCTGGCTGACGGCTCTCGACGCTCATGGCTCTCTGACGGCTCTGGCTGCTCATGGCTCGCTGGCGGCTCTGGCAGATCCTGTCTGGTTGGCGGCTCTGGCAGATCCTGTCTGGTTGGCGGCTCTGGCAGATCCTGTCTGGTTGGCGGCTCTGGCAGATCCTGTCTGACGGGCGGCTCTGGCAGATCCTGTCTGACGGGCAGCTCTAGCGGCTCCTGTCTGGCGGGCGGCTCTAGCGGCTCCTGTCTGGCGGACGGCTCTGTAGGCTCATGGCAGACGGGCGGCTTTGCAGGCTCATGGCAGACGGGCGGCTTTGCAGGCTCATTACAGACGGATGGCTCAGACGGCGCTGGGGAGACGGATGGCTCAGATGGCGCTGGGGAGACGGATGGCTCAGATGGCGCTGGGGAGACGGATGGCTCAGATGGCGCTGGGGAGACGGATGGCTCAGATGGCGCTGGGGAGACGGATGGCTCTGGCCGGATAAGGCGCACTGTAGACCTGGTGCGTAGTGCCGGAACTGGAGGCACCGGGCTAAGGACACGCACCTTCATGCTAGTGCGGGGAGCAGGGACAGGGCACACTGGACTCTCAAAGCCCACTCTATACCTGGTGCGTGGTACCGGCACTGGTGGCACCGGGCTGAGGACAAGCACATCAGGATTAGTAGGGGGAGAAGAAACAGTGTGTACAGGGCTCTGGAGATGCACAGGAGGCTGCACAGGAGGCTTAGTGCGTGGTGCCGGAACTGGAGGCACCGAACTGGATACACGCACTACAGGGAGAGTGCGTGGAGGAGGAACAGGGCTCAGGAGACGCACTGGTAGCCTAGTGCGTAGTGTAGGCACTGTAGGTACTAGGCTGGGGCGGGGAGGTGACGCCGGAAATACCGGACCGTGGAGGCGTACTGGCACTCTTGAGCATTGAGCCTGCCCAACCTTACCTGGTTGAATGCTCCCGGTCGCCCGACCAGTGCGGGGAGGTGGAATAACCCGCACCGGCCTATGTAGGCGAACCGGGGAAACCATGCGTAAGGCAGGTGCCATGTATGCCGGCCCGAGGAGACGCACTGGAGACCAGACACATTGAGCCGGCCTCATGACACCTGGCTTAATGCCCAATCTAGCCCTACCAGTGCGGGGAGGTGGAATAACCCGCACTGGGCTATGCACTCGTACAGGAGACACCGTGCGCTCTACTGCGTAACACGGCGCCTGCCCGTACTCCCGCTCTCCACGGTAAGCCTGGGAAGTGGGCGCAGGTCTCCTACCTGCCCTTGGCCCACTACCTCTTAGCCCCCCCCCAAGAAATTTTTGGGTGTTACTCACGGGCTTTTTGGGCTTCCGTGCAAGACGCGTTCCCTCATAACTCCGGTTCCTCTCTCTCTTTTCCTCCACTCTCCGAGCTGCCTCCAGCTGTTCCCATGGACGGTGATTCACTTTAGCCCATGGTCCTTCTCCGTTAAATATTTGCTCCCAACTCCACAAGTCCTGTATACTTTCCCGTTGCTCCAAATTATGCTGCTTGGTTCTGGATTCTTGGTGGGTGATTCTGTAACGGCATTCCTCCTCCTCTTCATCTTCGGAAGAGGAGGAGTATTGAGGGAACCAAGGCGCAGCGTAGAGAACAGACATATTTTATTTAACAAAACACGAACTTGATTAAACTAACAAAAACAACAAACGGTGTAGACAGACCTAGACGACAGTACTTACATAAAACAAGAAAACGCACGAATAGGAACATAGGCTACACAAACCGAACAAACCGTAAACAGTCCCGCGTGGTGTACAGACACAGACACGGAAGACACTCACCCACAACGAACACTGTGACAACGCCTACCTAAATATGACTCTTAATTAGAGGAACGCCAAACACCTGCCTCTAATTAAGAGCCATACCAGGCAACCCAAAAACCAACACAGAAACAGAAAACATAGAATGCCCACCCAACCTCACGTCCTGACCAACTAACACACATAAACTAACAGAAATAGGTCAGGAACGTGACACACACACAGTCTTCACATACGCTTCGGCCACCCTGTAATGTACAGAATGGAGGCGTTTATCCCGCTTATACCACAGTCACCAAATAAAAAAATGCAAAGCCCCCCCCCCCCCCCCCCCCCCCCCCCCCCGACTTTCTCATCTTTTGGTTGCTAGAGTTGTTCGTTCAATTAGTTCTATATTTAAGGACACAACCAAGTTGTCCATTCTATATGTTCAATTGCCATGATCTCTAGCTACAGCTAACAGTCACCACAGATATAACAATGAGCCATATATTTCACCGGATGTTTAAATGTGAAACATCCAGTTGCCGTTTCCACTCACTACCAAATATGGTAATGAGAGGAAGCCCAGTGGCCAGCAGTGGGAGAAGATGTGTCAGGTATGCGTAAATGGCTGCAAGGGAGTCAGGCGCAGGAAAGCAGATAGCGGGTATCAAACGGAGCCTTTTATTTAGGCGAACCAAAAGCACACGGCACAACGAACACGAAATACAATACGGGTTGACATAACCCAGCGCAACCAGACATACCTGCGCATACATGAAACAGATAAACAATACCACACAAAGATATGGGGGAAACAGAGGGTTAAATACACAACACATAATGAGGGAAATGAGAACCAGGTGTGTGGAAAAACGAGACAAAACAAATGGAAAATGAAAAATGGATCGCGACGGCTAGAAAACCGGCGACGTCGAGCGCCAAACACCGCCCGAACTTCGGCAGAAGTCGTGACAAGATGTGTAACAGTATAACTTTAGTACGTCCCCTCGCCCCGACACGGGCGCGAACCAGGGACCCTCTGCACACATCAACAACTGACACCCACGAAGCGTCGTTACCC